>NC_137982.1:10202073-10652073 GCF_963924665.1 Micromys minutus | reverse complement strand
TGAATGCTAATCACCAAAATACACAGCTTGGTCTTCTGCGCTCTCCACATGAGAATGCTTGAAGCTGTCAAGGTATGTCAGAAGCTTGCAGGAAATGAGCCCGTAATAAGTCTCAAACAGCGAACACTCTTTCCCATCATTCATTTCCCTCCATGCCATGGAAGTTTCAGCATCTGTGGCTTCTGAGGATGTAAAAATGAACTTGTAGCAGCATCTGTTATATGTGATGTGTCTTTCCCCAGAAAATCTTGAACTGTGGATGGGTATAAGGCCCACAGACTTAGCACAAATCCCTACAAATACATCGGTAGGCACCATAATAGGTACTTTGTTCAAAACCACATACACCATCCGAGCCACATCTTGGGACATTATAAAGGCTTCACCACTGCAGTAGTCTGGGTAATATTTGTCAGGGTACTCACTAAAAGGGACAAATTCTTGACTGTGGGGGTCTCTGTTAGGTACATCCTGATGAATAACTCTCCCTAAATAGATACCTTCCAGGTGGCCTTTCAGATTGAGAAGATAATCTACCAAGCCCGGTACATTGATGAACATCTCCTCATCAGCTTTGAGAATGAACAGGGCATTGGGACAAAAGGCCACAGCCCACTGAGTCATTGAGATGATCTTCAGGGTTTGGTTTTCAGAACTGTCCAAGAAGATCCCTTCAATTATATCATTATTTTTCCGAGACTCCGCATCTATCTCTTCCTGCGTAGTTACCAATGCTGGCTTTCCCAGAGCAAACAGCGTGAGAATTGGGTAGCCTTGGACTCTGGTCACACTACCCCAGGTTTTCCTGATGAGCTCCCGTCTTGTTCTATTTCCTGGGCTACTGAAGATAAGAGAGAGCAGAAAGATGGTCTTCCCATCACACGCCTCCGGCAGGCTCAGGACATAATACTTGGAGGGATCGCCTCTTAAAGGTTCCAGGTCCAACTTCCTTGCCTTGTTCTTAATGTCGAGAATTTTCATATCTACATGAGGCAAAGAGCGTAAGAAATACTCTTCTACAAAGTCAGCTCCAAAGAGCAACACATGGAATAGTACGACGTTAAAGAGAATGAAACACCACTGGTGGGTCCGAAGTCGGCAGATCGTCACCTAAGTGAGAAAAGGAGTTATGGCCCTTTAAGCTCCATTTCCACCCCTGTTTATTACACCTACTGACTCCTGTGTGGGCTTCCTACGGTCCTTACAGTGCAGTCTATTCTGTGATTATTATTTCTCTCTTCTACTGGGTGGCTGTCTACTGGGTCACGAGATTATGTTTCCCTCTTCTCCAGTGTTAATGGAGTTGAGTTTTGTCAGAATGTGGACCAGGAGCCCACTGTTGGTTTTTCACCTCCTTGTTTGGAAGGGAGTGTGTGTGTGTGTGTGTGTGTGTGTGTGTGTGTGTGTGTAATTATAAACTAGATGCTATGTGAGACACTTAAGATAGAAAGAAGGCCCAGGCATTGGGAACATAAATATAGTTCTTGAATGAGAGCACCTGGGTCAGTTACCTCTCTGATTACAAAGGTCAAGGACTGTTTTCCATGATGTGATCGCTTTGGGTGTCTACCATCCCCAGGTGGACATTTACATTTTAATATAACTTTCCATTTAATCTAACTCAGATGACATGTCTGCCCATGTGGGCAGATTCCTGTTATCTGCAGAGAGCATTCTGGGGCACCTGCGCTGGGCTTACTCCAACCTCACCCAGAGAGACCCAAAGTGTCCATCTGGAAGGGGACATACAGAATTGTAACAGAGATAGTGAACTTGAAAGCAATTAGAACTCTGTTTATTATAAATTTACAATTAGGAACCAACTTACAGAAAAACCTCCTACTGGGTGCTTGCTGTTTGCTAGCCACTGTGCTTTACAGTTTGCTTCATTGAGCCCCAATGGTACCCATCTCAGATATATTAACTCCCAAATTAAGCTTATAATTTGAACTGAGATCTGTCACCATCTGAAGTCCACTCGTAACCACTGAGGAATCCTGACTCCTACTTTTCCTTCACCGTACCAACCGAATAGGAAAATAAAAAGCAGAACAAACTCTTGCCATAACAAACTGCACTCTTTGCCATTTTTCTCAGTGCTGATGGTTTACATGCAGAACAATCAATTTTGATAGCTATCAAATCCTTTGAAGATGATCAGAAACTTACCTGCATGTTGTCTGTGGGCAATTCCAGGGCTTCGGGAAATTATTAAGTTCATATGCCAAGTTAGGTACAATAGGATGTCAGGCGAACGCCAGCCTGAACAGCAATTGCAGTCCAGTACGTTGAGCCTCAAACTTTAAGGATAAGGTTTCTTGCCAACCACCCTGAGCTTTTGTCCCAGAATACCCGCTGCCTGCATAGGATAGGACAGCGAGTGCTCATCGAGTTACAGCTAGTAAGACTCCAGAACAAAGGGGAAAAGGAAAGCAAACCTTTTCAAGTGTCCACCCAGTATGTCTCGTGGACAGACTCCTCATCGTCACACTGTGTTCCAGGTAAAATACACGTGGAAGTCCAAAGACTTCCTACACCTACATCATGTGCACACAGCATCACCTCCCAAGGAGAGAAACAATGTGTGCATGTGTCTCAGGAATGGTGCCGAATCCCCAGTCCATGCACATGGTAAAACTGTCCTAAACATTAAGGAATAAGTGTGAACCCCATATTTTTCTCCCCCAAAGAAACATCATGTATTCAGGTCTAATGTGTATCTCTTTGGGAGGGACTCTGACTTTCTGGCTTAATTTATGTAAGATCAATGATAAGAAATACTACTGCTGGTGTTCCTGCACACCTTTAGTCCTAGCAATTGGGAAACAAAGGCAGCCAGAGCTCTGTGAGTTCAAGTCCAGTCTTGTACACATAGTGAATTCTAGGACAGCCAGAGCTATGCAAAGAAACCCTGTATCAATCAATCAATCAATCAATCAATAAATAAATAAATAAATAAATAACAAAGAAAATGGCCTGGAGATACTGCTCAGTGGTTAGAGCACTGACTGCTCTTCCAGAGGTCCTGAGTTCAATTCCCAGAAACCACAACCATCTGTAATCTTTCTTTTGGTGTGTCTGAAGAAAGTTATAGTGTACCCATATATACATACACATATACATATACACATACACATACATATACATACATATATATATGAAATAAAAAATTCTCACCCTCAATTTAAGATTTATTTATTATATATAAGCACAAAATACAAAGCACCACAGCTGAGTTACATGAAACCCTGTTTCAAAGCCACCCCCACAGAGAAAAACAAATTACTTCCCTTACGTAAGCTTATCTCCAAACAGAACATCTCATTTATTCTGTTTTGACCTATACTGAAGAAACATAGCATTTGATATGTGTTGTTTTCTTGAAGTATATAGGGGTTATGCTAAAAACTGTTTCTACTTGCAGGCTAATTTCAAGGTTGTTTGTTTGGATTGGGTTTGGTTTGGTTTTGAGACAGAGTTTCTCTGTAGCTGTCTGGCCAAATTTGATTTGTAGACCAGGCTGGCCTTGAACTCACAGAGGCTCACTTGCCTCTGCCTCCCAAGTGCTGAGATTAAGAGCAGGAGCTACCGAACCCAGCACTGAGCTCATTTATTCTTATATTCATAACACACAACCATTCTGCTCCCACACCAAGAGCTCCTGCATCTTCTCCCACATACTGGCCTCCCCATCTGCCATTTACAACAATTTTGCTGCTGTTAGTTAAGAAAAAGTCCTTCAGGAAAGAAAAAGAGAATAAAAGAGTCAACAAAACAAAGTTTGCTTTAAAAAGCTATGATAAAACAAAACTTTGTATGCTGATTTGAAACATAGGTATAAAAAAATAGGTCAAAAACTACTGGACAATGAAAAGAAACTATGGCCACTCAAGAGACACAACCAAATGAGCATACACACACACCACATAGACACACACATGCACATACATGCTCATGCACAAACACACATCACACATACACACATAATGCACATACACACATGCACATACCATGCTCACCCACTGACACACACACACTACCTAGATACACACATGTACACACACACAAAACACACACATATACACATGCACATACACATGCATGCTCATGTACACACTCATGTACACACACATCACATAGGCACACACATGCACGTACATGCATGAGCATACATGGGCACACACAGATGTGGGCACACACAGACACACACACACACACACACACACACACACACACACACACACACAGAAAGCATGCCCTTAAGGTATGTATGTTCTCTCAATAATTATTATCAAATCTTGGGAATTAAAACAAAAATACCCGATTACACTTGCTTTCCATTTTGCCCAGGTCCTTTCTCACCCTTGCACCCTCCCCCAGAAAAAAAACACACCAAGACAAATTTGTGTTGCCCATGTGTTCATTGGAGCATGATCAAACTCCCAAACGCCAGCTCCTGAAAGAGAACTGTGGCTCCCCTCCCCTCCACTAGAAGTCATCTATTGTAAAGAGCTATATTTCAAACGTCTGTATTACAAAATTTAAGAACTCTCTTTAATAGCTTCCTCTCTGGAATATTTATTTTAGGGGGGATGTGGGGGTATCACAGAAGCCTTCAATGTCTCTCATTCTTAGTTATAAGTCTGTAATCATCGATACCACTGCAAAAGAAGCTTCCTTGCCCATAGCAGCCAATGGCAGCATGGACCATGGACATCCACACAGCCTTTTGAAGCAGCAATATTGGTCCTGAGTCAGATAAGATACAGATGCTTGAGTACCTGTGAATATAGCGTACTAACCCAGCCAGCACAGAAGGCTGGTTTGTGCTCTGAAGTTGGCTTGCCCCTGAATCCTATGACTGTAACCTTAGGCAAGATACCCAAATCTCTTCTTAACCTCACCTCTAAAGGGGTTTCCTCATCTCTAAATACAGAGGTAGTAATAGTAACTACCTTATAAAGATGTAGGAATTTAAGTAATAGCATATAAAGTGTTTACATGTATGGGACACTTGACACAATTCTGTTTTGTTTTTTACTTTTTATTGATTCCTTGTGAATTTCATATCATGCATCCCAGTCCACTCATTCCCCCGTCCCTTTGTATCTACCCCCTACCCTTGCAACCTCTTTGCCCAAATAAAATTAAAAAAAAAAAATCATCATGTGTTTTAGTTAGGGTTTTACTGCTGTGAACAGACACCATGACCAAGGCAACTCTTATTAGAACAACATTTAATTGGAGCTGGTTTACAGGTTCAGAGGTTCAGTCCATCATCATCAAGGCAGAAACATGGCAGCATTCAGGCAGGCGTGGTGCAGGAGGAGCTGAGAGCTCTAAATATTCATCTGAAGGCTGCTAAGAAAATACCGACTTCCAGGCAGCTAGGATAAGGGTCTTAAAGCCACACCCAGTGACACACCTACTCCAAGGCTGAACCTTCTACAGTGCCACTCCTTGGGCCAAGCATACACAAACTATAAAACATCACGGAAGTTGTAGTGTATCCCACAGTGTACCCTTCTGTCCACACATCCTTACTTGCAGATGTTCATTGCAGCGAGCCGTTGGTTGGTTTGAAATTTGGTTTCTGATACTCACTATCAATACTGGATCCTTACTCGGACTCCTTTAAGATATCCTGTTGTAGCCCTAATCCTGTGTTAAGAAAGTCCTGCAGCTTCATGGGCTCCAGCAGTTCATTGATGGGGTAGATGTTGGGATGGGATGGGCCAACTCTGGATCTGGGCCTGGGTGGTAGCTGAGTTGGTCAACTTGCCTGTTCTCACCCACACCATAACAGTGAGCCCTTCAGTACTGGCCCTCCTAGCTCACCCAGTGCCTCAGCCAACAAGGGGCAGGGCCTCTTCTCCCACTCTCATGCCTCTGGGGTCAGCTCACCAGCCTGCTGTAGATGTTGAACAGAGACGGATAGGAAAAGCATCTCTTTTTTGCCCAAGCCACTGCAAGGGGGTCAGCTGTCAGAGCTCCACTACCAGGGTCTGCTCTCCTAAATATTACAGCCAACAAGGGGTGGGACCAGCTCTCCCCAGTCTGCAGCCAGTGAGAGGCAGGGTCAGCTCTGCAGAGCCCTTGGACATCAATATTGTCCCGGGTGAGAGATATCCATGGGGCCTTTGATGGTAATATGAGCCACAGACACAGCCCAGCTACTGCTGTGTGACCACAGCCTCAGACAAGGCCATCAGCAATAGAACAGGCCAGGATTTCACAATGGCCTCAGGTGGCAGGGCAGGCTGCACACCACCCTCTGGTATGTCCTGTTCCCCCTCTCTTCATAATGCTCAACTGCCCGGCTTCTCCTTCTTTCCCATCTCTGCACCACATATTTGCACTTTGTAGTGGCTCCCGTGTGTCTCAGATCTGTCTGAATGCTGAAAGTCTTGCTGACTTTTGTCCAATCCTGAGGACAGTGTGATGAGATTATGAGTGGGACAGAGGAGGAGGGCCTGGTCCCCCTGGGTCACTGAGCAGGTGTTGGGCAGCTTGAAAGCACTGAGATAGATCAGGAGGTAAAAGGGAAAGAACTAATTCTTGTAAACTGTCCTCTGACCTCCACGCATGCGATATGGCATGCACACAAATACAGACTTTTTATTGTATCTAGGAGTTTTGCTTGCATGCATATCTATGTACTGCATGCATATCTATGTACTGCATGCATATCTATGTATTGCATGCATATCTATGTATTACATAACTTGGGTCCTCTGGAAGAGTAGTCAGTGCCCTTAACTGCTGAGCTATCTCTCCAGCCCCTAAGGTTTAATTTTTTTTAAGCACTGTCAGACTAATAGAAACCATTATTAGTGTTAATGGTAAGCTATTTAAGTCCGTATTGAAAGCCCACCTGTCTGATGTTCACTTCCTATAAATAAGAAGCTTTGGGAAGTGACAATTTGACTCCCTAATTAACAACTGTCGGGTTCTGCCTTGTATCCTCACTGCCTTGAGCAAAGAATACTAGTCTATACTACCCTTGTGCCAGCTGTCTTGAACACTCTAAGGACGCTCTGAGAAGAATACACAATTGCAGTTGATTACCTCAGCTCCTGAAGGTACAACCCACCAGGGTTGCATGAAGCAGTTTGTACCAGACTCCCAGCTTTCCCAGGTATTAGTGAACTTAGATGATCTTGGAACTATTTCTGCCTACACCATAGGCGGAACGCTTTTTCTGGTGGCCTCAAAGCTTCTCTGATTGCTATGACTGGCCCAAAGGGGCTGTGATTGGCCCCAACATAAACTTCCACAACTGACTGATTCAGACCCTTCCCTGGCCGTGTAATCAAGCTGCTGAGCGTGCTGCCACCAAGTCACTTGGAGAGTTGGCTGGGAGTCAGTCTCCTGTGCCTCTCACCCTCCTGTTGCAACATCAAGCCTAGTAAAAGGCCCTTCTCACCAGAGATCTTGCCAACTCTCAGTAGGGTGTGCTGAGCTGGTAACACAAAGAGCCGGCAGAGAAAGGTTGATGGTAGGTGGGAAACTCTCATGGTGGCAGCAAGAAAATCAGTCAGTGCAGAAAGCGTAGGAAGTGGCAAGGTTACTGACAGCTGGAGCAGTAGCAGGCAAGCTTCCGAATGGCCTGGAAACGAGGAAGGACAGAAGAACTAGACGGCAAGAGAGGGTTGAGGGATAAGTTTGTAAAAACTGAGAAGGGGAAACTGTGGGTCCTGCTCACCTCCCCAACCTTCAAAGTAGACCTTGAGCTCTTGATTGCCCTACCTCTGCCTTGAAAGTGCTGGGAGTATGCACAGGGGCCACTATCTCTAAGTTGGCTGTCAAGCCTTTAATGCTAAGGTTCTCAAGGACTGTGGGACAAGAGCTGTAACACTAGCAGGTGTTAAGGACTAAGGAATTAGGTCTACACAAAGTAACCCTTGTAGAGCTATGGATCCAGATACTCAAGGCTTGTGTAAAAATGGTTAACAATTCCTTCTCCCTTTCCTCCTAGCTCGTGCCCCTCTCTGCTTGTTGCTCTGGTTGCTACTGTAAAACAAGGGAAACAAAAGCTTTAAAAAACAAAACAAAATAAAACAAAACTGGGCAATGACAGCAGGGACCTTTAGTCCCAGCACTCCAGAGAGGCAAAGGTAGACACCTCTTTTGAGTTCAAGACCAGCTTGGTTTACAGAGCGAGTTCCAGGCCAGCCAGAGTTACAGAGAAAACCTGTCCCATCAAACAAACGGACAAACAGTCAAAGCTTTCACCCAGCAGCATTCAAAGAGCTTCTTGCTTACCACTTCTATCTGGAGAGAGTAAAAGGATCCAAGATAGTTGATAAGTAACAAGTGTTGCAGAAAACAGTCATCTCTGTGGTTGAGTTGAGTTTTGGGCAGCACACATGTATGTGCTGTGATTCAAGCTTAACTCACTTGGCTGCCCCTACCCAACTCCTTTACCATGTTTTGTTTCAACAGTACTTGCTTCTTGACATATACTTTTGTTTAGTTACTTATGCTGTCTTTGTCCTACGACTAGACGTAGACCTCACACAGTTAGGGATTTGTTCAACTGCATCAGAACCATGTTTGGGGGGTACCAAGAGTCAATGGCTGTTTGAATACTTAGCTCCTACTACTCAGCTATCAGAAACAATGACTTTATGAAATTCTTAAGAAAATGGATGCATCTAGAGAATATCATCCTGAGTGAGGTAACCCAGTCACAAAATAACAGACATAATATGCAGTCACTGATAATTGGATACTAACCCTAGAATGCTCTGAACACCCCAGAAACAACTCACAGACTATATAAAGTTCAAGAAAAAAAAAAAAGAAAATGAAAAACCATTATGCTTAATCTTTACACACCAAGAAAACTTTTGACTATTTCCAGGTTACATCTTGTTTTACAGGTACTTTATGCTCATTGTAACTAGTAAGATTTTAAGGCATACTATCAAACCTTAAAAAAAATCAAGTACTAACAAAAATGTATTCGCATACTTTTATGCATAAATGCTTAAAACCTGTAATTTATCTTTGCTTTTTTAAAATAAAGTTGTAAAAAAAAAAACAGACATAATATGCAGTCACTGATAATTGGATACTAACCTCAGAAAGCTCTGAACACCCAGAAACAACTTACAGACTATATAAAGTTCAAGAAAAACAAAGGCCAAAAAAAAATCATTATGCTTAATCTTTACACATCAAGAAAACTTTGACTATTTCCAGGTTACATCTTGTTTTACATGTACTTTATACTCATTGTAACTAGTAAGATTTTAAGGCATACTATCAAACCTTTAAAAATTCAAGTACTGACAAAAAATGTATTCATATATTTTCATGCAAAAATGCTTTTTAAATCTATACATTTATCTTTGTTTTTTTAAAAATAAAGTTAAATTAAAAAAAAAAAAAAGAAACCTTGGCCCTTTATCCCTTGTGAAATATTACCCTAACTTGGTGGGGAAAAAAGGGGGGTAGATGAGGAAAATAAACATTGTGCAAATCTGGAGAGCCGCCTTGAAAAGAAGCGTTAGCTCAGGCTCACAAGGTGTAAGAGCTGACACGGGACAAACGCAGCCCTGCTACACAGCCGCAGACATTCAGTCCCACGTACCCGGCGGGCAAGAGCCGGAAGTAGAGCCGCTTCCGCCCGATGCTGGGCGCCGGAGGGACGCGCGGAGATGACGCACAGCACCGGAAGCCGCTCCCCTGTGAGGCTGCGGACCCAGAGCAGCGGCCGTAGGTCCAGGTCTGTATTCGCGATTGGCCGGGCCGGGCTGGGCAGGGATTTCCCCAGCGCCCCCGGCGTTGCTGACTCGCCGCTCCGGCCTGTCTTCTCCCTTTCCCCGCAGGCGCCATGGCTGCAGAGCGGACCCGGCCGCTGCGACGCTCTGGCGGCCCGAGCGCGCCTAGTCGGTGTGAGCCCGGCGCGAGGTCCCGGGCCCCGGGGCGCTCGCTCAGGTCAGTGCCGCGCGGGACACGGCTCCGGGAGCCGGGGACCAAGGGAGTCATGAATGGGCTGAGAGACCCGGAGTTAATTTTAGAGACAGGAAAATTAGAACTAAGAATTCCTGCCTTCAAGGTGCCTCGGTTTTCCTAGCAGCGAAGCGAGTTAAACATTGATGCCCTAAGGCTACCACTTTAATTAAAGATGATGAAATGTGGACAGGTGGTTTATAAAATGCAGAACGTTGTAGTTTGTGTAGGATGGCACCATGCTTGTGGGTATGCCTTGAAAACAGGTGTGTATTTGGGATGATGCTTTTTTTTTTAAAGGGAAGAAATGACAGTATTAGTACTACATTAGTACAGTAACTGGCATTTATTGTAGGCTTACAGTGTGTCAGATACTGTGCAGAACTCTTTGTCCTGTCTAATCCTCACAAACTCTTGTAGGTAAAACAGTAGCAGGCTACAGTTTACAAGTGAACGTGAAATGATTTGTCCATGGTTACCCAACAAGTAGAATTTCAGAGTCCGTGTTTTAAAAACATTATTTGTGTTCTTTCTAAAAACTTAGCCTCCAACTACTGGCCTTTAGGCCAGTGGTGGTTGTGGGCTCCAGTAGTCCCAGCATTCAGTCAGTTTTGTGAATTGTGAGACCAGCCTGGGCTTCATTGCAAAAGCCTGTCTCAAAAAAGCAAAAAGAAAAATAAAAACAATTTTCTAAATGCTATAAGCAAAAATGAAAAGATTTTAAAAATAGCTACATGGTTTTAAACACAGGAAGGTGTTTTGTTAAAAGGAACTTCATCCCTTTTCTCTCTAGTTCTCTCTTGAAGCATTGTTTAATTAGTGTTCTGAGTATTCACAAAATGTTTTTTATGTGCACATAATTCTCTGTGTAAACCAGACAGGCCTCGAACTCACAGAGCCTGCTTCTGCCTCTGTGGGGATTAAAGGCATGTGTCACCATTCCTGGCCTGCCTCTGTACCTTTTAACTGGTTGTACTTGGGAGGAAAGGGGAGGCAAGGAGACAACCTTCCCTACAACAATGAATGTTTATTTTTTTGTCTATATGTAGGATGTTCTGTGTGTGTGTGTGTGTGTGTGTGTGTGTGTGTGTGTGTGTGTGTGTGTACAACTTTATGGAGTCAGTTTTCTCCTTCCAATTTTACATGGGTTTTGGGTATCCAACCTGGTGGGTCATCGGGCTTTTCAGTGAGCATCCTTGCCCACTGAGCTGGCTCACAGGCCTGCAGTTTTAGTTCCTTACTTGAACAGGTTATGCAGGCCAGAAGGAGGGGAAACATTCAAAGTTTGCACCCACAAGGCCTTGCCTGTAAAAGATGCAGGAGTGAAGTTTTTGCTTTAGGGGGGGTGGAGACTGGGTGATACTGAACTGCTGCTTCCTGTGTAACTCTGGTAGAGCCGCTCTACCACTTGGGCTGTAGATTCTTAGTAGGAGCAGTAGTACGTACATTTTCTATGAACCATGTTAAGATCAAGTGTGATATTTGTGGCTGTTGCTTCAGTTGCTTAGAAGCAGAAACCAAATCTATGCTCTCATTCCCAGCTTGGGAATGTTTATCATACTACACATTTCCTCAGAGCTTTGTGATTGTTTGTTAAGGGATGGAGAACAAGTTAAATGTTTACATTGAGAAGGGTGAGAGGAGCAAGAAGCAAAGGATGTGTACAGAGAGAAGAGAGCCCAGAAAGCAGTTAGAGCCTCAAGTCATATACATGTCTCTGCATCCTTTCTGATTCTCACACAGCTAAGTTAGAATAGCTTCTGAAGCTTAGACATCAGTTGAGCATTCCCATGATCACATAAGAGGTGGCTGAATCAGCTTTTTTAAAATGACTGTCTAGTTCTTTTATTTATCCCAGCTTGCCTCTGTATCCAGCAGTCCTGTCTCTTTACACGAATGGGAAACACTGTTCTGGAGTTGGCTATTCCATTGTTGAAAGGAATGCTCAGATTGAAAGTGTCCTCCTCCTATTGAACTGAAATCCCATTTCCTGAGGCTTCTTGTGAAAGGCTTCCCATGTGCTGCCAGTACATGATATTATTGCTAGACTCTCTGTGAACAAGTTCAATTTAGACCTGTGGCTTTAAGGAAGTTCCCTCCAAAACTAGTTGATTCTTTTAGAAAAGGAAATATTGGTGGATTTTTACTAGGATGCTCTGCATAGTTAAATGATTTTAGACAGGCTCTGTGGCACTCACCAGGATCCCAAGTTAGGACAGTTGGAGCTAAATAATGATGACCTGCTTCAGTAAAAGAGAAAGTGAAAAACAAAAAAAAAAACAAAAACAAAAAAAAAACCTGTCAAATGGCTCAGGTGCCCGCCTCATTGTCTGAGAAACACTATTGAAAGTAGGATTTCTGGATGAGGTACAGAGGGACTGTACTAAGGTTAAGACAAAAGAGGTTTATTTTTGAGATGAGTTGGTAAACTTACGTGAATTGCCTATACTTTTAGCAGGTAGAGAACTAGACCTTTCATATAAATCAGTATGTCCTTTAGCCCCAAACCTGACTTTGAATACTGTCTTCAGAAGCCTAGGCTATTAAGTGGAGAAAATGTGTTTAGATGAATAAAGTTGGAAAGTAAGATCTGGCTTTTTTTTTCTATAGATCTAATTTAGGTAACATGTCAGGAAAGAAATTTATTTTCTCCCAGATTGAACATTTTTTTAATTAGATGACAACCTTGTAAGTAAAGAGAAGAAAAAAAAATCCCCCTCTCCAAAAGCCATGAAACTTTCTGAATATAATAAAAATCCAACTATGTCACCATAAAACTGTTACCCAATATCAGCATTTATCAACACAGAACAGTTTTTTTAAATTGGTGTCTTTTTCCTCTTTCCATTAGTTTAATCCTATTTATTTTTATTCTTTTTTATTCCCTCTTTCAAAACAGTTTTCATGGTATGGCCCTGAACTCTGTAGATCAAGCTGGTCTCAAACTCAGAGACCAGACTGATCTACAAACTCCGCCTAGTCTCAAACTCCACCTGCCTCTGCCACCCAAATTCTGGGATTGAAGATGTATGGCACCCCCCCAACTTTTAATCTTCATTGTAAAGAATAAGTTGACACCTGTCGATACATAAGATACTTTAAAATTCCTTTGTCTCATTTTGCCCTGAATTCTGTTCTGTGGTTTCACTAGCTTTATAACCACAGGCATTTACTTAGTGAGCTTCTTGGGTCTGAAGTTTCTTCATTTGCAAAGTAAAAATGACAAGTGTTTTTGGTGAGCATCCAGATGACTTTTTTTAAAAGATTTACTTATTTTATATAAGTACACTGTCACTGTCTTCAGACACATCAGGACATCAGATCCCATTAATGGTTATGAGCCACCATGTGGTTGGTAGGAATTGAACTCAGGACCTCTGGAAGAGCAATCAGTGCTTTTAACCACTGAGCCATCTCTCCATCCCCAGATGACTATTTTTTGCTTTGTATATTTGAATGTGGTATTATAGTATTTCCCAGTTTGGTCTCCAACTTAGTTTTCTTGTAAGGGCAGCCTCTAAAAAGCTAGGATTGTATGTTTTCACTGTGTTAGCATCATGGGGCTTAGTAATTTGCTTTAACTCACAGGCTACAAGTACCCTCATAGCTCTGTAGGGAACACAGTTAAGAGTTGTCACTATTTTATGTGAGGCTTATAAAAGCAAACTGTAACCTTTAGTAATCCATGTTCTGACAGACAATAGTGTAAGGGAATGGAATACCAGAATACCTGCAGCACATAGTTTATTACACACTTGGTTTTTCTTTCTTCACATCTTTTGGCTTCAACATCTATTGTAGAATCAAGTTATTGGTTTTCTGATTTGGGGTGGTAGGTCAGGTTGTACCTAGCATAACTGATACAGAGGTCACAGCTCCAGTGTGTTACATCCTGGTTCTATTCTTCTGATTTAATTTCCCAAATAGAGTGCATTTTGTAAGGAAGTTACTAAGGAGGCAGTTTTGTAATGGTTTGAGTGGAAGGTTTTATGTAGACTAGAACACTCTTTATGAATGAATGTTCTATAAATCTTTTTTTGGTGACAGTGCATGTGGCATGTGTTAGACTTCAAAGGGAGCAAGTCACACACTGACATACGTTCTTTTGACATGTTTACTCTTATGATTTTTAAAAATGTTTTCTTTGATGCATTTTCTTTTGTGTGCATGGGAGCTTTCAGATATAGCATATTAACTGTATAGTAAGCATAAAGTTGTAATGCCAGTTTTTACACTAATTTTTAATACTTCATTTATTAGCAGTCTTACTTGAACAACCTTTTTGAACAGAACTAATACAATATTTTGATGTGCCACAGGTAAATATTTCCATAACCTTATGGAGAGAAAGGACTTTGAAACATGGCTTGATAACATTTCTGTTACATTTCTTTCTCTGACGGACTTGCAGAAAAATGAAACTCTGGATCACCTGATTAGTCTGAGTGGGGCAGTCCAGCTCAGGCATCTCTCCAATAACCTGGAGACTCTCCTCAAGCGGGACTTCCTCAAACTCCTTCCCCTGGAGCTCAGTTTTTATTTGTTAAAATGGCTCGATCCTCAGACTTTACTCACATGCTGCCTGGTCTCTAAGCAGTGGAATAAGGTGATCTGTGCCTGTACAGAGGTGTGGCAGACTGCATGTAAAAATTTGGGCTGGCAGATAGATGATTCTGTTCAGGACGCGTTGCACTGGAAGAAGGTTTACTTGAAGGCTATTTTGAGGATGAAGCAACTGGAGGACCATGAAGCCTTTGAGACCTCATCATTAATTGGACATAGTGCCAGAGTCTATGCACTTTACTACAAAGATGGACTTCTCTGTACAGGTAAAGGACTGGGAGAGTTGTGGGGGAGGGGAAGCAGTGTCCCTTTTCTTTAGTAATTTACAAGGGTTAATCCTTTTAAGCTCCCTCTTGAGAAGAGCAAGTGTTGATTATACAGGATATTGGTAATGGCATTTCCTGTGATTTAGATGTCCCCATTCCCCTCACACTCATCCTCCGGGGAAGAGTCATTTCTATAAAGATTTATGAGAAAAGCTTTAGACATTCTCTTAAGTATAATGTGAGTCAGAAAATTGTAAGCTACTTCTTATTTTGTTTCTTAAAAATATTTTACACTGGGTGTGGTGGCACATACCTTTATCCCAGCACTCAGAAAGCAGGGCAGGCAGATCTCTAAGGTCAAGGCCAGCTACAGAGTGAATTCTAGAACAGCCAGGACTATACAGAGAAGGAAGGGGGGGAGGGAAGGAGGGAGAGGGAGAGAAATAAATCAAAAGCATTTTAGGTCTAGCAAGAATATTTTGGATGAATTATTTAACCTGTCTATGTTTCCTTGCCTTAAACATAATGGAATGGGAAGGAACAAATTCTTTTCTTGCTCTAAAATCCTGTGACCCTAAGAATTCAATGTTCAAAGTTTGGAAATGGCAACAAAGACAGCTGGATGGTTTTGGTTTGGTTTTTATAGTTTTTTTAACTTTTACTGATGGCTTCAAATCATTCACCCTGTGAATGATTCATCTCCATCCCTTTGAATCCAATTTCTGCCTGTGCAACCTCTCCACAAAAGACAGTCTCTCACACACAGAGTATCTTGTCATGGAAGCTCTAGCATATTAGTGTGTCCCACCATATACCCCTCTGTCCACCCATCATCACTTGCAAATGTTCCCTGCAATGAGTCTTTGGTTTGGTTCGAGGTCTCTGGCTTCTGTCCTGAAGGGATTCTTCCTGTTATCCTGCTGTTGTTCTGTATCATGGGGATCCTGTAGCTTTAGATAGCAAGACCAGCCTTTCGGTGCTCCAGCAGTTCACAGATGATGTAGATTTTGGGGTGGGCCAAACCGGAGCCTTAGATCTGGGCCTGGGTGGTGGCTGGGCTTGCTAGCTCTCCCACCTGTACCACTAGGATGAGGTCTTCAGCACTGCTCTAGATAGGCCACCTATGGTGGCAGGAGGCAGAGTCAGCTCTCCTGCTCTTATGCTCTCAGAGCTGGCTCACCTGCACCCAAGTCTCCAGAGCCAGCACCACTGTGAAGTTGAAGCTCAGGGCCCACTCTCCCCAGTGCTACCAGCTGGATGTGTTTTACACTAGGCATTTAAGTGACTATGACATGCTGTTCTGTACAATACAGAGTGGTATACCATAGATAGCAGTGCTTTCAGTTTTGAATGAGTTTATTAAGTCTACGGTAAGCAAAAAGTTAGGGAATAAATAGCAAGCAGTAGAACAAAGCAACAGATAGCACAATACCACTGGATTTAGCACGTTAGATATCTGGTATTAATGGAGCAGCCTGACCAAGAGAGCAAACGTAAGAGATCACTAACAGGTGGGGGCTTAGATACTTCCAGCAGAAATCAACTGGAGAAGCCCCTTGAGACAGCCATTTGGCTTTCCCAATTAAAAGAGCCCTATGGAGTGAGACTTCTGAGTAAATCGTAGCAGATGACATCAAATTGGATGCTAACGGCATCCCTAAGAAACTGAGTAGGGAAATTGAGACAATCATTTGTATTTTCATTGAGTTTTCTTTCCTTGGCTAAGCTTCTCTGACTGACCTACTGCCTTCCATTCTAACCGCAGGCATTTTTATATTATAAACAGTGGTAAGTTTGGTTGGAAATAACTTACCTTCTAGGTATTCTGAAGCATACAGTCTTTTAAACACCCTTAGCTGCTTGCTTTTTTGTTTTTGATTTTTTTTTTCATCTCTGAATTATAGAGTTGGAGGGTCAACCTGTTCTTGAACAAGGTGCCTTGGAGGGCACTTAAAGTAAATGTGCTGGGTATCTTAGTCTATTTCTATTGCTGTGATAAGACACTTCGGCAGAGCAACATAAGAGAAGGCCATTGCCAGGAGTACAGCGGCAGGCAGATGGGCAGGTACTGGAATAGTAGCTGAGAACATGAGGCAGATAAAGCTAACTGGAAATGGCTTGGGCTTTTGGAGCCTTAAAGCCCACCCCCAGTGACATACCTCCTCCAACAAGGCTACACATAATTCTTTGCAAACAATTCCACCAACTGGAGACCAAGTATTCATTTATGAGCCTATGGGGACCATTCTCATTCAAACCAACACATTGCAGTGTGGACAGGAGAACCCTTACTCTCAGTACACTTTCAACAAGCTTAAACAAGCACATGGCATATAACCATATACAACTGTTAAACTAAAATTTTTATGTTACTGTAGAATTATAATGGATGTATTTATACAAATTGTTCAGATACTTGTCTGCATTTAGACACCATATTTGTTGTTTTGTTTTGCTTTCCTTTAAAAAACAGGATTTCTTTGTGTCGCTTTTTTTTCTTTCTTTTTTGAGATAAGGTTTCTCTGTGTGCAGCCCTGGCTGGAACTCACCTTACTCACCTTGTACATCAGGCTGGCCTTGGCCTTGAACTCACAGAAATCCACCGTAGGTAGCACATTTTGATGGGTAATGTAACCCATTTCTAGGTTGTATGTGGAATGGTTCTAGGAATTCTTTTGATTTACTTATTTATACGGGTGTTTTGTCTGCACACCTAAAGAAGGTATTAGATCTAATAGGACTACAGTTATAGATGGTTGTGAGCTACTGAGTGGCTGCTGGGAATTAAACTCAGGACCTCTGGAAGAAAGGTCAGTGTTTTTAACCACTGAGCCATCTCTCCAGCCTCCGTTGTTTTTTTAAGTTGTTTATGCACATGTCTAAGTTTAAGTTTAAACCCATTACTACATATTTTAGCAGAGGCCAAAATTGGGCATCTGATCCTTGTGAGCTGCCAACATGGGTTCTAGGACTCAAACTATGGCCGTCTGCACGAGAAGCATGCCTTTTACTGAGCCCTGGCTCCAGGTCTTTTAAATAAGTATTTTTGGAGTGCCAAAACTATATAATTTTTGTTTTTAATAAGCATTAGCTATTCCCTTGTGTAAATAGGCCATGTGGCTATTTTCATGTTAAAATATGTTCAGGTTTCTGTTTTGTGAACATTTCATTTTCATCCCCCTTTCCCATTTGGATTATTTACTTTGACAGAGGCTAAAAAGTTGAACTGTCAGTTCTACAAGAGGGAAAGATTGTCCGTTTAGTACCTCTATGTACACATATACTGAATCTCTGCTGTGCCCTCAGAAGTCATAAAAAATATACTTTACTTTCAATCTTGCCAGAGTCAATAAACATTTTTAATAGTTAAGAAATAATTATCAAGATTATTTTAAATTATATTTCTGTATAAAGTACATATTTTCCCATGTGGTGACTTATTCTAGTAGGCACTTTTCCAGTTTATCATTTGATTAAGACATTTCATGATTTAAACTTGCTTCATGCTTTATGTTTCCCCTCTAAGTGTGGTTTTTGGGAAATTATTATCCCATTTTCTGTACTTTGATGTACTTTTTTTTTTTAGATTAAAATATGGTATTGATTTGGCACTCCTTACTTAAATATTGGCAGTGGAGGCATTGTCTTCATGATCACCTCCAGCTTTATCTGGGCCTCTTAATCCCAAGTGCTAGATTAAAGGCCTGCACTGGCCACCACCAACCCTGGCCTGCTTTATTTTTTTCTAACTATTTTATTGGCATGGGTATTTTTCTTGCTTATTATGTCTGGGTAACACGTGCGTGCTTGGTAGAGGCCAGAAGAGAGCATCAGAACCCCTGCAACTGGTGTTAAAGATGATTGTGAGTCATCATGTCGGTATTGGGAATAACCCATATCCCCTGCAAGAGCAGCCTATGTTCTGGTTTAACCTTGTTTCTAGCTTTAAAAAAAGTTAATGTGTGTGTGAGGGTGTGGGTTGAGATTTAAGATAGGTCTTATTTTTGGAGCCTTTGCTAGCCTGAAGCTTACTATATAATCCAGGCTGGCCTCAAATGTGCAGCAATCCTTTTTTCAGCCTTCCTTGTTTGGGGATTATTGGCATTCACAATTATACTCTGGTTCATCATTTCTTTTCATGTAGTAAAAGTTGCACCGGGGGCTAGAGTGGTTAAAGTGTAAGGACTGGAGTTGGGACTACCCAAAGCCACAAATACTAGAGCTGTGTAGCAGCCCATTTTTAATTCCAGCTTCCTAAACAGACATGGAATCCCTGAGGCAAGCTGGTTCTATCATCTAGTCAGATGAGTGAGCCCTAGGTTTGACCAATAAGGAATAAAGGTGAGGAGTGGTAGAGGAAGATTTTTACTATAATTCACCAGGTTTCCATCTGAAAATTATTTTGTGGCTTTTGAAATTGATTTTAAGTTAGTTTGAAATTTGTTTTGTTGTTGTTGTTTTTATTGAATATTCTCTGTATTTACATTTCAAATGTTACCCCTTTCGTTTTGTTTTTTGAGTGTTACTCTATATAACTGTGGCTGTCCTGGAACTCACTCTGTATACCAGACTGGCCTTGAAATCAGAAATCCACCTGCCTCTGCCTCAAGAATGTTTGGATTAAAGGTGTTACCACCTATACCAAGCTTGGTTTGAAATTTCTAATGGCAGCATACTTAAACTTCACGGGTGAGATACGTGATAAAAAAAATTATACTTTGTCTTTTTAAAGAATTTTTATGTATAGGTCTGTGTGACCTGGAAAGGCCAGAAAAGAAGATCAGATTCCCTAGAGCTGGAGGAAAGGCAGTTGTGAGCTCTCTGTCCCAACTCTTACTCTCTTTTGTAAGATCTTCAGTTTTCACTGAGGGTGAATTGTGGAATCCTGAATTTGGCAGTAAGCTTATGGAGACTCTCAGATTAGCACTTTGAGAAAGCAGTGAGATGGTATTATCAAAGGTGCTGACTGAAGTCAGCCTGCTGTTCAGAGAGGTAATTCTCCCTCTGTTCTGCAGTTTGTTTTCTGAGATGATGAGAGGAACCCAGTGGACTTTGTGACTGTCAATAACTACTTATTTATGAAACATCTGCCGTTAGAAGGCAATGTGGGAGAAGCAGGGCAGTTCTTTGCTCAGATGGTAAACATGCTCCATCAGAAGATGACTTAATGCAGGTGAAAGTCTCCCCAAGGACTGTGCCAAGTCACAGTCCTTGCCTTTCCGGTGTGTAGCTTCTCCTCATCATTACCTTGTAGGATTCAGGAATGGGATGGCTAAATATGACTTTGCAAAAAGTTAAGTCTAGAATTTTGTGAATGCACTGATTATTTTTTCAGTATTAATCTTTATCTAGATTTTAAAATACTGTGTTGGGTAATGTTTAGCTTATGAGCAGTAGGTATGCTGTAACCTCTGGATTGAGTAAGAAAAGTGAGAGCTGCAACAGCTCAGGTAGAGGGCGTGTAACTAAGAGTGCAGCTCAGGGACATAGTAGCCTTTGGATGAGCACAGTGCTAATTTGATGCCCCAACTCCACCCCCACCAAAGAAAGAAAAGGATAGTTCCTATTTTTCAGATGAACAGGTGATTTCTGCAGGAGAAAAGTTAGTGTTTGGTTTTAAAGAACTGACTAAAACTGGTTTGTTTTTATACAAAATATTTACTGATGGCCCCCACTCACTGTAGTTCAGGTGCTTTCAGTACTGCTTTCTCCAGAAAGAACACCATCTTGTTTGGCCTTGCCTGTCAGCAGGCTGACAGGACAGTGCAGAAACAACGCCCAGGAGTGCTATTTGTACATGACTAGAGACCGTATGATTCTCTAGCACCTAACATGGGGATTTCATATTTGTGAATTAGGAACTGGGGTTGGCTCCTCAAGGCCTCCCAGCAGGACAATCAGGCCCTTCCACACAACGCTTGATTTCAGCATTGTTTTCTGGAACCTTTTGGTGAGTTTCAGTGATCCCATAATCCCTGCAAAGCCAACAACCATGTAGACAGCACTGCAAGTTCTACCCCTGGTCCCCATCTGCCATAGCTGTGGTGGTTCTCTATGTGTTGGTGAGTAAACCTCAGAAGAAACTTACTTCCCTGATATTTATTTTTCTGGATTAGAATTCTTCAATGGTGTTTTCAGCTAAGGTTCTCTTTTTTCCAAAAGTAAGGTTTTCACTTTCAAATATTTGGCAGGACCATCATGAGTACCATGCAAAGTGGAAGACAACATTTTTAATGCATTGCCCTAATACTGCAGCGTGTGTAGCATTCTTAGCTTCTGCCTAGTCGGTGCCAGTAATGTCCCTTGGCTGCACCATTATAACAGCTGACACTATCCCACAATTTCTGAAACACACCATCAGGAGATGACCCATCCAGATCTCTTTCAGAGCCCTTAGGCTCTGAGCTGCCATGTTAATGCCTTAACCCATTACAGCTTATTAGGTTAAGCTAAATCAGTCTAGAAATAAGGTGCTAAAGGGAAGTGTGATTTTTAAAGAATTAAAAGGGAACATCTGGGGGGCCGGAGAGATGGCTCAGCAGTTAAGAGCACTGACTGCTCTTCCAGAGGTCCTGAGATCAATTCCCAGCAACCACATGGTGGCTCACAACCATCTGTAATAGGATGTGATGCCCTCTTCTGGTGTGTCTGAAGACAGCTACAGTGTACTCATGAACATTAAATAAATAAATGAATGAATAAATAGATAAATAAATAAATATTTTTAAAAAACCAAAAAAAACCAAACAAACAAACAAAAAAACAAAACACTGACTGCTCTTCAAGAGGTCCAGAGTTCAATTCCCAGCCACCACATGGCTGCTCACAACCATCTGTAATGAGATCTGATGCCCTCTTCTGGTGTGACTAAAGAGAGCAACAGTGTACTCACATATATAAAATAAGTGGGTTATTTAAAAAAAAAAAAAAAATCACATGCTGGCCTGGCACTCTTTGCAAGAGCAGCTGTTACACTGGCCAGAACTTGGTGAATTGACTTAGTCAGAAGTGGCTGGGGTTCGAGCCCTGTCCTGGGGATAGCAGTACTAGAAGCAAGGTCAGAAAATGACAGTGGAGTTGAGATAATAAGAGAAGTTTAGCTTGAAATCAATTAAATTTATTTACTTGTTGGATCTCTAAGTGGATATTTCCGATGTATTTTAAAATACAGGATGAGAGCTTTTAAGAGTACTCTGGACGGACAGGGAAATACAGGAGTTACATCCTAGCAATGGCTGGAGTAGTAAAACTTTTAAAATTATTTTTTGTTTGTATTTTATGTGTGGGTGCTTTGCTTGCATGTATGTCTGTGCACCATGTGTATCCTGGTGCCTGTAGGAGCCAGAAGAGGGTGTCAGATCCCCTAGGATATAGTTACAGTTGTGAGCTGAACCCCAGGTCTCTGAAGGAGCAGCAGCAAGACCCCTGAGCTATCTCTTCAGCCCTCAAAATTTAAGTTTTGGGTACATTAACTTACTCATACTTTAGGTCCCCTCCCCCCTTTATTATTGGGGAATGGAGATGTGGCTCAATGGTTAAGAGCACTTGCTTTTGCACAAGACCTGGGTTCAGTTCCCAGCACCCACATGGTAGCTCACAATATTTGTAATTCCCAGTTCCAAGTAGATCCAACACCCCTTTCTGGTTTCCACAGGCATTGGTGCACAGACATCCATGCAGGGAAAACAACCATACACTGAAACCTTAAAAAATTGAAAAGTGTGTGTGTGTGTGTGTGTAAAGGTTAAAGGACAACCTTGTGAAGCTGGTTTCCTTTCCTGCCTTTCCATGGTTACAGGGACTGAACTGGAACACCAAGCTTGAGCAGCACACGTCTTGTGCTGCCTAGTCATCTTGCCAGCTTCCATCCTTATCATTACAGGGAGTTAAAACTTGGAAGTTTTTTTAAACCATGAAATCTTTTCATCAAATATACCCAGGCTTGGCATAAAAGTAGAAGTGGAAGGCAGTTGAGGAGCTGGTTGTGCCTGAGCCTGAGACATGAATGAGCACTGAGAGCAGGAGGTCCCTGCCTGACACAAACTACCGTACATACAGATCTTAACTGGATGAATGGCCATAGGTCAGAAGGACCTCATTCTTTCTGTGCTACACAGGAGTAAGGAGCTGTTGGGTTCTTGATTAAGTTATGAAATGGGAAATGCCAGAATTAAAAAACTTGGAATATAAAAGAACAAAGAGTGCTATGTTCATATTCCATACTTTATTTGTTACACATTGAAGTATTAGTGCTTTGACAAACTGAATTAAATAAAATACCTTTTATTTTTCTAAGAAACTACTAGAAGACAAATCTTATGTGGTTCTTATTGGGTATCTGTGGTTCTCAGAGTGTTTATCAATGATAGAAATTTGCCTGATAACCTTCCTAAGATCATAGGGTTTTAGTTCCTTAACTTTAAACGAGAATGCTTCAGTTTCCTGCTTGTGTGAGATTTGTCTTGTATCTTCATTTTCTGTGGTATTGTATAGAACAACTTATAACCTTGTACTTGCTAGGCAGGAATTCCACCACTGAGCTGTGTCATCAGTGCATTGTGTATTTCTATAAAGATCTCTTGGTGATGCTAAAAGTTTCCCATCTATCACAAGTCACCAGCAAACTCTACCCCTCATTTTATAGGGAGGGGAAACAGAGGCCTAAATAGCTCCATGTGAAAGTCTTGCCTACAGTCTTTTGCAAGGAATGGTTATTTGGTCATCCTCTGAAACAAAGCCTCTTAACTAAAGGTGGGGATTTTTTCCACCCCTTGGTTTTCAAGACAGGTTTTCTCTGTGTAACCCTGGTTGTTCTGGAACTTACTATGTAGACCAGGATGGCCTTGAACTTGGAGATCCATCTGCTTCTGCCTTCTGAGCACTGAGACTAATAGTGTGTGCCACCACTGTGCTGCTGTTTTTTTGTTTTGTTTTTTTATTTTTTTAAGATCTTTTATGTGTATGAGTGTTTTTGCCTGCATTGTATATATTCCACATGTGTGCTTGGTACCCTCAGAAGCCAGATAAGGGTATCAAATCCCCTGGAACTGGAGTTAAAGATGGTTGTGGGCTGCCGGGTGGGCACTGGGAGTTAAATCCAGAGCATCTGCAAGAATAGTATTTGCTCTGAACCTTGGCGCCATCTCTTCAGCCCCTAGTTGAGTTTTTGTGGCTGGTTTTATGTAATCATTTCTGCCTTTGAAAACTGGCTTGTTGGTGGTTTCCTAGAATACAGTGTCCAGAACAGAATAATTATTTAGTGTTCCTCAAAATGCCCTTTGTTGAGCCTCTAAAATTTTGAGACAAAATATAATATTTGGGATTGCTGACTTAAAAAAAGCTCAGTCCTGAATTACCATCATGATTAGTGTAACCTTTTCATCAGAAGCCATGCTGAGTACATCCATGGGGCTGGGAACCCTGAAGAAAGAACAGACACACATAAGAATGAAGCTGGGATCAGGTGGGGTTCTCTAACCACAGTAACCCAGAACCTCAGTGTGTTTACTAGGTACAAAACACCAGGAAGGATTAGTCTCAGTAGGTGTTTTAGGCAGCCAGTCACAGGCTATAAACAGCTGAAAGATGCTGCAGTTCTTAGTCTCTGCAAATATTGATCAGTTGTTTGTAAATACTCACATTCAATCCCAAGGAAAGCATTGCTGTCCCTTTTAGCCTGGCCTGTATGTGTTTTTGCCAATTTACCATGGGCCAATTGGCCTTATGAGTCATCAACAGGCCTTGTTCATGTCAAAATACGCATTCAGGATTTTACACAAGAAGGAGCTCCTCTACTACAGAAATAAAACCAACTTTTTCCTGTGGAATTTAAGATCTTTATGATTTGATATGAATGTCTGAGTAATTTAGTATCCTTTGAGGTTTCTTGACACATCTTTTAAGGTGGCTCAAGAAATTACCAGTTAGCTTATATACAAAGTTATCTGACAACCTGAGGCTTATCTTTAACCCATCTTAGAATGTACTATGCTTTCCTAGTCAGCATCCCCATTCCTTATAATTCAGGACTGTTGAGTATTGAGTAAACAGCATGCAAGTGTACACGTACAGCCATAGGTAAGACGAACCCAGTCCAATCTGAAAGTTCTTAACAGCCAGAACTCTCACAGGTTGAAGCATGAAGGGGTGCTTTAGTATCATTTTATAGCCAGGAAAACTAAAGAAAAAAGATGAAAAGCTTGGATTCTGTCTTAGTACATTTAATGCCATTTTGAGGCCTAAGTCACATCCTGTGTGTGCTCCGGTCTTAGCCCTAAAGCAGAGCTACTACAGTGGGGACTATGGAGCTCCTATTTAGGGGACTGACTTTTCTTCTTTAGGTATTAGGTCACTAACCTTCCTGGTTTTTCTTTTCAAGGGTCAGATGACTTGTCTGCAAAGCTGTGGGATGTAAGCACAGGGCAGTGTGTTTACGGCATCCAGACCCACACTTGTGCAGCTGTGAAGTTTGATGAACAGAAGCTTGTGACAGGCTCCTTTGACAACACTGTGGCCTGCTGGGAATGGAGTTCGGGAGCCAGGACCCAGCACTTCCGGGGGCACACGGGGGCGGGTGTGTTGTCCTTTTTCAAGGGTCTTTACAATTATTTTAGCCATACCTTTTAAGACTAAGAGTCAAATATTTTAAGGGTTGTTTGTTTGTCTTGCTTACTCGCTTTAATCTACCATTTTCTCTTAACCACTGAAGCTATTTTCCTGCATATCAATTACTTGCATTTGCAATATTTTCCACAATTTTGCTTTTCTTTAGCATTTGAAACACTCTTTTATGTTATACCAGAAGAGGCTGCTGTCCTTTTCTCTTGCTGCACAGTCACATTTGTTGTTAGTGGATAGTGGATTCCATACTACCACACTAAGACATTCAGACCACTCCACTTACAAATTTAGAGCTGAAAGCCCCTGGGCAGAAGGTAGTTCACAGATCGTAAAAGCTTGAGAGTACATGCATTTACTGGTTGGCTGCTAAGTCTTGAGTAAAACAAGCAAACGTCCTGGACTATCATGAAGGGAATCTCTGTTCTACGATGTCATATTTATGAGCAGACTGATAGAACACTGCCTATCTTGTTTATTCTTAAACCCCGAGTTCCTTATGTTGTACCTGGTGCTTACTATTTCTTTAAACCTAACTCTTACAAAACATTCCTACAATTAAACTCATATTGAAAAACTTTTTTTTTTTTTTTTTTGATCCCAGCACTTGGTAGGCAAAGGCAGGCAGATCCCTGTGGGTTTGAGGGCCAGCCTGGTCTACATAGTGAGTTTCACGAC
Source organism: Micromys minutus (assembly GCF_963924665.1). Lineage (NCBI taxonomy): Eukaryota > Metazoa > Chordata > Mammalia > Rodentia > Muridae > Micromys > Micromys minutus. The sequence goes on along the minus strand of NC_137982.1, from coordinate 10,625,989 downwards.
AGCAGAGCTATATGGAGAAACCATGTCTCAAAAAGCAAAATCTCTCAAAAAGAGAAGTCTTTTTGAGACCCCATCCATCAGAGTAATCTGACAACTTAGACACCACAACTTCTAGGTGATTTCATTCCTTACCTCTAAAAAGGTTCTGCCGTTTCTTGACACTGCTGGAGCTTTAATCCATGCCTTTGCTGTCCCCTCTACAAGTATGCTTGTACTTTTCTTAATAAACTATATACATCCTTTATGTCCCAGCTCCAATATCACTAGGTCCTATTTTGATAGCTCTGGGTAGTGTAGTCACTCTCAGTGTTCCTCTAGCAGTAGTAACCTCTTTTTAAAACAAAAACAAAACTTTTCCCTATGAGTTTAGAAGGCCAGCATCTTCATCTCTAGGTCCCCAATATCCTTTTTAGACACTGCTGAATGAATGACCTCCGAGATCCAGTTCTGACCTGCAGTTTACTTTCCTCACATTTTTTGCCTCATTGTGATTGCAGATCTTAAAAGGGCTGTCTGGGCTGCTGTTTTCCCATAAACTATCTAAAGTGTGTGTGGTATCAGGAAGCCCTAAAAATGCCATCGTTTTCCATCTCACTGAAGCTAACACAAATAGCAGAGAGTGTCCTCTGAATTATTCTCACAGCTTTCCCAGCCTTGCATAAACTATGGTAATACTAGTTTTGAAATAGTTTGCTTGTACCATAAAATTGCTGGTTTAGTAGCTCAGTTCTTAAGGTTAGGAAGTTAATGTATTTGGACAGCTAGGAGAATAAATGTAACTGTTTTTAAAACGATCCAATGACAGTGAAGCGTGTTTTTAACTTTGTGTTGTCTGCACTAGTGTTCAGTGTGGACTACAGTGATGAACTGGATATTTTGGTGAGTGGCTCTGCGGACTTCGCTGTGAAAGTATGGGCTTTATCTGCTGGCACATGCCTGAACACACTCACTGGGCACACTGAATGGGTCACCAAGGTAGGAAGACCAAGGGATATATCTTTGGTGCCAGGCTCCTCACTGGTGGGGAATGAAAGATGGTAAACCTGTGTATAGTGTAGATAAATTATTACAGAATAGATTTACTCACTGAGCATGGTGGTATTCAATAGTGATCAGCATGTACAAGCCACTTTTACCTGGGTATAGTGGTACATATCTGTGATTCAGACATTTAAAAGGCAAAGGCAGAAATGCCAGGAGTTCAAGGCCAGCTCTGGGCTACATAGAGATGCCCTTAGATTCAGAACTGTGATTTGTTTCAGAAAAAGAAGTGCTTACAAGATGGGTTGCAATCTCAGTGGTAGATTGCTTACCATGCATGAGGCTCTAGTTTCATTCTTAAGATTACAACAGACACACACAAAACACTGCCCAAAACAATAATGACTAAATAAAACCCCCATCACCAACAACAAAAAATCCTGTGTGCAAAATGTAAGATAGGGAGGGGCCAGGTGTAGTTCAGAGGTAGAGCCAAGTACAAGGCCCTATTATCAAGCCCAGGACCACCTGGACAAAAATATAAGGGAAGCAAAGAAGAAAAAGGACACTGATATTTTCTTGTTTTCAAAATAAAATTGTTTTAAATGCAATATTAGTGATGGATATGTTATGTAGACACTTTTCTTAAGTTCATTATGCTGTTTTCTAAGAGGCTGGGTATGTAAGAGTAAACAAAATAGATCTTGGTCTGGTCTAATGAATTTTAATCTCATAGAAATGGTTACTAAGTAGAACTGCCAAAGAGAAGTCTGTATAATTAAGTTCTATTAAGGAGACACAGAGAAGTATAAGAAAGTCTAGAAACTAATTAGGACAAGCACTGTGAGAAGGGCAGAACAAGGTGACAAGGAGGTAGCAGTGGAGGGAGCCCATAGAGTGTGGCTCATATACCTGTGTTCAGGCAAAAAAGCACCGAAGGCCAGTGCAGTCATGCTATAGAGCTGAGAGCTGGCCTATAGTTAGTGACTGTAGTTATAAGGTCGGTAGATACTAGAGTGTATTGGTAAAAGCACTGGAGGTTGACTGGGCAATCTAGAATTCTCTCTGAATAGGTAAAAGTAAGGACAGGGCAATATGTGAGATGGGAACTGCTTGTTCACTGTTACAGAAATTGTGTATCACAAGGAACTTTAGTAGGTGTGGTCTCAAGATTCTGCCTGTGATACAGACAGGTTCCTCCTTTCAGGACCTGAACTCAGATGACCCCAAGTGCTATGGAATTTTGCCTTTTTCTGTTACTATTGTTTGCATATATTTAAGTAAGGTAATAGACATATAGCTCAATATAGCTCAATGGGAGGCTCTGGGTTCAGTTTCCAGCACTAAATGAACAACATACCAGCAGCATGGTGTTTTCCCAGACTGCATAGTTCACCAGATCTGTGACCAGATTATAGATTCTTAATATCTATATTAAGAATCTGGTGCTGTATGGTGTACTTACTCATGAAAATAGATCATTTTATTGTCTTTATCTATGTGGACATTTTTCTGTTCCTATTTAAAGACTGGGTTTTCTTTAGGTGGCCGAGGTTGACCTGGACTCACTATCTACACCATACTAGCCTTATTCTCACAGAGATCTGTATGTCTCTGCCTTCCACATGCTGAGATTAAAGGCATGTACTTCCACACTTGGTTCAAGTTGACTGTGTGTGTGTGTCTGTGCCTAATAACAGCAGAAATAAATACCAAAACTGAGTGCATTACCGGAGGTCAGACTGGGGCCTGTGCACAATAGACAAGTATGTAACCATGCTACATCCAAGTCCACGCCTTACAATTTTAAATTAGTCCTGATGTTAGCACTTCCAACTAAAGTTAAGATGGCATGCTCTCACCAGTGATGGTGGCACATGCCAGCACTTGGGAGGCAAAGGAGGGCAGATCTCTGAGTTCGAGGCCAGCCTGGTCTACAGGTTGAGTTCCAGGACAGCCAGGGCTACACAGAGAAGCCCTGTCTCAAAAATAAAAAAAAAAAGTTAAATGTTCCCACAGATAATAACAAAATCTGGGTGTTGTAAGAATGTTAAGAGTTAACCTAATAGAGTTTCATGTTACATATTCTAGCATAGCATATTTTAATTTAAAATATTTAAAAGCCATGTTCATATTTTAATTTAAAAACAGTACAAAGGGTAGTACAGGAGCAGAGTAAAGGAAGGTTCTTTGTATAATGTAGATGCTTATGCTTGTAGGTGGTTTTGCAGAAGTGCAAAGTCAAGTCTCTCTTGCACAGCCCTGGAGACTACATCCTCTTAAGTGCAGACAAATATGAGATAAAGGTAAGTCTTCTCCCTCTGTAATTTATCTCATCAAAGAAAAAAAAAAACAGCATAAGAAAAGAAACAGCATAAAGGGACTATTGCCAGGGAGAAGTCTTTTTCCTTTTCTGAAACTAGGTTTGTGTATTCTTGGTGGTGGTCCTGGATTTCACTCTGTAAAATACTCTGTAAACTCAGACATCCACCTGCCTCTGCTTCCCTTAAAGGCACGTGCTTGCACCGCCTGGCAGTTCAAGTCATCTTACACCCATAGAAAATGGTATAATTTGGGACTGGAGAGATGGCTCAGTTGTTAAGAGCACTGCTTGCTCTTCCAGAGGTCCTGAGTTCAAATCCCAGCAACCACATGGTGGCTCACAACCATCCTTAATGAGATCTTAACCAGATCTCTTTTGGTGTGTCTGCAGATAGCTACAGTGTACTTAATATATAAATAAGTAAATAAAAAGAAAGAAAGAAAATGGTATGATTCATCTCTGTAAGTTGAGCAGCTTCTGTGATTTGTAAAGGAAATAAATCATGAGGCTAGTGAGAGTCAGTACCTTGAGTTTAGATTTCCAGCACCATTGAAAATGCTAGGAGAAAGTACTGAGGAGGCAGAGCTAGATAAGATCCTGAGACTTGCTGGTCAGATAATATAGCCAAATTGATGGGCTACAATTCCATGAGAGACCCTGTTTTAGAAAAGAGAATAGAGTGATTGGGGAAGCCACCCAACATCCATCTAGGCTTCCATATGAACGTGAACACTGGCAATGTACACACACAAGTACAATCACAGAAAATTGCTTTCCACACATCCTTACTGTTGTTTCTCTTTGCATTTTCAGAGTACTCGGCCATAAGGCCCAGACTGACCTTGTACTTGTAATCCTCCTGCCTCACACCCTAAGCATTAAGACTCTTAAGGCTCATACCTCATACCCTCCTTGGTTCTTAGATATAAGCTTTATTACATTTTAAAACTTTCTTTGCAGTGGGCATTTTATTTAGAAAGGTTAAATACTTTACCTAAGATCATATAGACTCAGGACTTAGCCTGTGACTCATGACTAAAACTGTGTCTATTAACAGGTGCCACATTTTTTTTCATCAAGCCACATCGTATAAACACCAGCTTTTCTTTAGTAATCACCACCCCCCTTTGTTTTTTAGATTTGGCCAATTGGGAGAGAAATCAACTGTAAGTGCTTAAAGACACTGTCTGTCTCCGAGGATAGAAGTATCTGCCTGCAGCCAAGACTTCATTTTGATGGAAAATACATTGTCTGTAGTTCAGCCCTGGGTCTGTACCAGTGGGACTTTGCCAGTTATGATATTCTCAGGTAATGTTTCCTTGGGTCAGCACGTGCTCTTCCTTCGAGTCTATATTGTAAAGAGAAAACTGAATATGAGTGTGAGGACAGTGATTTCCTTCAGAAAGTACTAACCAGTTAACAACAGGGTTGTCTACATAACACTGCACTCAGGCACATGTGTTAGAAGCAATGGAGAAAATGTCAGAAGCTGAAACCTGATGATCAAAGTTCCCATCCGTCTCTTACTGGAATCACGAACTCTTCCTTTCAGGACTCAAGACCTATTTTCTGGAAAATGAGGGCATAAATGGAATGACCTTTCTAGCTTCCCTCTAGTCTAATATTTTAAGTTCAAATTCATTGTCAGTTGAACTTACGCAGTTATTTGATTCCAACCAAGTAAAGTCTAGTCAGTAAGTGGCCTTCTGTTGACTAGCGACCAGGTAAACTATGATTCATTTCCCTCCGCAGTAGTTTGATATACATTTCAACGACAATTGTGTCCCAGTGAGTACTATTGACCCCTTTGTACGAATGTTGGCATGTTTGAGTGCTGTGTGATGAACGAGAGAATTTACTTTGAGAAAAGACTTTAATTCAGGCATCAGAGTCAGAGATGTACACCATGTCCTGTGGTCTTTTTCTAAACTTTTGCCTCAATTTTCTTATTTATAAATGATATGCTTGTGGTGAGGACCTAGAACAGGACATTTGTGTCTCAAGCATAGAATAATTAATTGGGATTTAGAGCAGTTAGAATCATTTCTCAAGTGACTGTGCTTTGAGAAAAAGGATAAAAATAGCCTAAAAATTAGTCCTGGTAAGAGCCCTATATTCCACATCTCCTCCTAGTCCAGTGTTCACACAGCCATGACTGTTTCCAGTAGGCATAAGCTAAGGGCACCAAAAGTGAGAAACTTTGAAAAGAACCCAAGCCAATGTTGTGGGTGCTGTAATCTCAGCACTTAGCAGGTATGGGCAGGAGGGTTGGGGTCAGAGTCCTCCTTAAATTATCTCAGAGTGAGGAAAGGACTGGATTCCTGGAGCTCCTACAAGTTGTCATGGGACACAAGAAGGGGGATGGGAAGAGGAGGTATCAGTGAGCCCCTTTTCAGTTGAATGGAGTGTTGTATCAGTGCTTTTTCCCCTGAACCGTATCTCTAAGGAAGGTTCTACTCACGTTTTAGAGTTTGGACACATTAGCTTTAAATAAAGAGCCTGCATGATTGTTAGCTGCTAGGTTTAAATTAGAAAAGAAACAATCTTATCTCTGCCTTTTCTATCTCCAAACACAAATAAAGGAAACCTTTTTTGAAATCCTAGCACAAATCCTCTGACTTCATTTCCTAGGAACTTTCAAGTTTCGAAGCTAACTAAAACCACACACACACACTGTAGCTGGAGAGTACCTGTGATCTTGAACAGGGAAGCTCCTCACTCAGTCCAGGACCCAGACAGCCAGCAGGGCTTTTTGATGTGCAGCTCTCACTGTACTGGAATGCACTCTGTAGACTAGGCTGGCCTTGGACGACAGAAATCTGCAATCTGTGGGTCAGCTCTTCACCTTTCCAAGCAACCTAGTTCTTGCTCTTCTGCATGCCCAGTGCTGGGCTTATCACACTTTGTAGCTGTCTTTTCCTGGTTTCCTTTTGGCTCTGTCCTTTGTTATGAAGTTTTATTAAACTCCTACCTGTGATTCAGGTATTCTGATATATACTGGGAAACATAGCTTATTACAGTGCTGGGTATGTGATAATATATATCTGCCTAGTTTGTATGAAGCTCTTACATAACTCCCAATACTATATAGAGCAAACTAAAAAGATATTTTTTTCTTTACACATACACCAGATGGAGTGTTAATGCTTAACTATGTAAATGTTGTTCTTAATATTCCAGAAGGGCTTTTCCATTTTCAATTCAGGAAGATGAGCTTATGCTCTGGTTTAGTTTTCACACTGAGGACCAGCAGTTCTTGACTGTTTATTAGTCTCACACTGTAGTTCTGGTAGGTCTCCTCCACCCCCTCAAGGTTTCTGTGTAGCCCTGGCTATCCTGGAATTTAGAGCTCTGCTTCCCTCTGCCTGCCTCCGGAGTGCTGGAGGTAAAGTCATGTCCCAGCACTGCCCAGCTGGTAGGGTATCCTAATACCACAAAATGTTATCTTTTTGTATTTGATTTTTTTTTTTTTTTTTGAAGATGGCCTTCAACTCATAAATCTCCTGACTTAGCCTCCCAGATGCTTAGGTTATAGGTATGAGCGAACACATCTAGCTTTACAATTTTTTTATAGTCAGAGATAAGATGAAAAGTAGTCTTTCCTCTGCTTGTCTTAAGAAGGCAGGTTTATTTCTTCTTCCCTGTTTTTATAAGTAGGCTGATTTTTAACCTCAGTTTCCTTTTTATCAAAATTTCTTATTAGCTCTAAATTTCCTTGGAAGTCTTAAGTGTCTCCAGCAATGCTTCCTTTGCCTCATGACCCTGAACTCTCCTCTTTATAGGGTCATCAAGACACCTGAGGTAGCAAACTTGGCCTTGCTTGGCTTTGGAGATGTCTTCGCCCTGCTGTTTGACAACCACTACCTATATATTATGGACTTGAGGACAGAGAGCCTAATTAGCCGCTGGCCTCTGCCAGAATACAGGAAATCAAAGAGAGGTTCCAGCTTCCTGGCAGGCGAGGCGTCCTGGCTGAATGGACTGGATGGGCACAACGACACAGGCTTAGTGTTTGCCACCAGCATGCCTGACCACAGTATTCACCTGGTCTTATGGAAGGAGCATGGCTGACACCAAGAGCTACCACCGCTGACTGACTTTGGGTGCCAGGGCTGCGGGTTTTGGGTGCAACGTCTGTGGCAGCCAACTGCATGAACCAAAGTTCTCACCTAAAGGTATCATCACGCAGTGCACAATCATTTATCTGTTTGCCAGGGGCCAGGGCTGGGGCGGGGAGGGCTTGTTTTACTGACATACACCGCAGCATGCTAATGGGATACACCAATGACTTCATTTGTACTTAGTTATGTTGGTCAGTATAAGAGGTTGCGTTTTTTGGCTTTATCTTTTTGAGTGGAATATTGAGTAAAGAAAGTTAAATGATTCACTAATCTGCTAATTGGTTGCCCATAAAAATCACATGGAGTCTGCTATTAAAGTTTTTTTTTCCAATAGCCTTTGTTTGAAATTGAACCAAAGGTATTACAAATGGTATATAGCAACTTTTCTCATATGGGGCTTGGATTTTACAAGAACCATTGTTAAGCATCTTTGGATTCTGCGACATTCATTAACTTCCTACTAGATCACTTAATTCTACAAAAAGTCTTCCAACACAAATCTGAGCCAGCTGGTTGACTGGGCTATAAACCACAGTTCTTAGCACAGGCAGGGTTGGCCATGTTAAGATACAAAGGTTTGATTAAGCTTTAGTTAACATGTGAAAAGCTGGTCCCTGACTGGCTGGTGACACAGGTGACCTGGGGTGATAAGGAGCTCTGAACTGGAAGATTAGCGCCTGGCATTACTTTAGTCATATGCTTTTTCTGGCCCATTTCCTCAGTGTGATCAGGTAAGATTCCTCCCAGGCTAAAATGTACCCTTGTACACACATAAATATCTATTTTGAGATTGAAAATATACTAGACAATGTCAATAAAGCAAATTAATTAAAACTATTTCTAGGACAGGGAAAAAAATCCTTACTAGACTTTTTCCTCCCCTAATTTTATGATTAACTACTAAGACCAAGTTTTTTGTTTCTTTTTTTGGGGGGGGGGTGTGGGCAGGAGAAATGACTGGGGTTAGCACATACTGCTCTTGCAAAGGACTTGAATTCTATTAACAGCACCCATGTCAGATGTTTACAACTGCTTATACCTGCAGATTCAGACCTCTGACATTGCCTCTGGGGATGTGTGCATACATCCCCATACAGACAACAGTAGATGAGTTAAAGGCCAGCCTAGTCTGTTAAGTGCATTCCAGGACAGCTGGGGCTACACAGAAACTGAAAATAAAATAAATGTAAAAGCACACAACAGAACTGGAGTGGCTGCAGTTAAAAAAAACTTACTACTCCCCCCCCCCCTTTTTATTGTATAGTTTCTGTGTTTACATTTCAAATGTTATCCCACCCTCCTCCCCTTACCTCCATGAAGGTGCTTCCTCTCCCAGCCACCTTCTCCCACTTCAGCGCCTTGGCATTTCCATACACTAGGAAAAATGAGCCTTCACTGAACCAAAGGTCTCTCCTCCCACTGATGCCAGACAATGCTATCCTCTGCTACATATGCAACTGGAGCCATGGGTTTCTCCATGGGAACTCATTAGTTGGTGTTTTAGTTCTGGGAGCTGTGGAAAGTTTGGTTGGTGAATAATGCTGTTCTTCCCATAGGGAGCTTACTACTCTTAAGATCAGGATCGAGTCCCAGCACCCACATTATATCATTCCACCTACAAATCCAATTCCAGGGGATAGGATGCTCTCTGTCTCTGCCAACACCAGCATACACATGGTATACATAAATTCACACAGGTACACATATACATAAATAAATCTTTACAAAAATTCAGCCAAGGGCAGCTTGGGCTACATGATGTTCTGTACCCACAGACACACAAAAGGGATGAGGCTGGAGGATGCTCTGCAATTAAGTCACTGCTGGAGCTCATGTGTACATACCTACATACACAAATACTAATTTAAAAAATGTTATTTGTTTTTAAAGAGGAAAGAAAAGCACAGTACAGCTAAGCATGTTGGTTAGCTAAGCTCTTGGAAAGCAGCAGCAAGAAGATCAGGTCCGTAAGTACATAGTGGGTTGAATTTTTTTTAAGGTTTATTTTTATTTTATGTATAGGACTTGTTTTGCCTGCATGTATGTCTGTGAAACATGTTTGCCTGGTGCTTACAAAGGCCAGAAGAAGGCATCAGATCCCTTGGAACTGGATTTACAGGATGTTACAAACTATCTTCCAGGTCTGCTGGAAGAGCAGCCAGTGCTCTTAACCACTGAGACACCTCTCCAACCCCAGCAAGAACTATCTTAAGATCCTATCTCAGAAGGAAAACAAACAAACAAAAACAAAAACAAAAAAACTGAGAGCAGAAAGAAGAAACTAAATGACTGAAAGATTCAGGTGGCTAAAAATGAATATCAACTATGTAACACACACAACCAGTATGTAAGTACACATTAGGTACTTTCACTGTGGTAACATAAGGTCTTAAACATTTTTTGCATGCTTGTTGGCTCATTTAAATATCAACTTCATGTTCCAAAAGAGAAAAACACACACACACACACACACACACACACACACACACACACACACACACGGCAAAATCTTCCCAAGAAAAAGTATAATTCACAAAAAAAAAACTGTAATCTTGAAAAATAATTGTCTTAAGTCCATAGCTTAAAATTATAAAAATCAACATAAAAGGAATTCAGATGATCGAACATTTGTGCACTTACTACATAATAAAGTTAATAGAATAAAATAGTCATTAAGTACCATCAATCAGTGGGGACCTAATTTAAGTACTACTAGCAAAAGCAAAAGATGTTTGAAAACATGTGTTTTACAAACAGCTTACTTGCTTTACAGTTATTCCTTTAACACTAGTTTTACTTTGTCTTTTTCTTTTGGGAAAGTGGGATTTTGAGACAGGATTTCTCTGTGTGTAGCCTTGGCTATCCTGGAACTCTGTAGTCTAGGCTGGCCTCAAACTCAAGAGATACATACACCTGCCTGTGCCTCCAGAGCCCTCAAATCAAAGGCGTGCGCCACCACCTCCAGGCTACTTTAATAATCTTGAACTGAGACCTACTTTGGAAAACAAAGAAAATAATACCTTGAGTTGCGGGGGGGGGGGGGGGGGGGAGATTGCTGAGATCATAAAAACATCTGAACTTCTTGATGAGCAACTGCTTATTTAAATAGCTCAACGACGTGTTAAGATCCACATCCAAATCATCAGAAAAAAACTATCACTCCTACGAAGTGATTTAGGGGAATCGTGAAGTAGAGTCGACTATTCTCTCCCATTACGGGTCATACCGATCCCGCCCACCGGCTTCCCACCTCTCAGGGACTTAAACACACTGTGGCCGCGTCCCAGGAGCAGACAGCAGCTCCTGTTACCTCGGCTGGAAGGACCCCATCCCGGGAGCGCTACCCGCTCCGCCGGGCTCCGTCTCCGGGAGACCGAGCGAGTCAGAGTGAGTCTTAAGCGTGGGGGCCAGGGGATGGTGACATCCCCCGAAATCTTCCCTCATAGAACCGGACAGCATTCGGGGAATTCGGGCTTCCCTGGTTCTCCGCGTCACGCCGCGTCGGACCCGGTCGTCTCTCACCGCGGAGCGCCCTCCGCCGCGCCAGGATCCGGCGCCCGGTAGGGATCCCGCCGTGGGAGAAGGGCGGGCCGGCGGGAGCCCCACAGCCGGAAGGGGCTCGCCTCGCAAGCTGGACGGCCTCCGGCCCGGCTCACCTTCAGGTCGTTCTCGGGAAGGTACTTGCACTGCCGCGCTATCTCCACATACTTGCACAGGTCCAGCGGCGCCATTTTAGGAAGACCAAGCTGTGGCGGAGGCCGAAGCCGGAACCATCCTTACGCCACGTCCGACCCGTGAGTGGCGTCTGCGCAGTGACGTCAAAGCCTGACCTTCTCTTCAGAGCTGCGACACGCCTCGCGTCCTCTCAGGCGGAATTCCGGGCAGCGGATCTCCAAGAGAACCGGGTGGTCCCGCTGATGAAACTTGCTAGGACCCTTAGCTGTATGCCGCGGGGCGTGCTGGGATTTGTAGTTTTAGTGAAATGTTCTTGCTCTCCTACTCTTGGAACAGACTTCACCTCCGGAAAACAGATGAGGCTTTTTCTAGGGAAGACCACGAAGTGGGTAGCTGAGAATTCCCGAGCTCTCACTCCTACCCTGTAAAGCACCCTGTCAGTATCTTCAGTTAAAGTTAGGGTTACTGTTACCGTCTTTCCAGGGCTAGTGAAGACCTGGCCTAGACGGTTTAAACAGATTAAACGCCCCCTCCCCAATTCTCCAGCTTGGAACAAAATATACAAATACTAGAGTTTTTTTTCCTGTTCAATTCTCGTAAGACTGACAGAAATGCAACTTATACATGTTATTTACCCCCAAAATATTAAAGGAAACAGAAAAACTGGAGCCTAGACTATAAAACAGGCTATTTCCAGTGACTACAATAGACAAGGATTTCTATCCTTGGAGCTAGAACGATTGTTCAGTATTTAGGAGTACATCCAGAGGAATCCAAGTTCTGTTACCAGCACCCCACATAGCTGCTCATAAGTCCTGAAAATCCAGTTCCAAGAGACCCAACGCCCTCTTCTGGACACTGTGTGTAGCTCAGAAGTATATTTGAGGGCAAAGCAAATAAAATAATTTTTAAAAATTATAAATTAATGTATAGGAGCTGGAAAGATGGTTCAGCAGTTAAAAGCACTAAGAGCACTGGCTGCTCTTCCAGAGGTCCTGGGTTCAATTCCCGGAAACCACATGGTGGCTCACAACCATCTGAAATGAGATCTGATGCCCTCTTCTGTCATGCAGACATACATACACATAAAGCACTCATACATAAATCTTTAAAATCCCTAATGTATAAAAACTGTTCACAACCTGTAATTTATTCCTGCTAGAGATAAACAAATATAATAAATTACTCATGGCATGTTAGAAAGTTAAAGAAAACATCCCAGCATACTAAGGAAGATGGGTTGACACAATATTAAGAATTAGCCAATCAGGGCTGGAGAGATGGCTCAGATGTTAAGAGCACTGACTGCTCTTTAAGAGGTCCTGAGTTCAATTCCCAGCACCCACACTCATAACCATCTCTAAGGGGATCTGATGCTCTCCTCTGGTGTATCTTAAAAATTTTTTAAGTAGAATTAACCAATCAGCTAACAATAGAAGACCATATATTTGACCCCAGCACTGGTGAGGCAGGTGGATAACTGAGTTTTAGGATAGCCTGGGCTAAAACAATGTTGGAAAGGTAAGAAGTTGTAAGAAAGATATCTAATAAAGCATATCTATATCTTTTGAGGAAAGGCTATACTAAAGTGAAGGGAGATCATAAAAATACATCAATTTATTTTTCTTTTGATATAATCGGTAACTATTGTTAAGATTTTAAACAGAGATGCAAAGTGATCAGACTTACTTGGCTTTTTAAAATTTTTGTTTTGTTGGTTGGTTTTTTGAGTTATCTTTTTAGTGCCTAGACTCCCATTTTTAGAAATAGAATTCAAACATCCCTCCAAGAACTCAGAAATGTGATTTCTAGTCTAAAAAGATTGGTTTCTACATTGTAACCATCTGATATTCCACTTTTTCTGGTTAATATACCTGTCCAGCATGGCTTCTTGAGGCAACCCAAACCAAAAGACCCAGGGCACATCAAAGCATTCTGGAGCTCTGAGAAGCATAAAGACATGTTGGGCACATGGCAGAGCCAACCTGGCCCTGGTTTTCCTTCCAGAAGGAAAGCAGAACGCATGCATACTCTAAATTCTTTGGCAGTCAGTGGGAGCTTTCTGCTAATTACAGGCGGTCACAAAGACTCGGGTGTTGGAAACAAAATGGCAGAGTAGTGAAGAGAGCTGCAGCCCCCAAGTCCACTTTGTCCATGATTTTTCAAGTAGCTAAATAAATAAATGGGGCATTGTGAGTCTTATCTGTAAATCACAGCACTTGGATGGTGGAGGCAGCAGAATCAGCAATTCAAGGACATCCTCAGCTACACAGTGAGTTGGGGACAAGCCTGGGCTACATGAGACTTTGTCTCAAAGTTAAAGTCCAAGTTCTCCTTTTACTCGCACCAGTAAATTCTCTCCACAGCTGTGTTCTGGTATTGCTATTCCCATTCTATACCAGAGTAAACTAGGGTTCAGAGAGGGAAACAGATTTGTCTGACATCCCAGTTTAGTGTGGAGCTTGAAACCAAGTTTGAAACCAAGCTTGCTCTCTCCTAGTAAGGTACAGTAGCTCTGCCTTGAGTTCTGAGGGAAGTTAGTGAGCTCAGAGTATGGTACTCTGATCACATAGGCACATAAGTGAGCCATCTCTGTTTTAGGAAAGTCACAGAGCGCCTAATGCTAGGGCATAGATTGCCAGCGGAGGTAGTGCGTTTATAGATCAAAAAATAATCAGGGTTTTCACAGAGGACCAACTCTAGGCCTCCATAAATACCCGACCATAAACCCTGAAGTCTTAAGATTTCTGTGTCCCTGAGAGAAGACATCCAACGTATTAATAAATTTTCCCAAGAACATATAGTGTCTGAACTATTTATTCTTCAGCCTTTAAAATAGGACCTCCTAGTTGTCCTTCGTGTTTAATCTCTCTGCTCGACCTGTGAGTTCCCGGAAGGCCAAGAGCCTGTGGTCTGGAACGTGCTGTAACCACAAACAGCAATTACAGAAATGACCCACTTTGGGCTCCACAGCTTGAATCAACCTCAAACCAGCACAGGCAAAGCCTAGCATCTTGGGGCATGCAGGTAATCTCACTGCGGAGGCTGGAGCAGAATTCAAGGTCAGCCCGACTAACATGAGTTCCAGCCCATCCTTCCCCTTCAGAAGTCACTACTAAGGACTGCTGTTACAAACTCCGTCTGAACAAGGAATTGGAGTTGTCGATCGGATGCCAATTTGTACGCAGAGTTCCAGGCCGCCCCGCTCCGTGCGTAGTCTGGGAGACCCGGGAGCGCAGAGCGGTTGGAGAGGACAAGCTTCCGGGACCTGGAAGGGGCGGGGCGTGCTCCTAAGCTCCGCCCCATGGGTGGAGACACGTCCTGGACAAGCCCGGGCTGCGGCAGGTAATTGGTGCTGGGCTGGAGGTCTCTGGTCCCGGCCATCCAGAGGAGAGCGGGTTCCCTTAAGGCAGCGGGCTTGAGCTGGGTGGGAAGGGTAGTATCTATAGCTTCCGGCAAGCCAGTTTAGGGGAAGGCAGGCAGCCATTTCTCCCTGACCCTGACTTCTTTCGCGCGGAGATGTGGCTGGCCGAGGGGACGCAAAGGAGGTGACTAGGAGAGTCCCTGCCATGCCGGCCCCTCTAAGCTCTTTCTGACCCTATGGTCAGTAGCCTAGGCCGCAGGTGGACCTCATCGCCCCAACTCTCCTTTAAATCCTTTTCTTCATTCCTTTGTCCTTCACTTCTGCTCTCGGCGGGTAAGTTATCAGAATGAATCAGAAGGCCGGACATGCTAAGAATTTGGAATCTAGTCTAGATACTTTTCTGTTACTTTTCTTTTGAGACAAGTCTAAATGTGTAGCTCAGGCTGGCCTCCGCTGCCTCAAGCCTCCCAAGTCCCAGGTAGTGCACCTGGCCGACAACAGACTTTTAAATAATTACATTCAGCTATCTAATGGTGTAGCTCAGTTGGCACACTGCCTGCCTATCGAGAACTTAGCTCTGGGTTTGATCTTCAGTAAGGCATAAAAAGGTTATAGTGATATTTGCTTGTAATTCCAGTTTTTGGGAGGCGGAGGCAGGAGGAGAAGTTCAAGGTCATCCTTGACTAAATAATGAGTGGAGGCTAGCCTAGGGTACATGAGACCTTGTCTCTAAATAAGTAGTAAGTTTAAAAGTAAGGACGACTTCTGTAATATGGTGGCTAAATTGATACTGTTGTTTGTGTGTGTGTGTGGAGGGGGGGTTGGTATATTACTAATCCCTTAGGCAAGAGCTGTAACTTGAGAGACTGGAAAGGAATAGTCTCTTTAAATAACCTTTAAAATTGACTTTATTTTTTATTTCTTTTCCTGGGAATTGAACCCAGAGCCTTGCCCATGCTAAACAGGCTCTCTACCACACAGCCATGCCAACTCCTTGAAACTAACTGGCTTTAAATATCCACTAAAAGTGCAAGTTTACAGGAAGGAAAGATAGGGGAGGTGGCAATTATCACAGAACACTTGCTAATTTGATTAAATTCCCACTGGGTGAGGTAGTGCAAGTTATGAAACTTAGAGGAGCAGCAGAAAGCCCAGTATTGCAGGCAAGGCCCAAAAAAGACACAGAGTGAGACCCTGTCTGAAAATAACAGCAAAAAGATATAGACCAGCAAGCTTGGTTTCTATGGAATGCTTGGACCAAGATGAGGCAGGGTTAGCCCTCGATGTCCTGGAACTCACTGTGTAGACTAGGCAGGCATTGAAATCACAGAGATCCACCTGCATCTGCCTCACCAGTGCTGGGATTAAAGGTGTACACAACTATGTCTAGCTCTCAAAAAAATAGTTTAAATCCAATTTTTAACTTAGCCTGTAAAACGAAGTGTCTCATCTTCATATGTTCTGATCTGTACCTTCTGCATGGTTGCATTTCTAGATACCCTATGGGATTTTTGTTTTGGAGGGGATTCTTGTGGGTTTTGTTTGTTTTCGCTTTTTTAAAAAAAGATGTATTTATTAATTTTGTACATGTGAGTACACTGTAGCTGTCTTCAGACACACCAGAAGAGGGCATCAGATCCCATCACAGATGGTTGTGAGCCACCATGTGGTTTCTGGGAATTGAACTCGGGACCTCTGAAAGAACAGCCAGTGCTCTTTAGCACTGAGCCATCTCTCCAGCCCCCCTTGTTTTTGCTTTTCAAGACATGGTTTTTCTGAATAGCCCTGGCTGTCCTGGAACTCAATCTGTGAACCAGTCTGGCCTCAAACTCAGAGATTCCCCTGCCTCTGCCTCCTGGGTGCTGGAATCAAAGCTGTGAACCATTGCCACCAGGCTAACCTGTTTTCCCTTTAATTAAGACCTCTGACATTCTGATATATGTTCATCCCTTATGAGACTCACAGACAGAAGGAAAACATTAGCGGAGAAACTTCAGTAACTATGTTGTGTCACAATGGCTGGAATGTAACTCAAGATAGACACCTAGCATGCATAAAGCCCTGGATATAACTTACCCTATCACTGGAGGGGGAAAAAATGGCTGGATATAGTGGCTGCAATCCTAGTACTGAGAAGAATTAAACAGGAGAATTGCCCAGACTTGGAAATCAGCCTGGGCTACTAGAGGTCTTGTTTCTGAACAAGAAAAGATTATCTCAGAAGTGTGTTAATACTGATTCAGATTTACCAGGCCTTTGAACTTAGTACATTCAATCTCATAGATTGTTTTGTTTTGTTTTGTTTTTCTTCTGGTTGTGGGGGGTCCAACCTGGGGCCTTTCTCATCTTAGGCAAATGCTCTACCGCTGAGCTCCACAATCCAATAAGGAAAGTTTGAGAAGGGCGTAGCTGGGTTTGTTGTGTGGTGGGAAGATACCTGAACACTCCCTTTCTTCTGCATAGGGTATCATGAAGCAGCTGCCCATCTTGGAGCCTGGAGACAAGCCCAGGAAAGCTACATGGTCTGTAAAGAAGGCCCTAGACACAGATAAGAACTCGAGTTTTTGTTTCATGTATAGGTAGTTTACTAACACATCAGAATCCTCACTACAAAGGAGTAGTAATAAAACTGTGGTAATTAGACCCAAACTGTCTGGGAAGTTCTTCAGAGGAAAGAAGAGGGGGGATAATTATCAAAGAACAGCTGTTAATTTTATTAAAATCTGTTTATCAGAGAGAATAAAGCACTGGCCATCTGGCATCCTCAACTCCAACCCTTAGGTCCTCCCCTGAGCCTTAGGGAATTTGGATTGTACTGGTTCCAGTGCTGGCTGTCTGTTTGTTAAATCGTTCACAATGGCTCACAATGGCTAACAGTGACGGTGCTGGAAAAGCTCTGAAGCCCTAAGGCAGATGGTCTCTGTGTAATGAAGCTAGAGACAGCAAGTGATAAAGTGTGACTTGCACTGAGGATCCCACAGGACTGCAGCTGAGCCTCCATGCCCACTTCCCACCACCTACCTTGCTCCTGAGCCATCACACATGTGCTGGAGTCATGCTCTAGGGTAAAGCCCTCTAGAGAACTGGCAAGGTAGCTTGCTTTTAGAGCTCTGCTTAACATGTGTACTATTCCTAGTTCAGTCCCTCACGCTGAACAACGTGATAAAGCAGGCACCTTAAATGGGGCCCTGCATACTCTATGTGTGTACCTGTCCATCCAACCTCCAATGTCCTTATTTATTTATTTTGCTGTTTGTTTTGTGGTTGAGACAGATTCTCATGTACCCCAGGTTAGCTCATAACTTTGAGCAATCCTCGTTTCCTAGCCCCCTCTTCCCTCAAGTGCTGGATTACCAGGTGCATGGCCACCAAGATTAGCTGAGACAGGCTGTCTAGTATTCAGGTAGTAGGATTGCTTGGAATCTGAGTGTAGCCTGGGCAATGGAGTGAGATGCTCTCTGGGAAACAAAACAAAGATAAAAAGAACTTTTACATTAAAACTTCTACTTGACTTTGAAAACAATGAAGAGCTATTCATGAGCGCTTCACACAGTACACAAATCCACATGCAGAACAGATCTGGACAAAACAAGAGATCCTAGAATCACTGATAATGATGGAGATGGGTTTCCATAGAAACCACCAGGACAGATGAATCAGAAAAGCAAACAGACTGAGGGAAAGGGATTCCTAGAATATTGACAGTTCCAAGGGGGCTTTTGGGAGACGGAACAGAGAGGTAAGAAAGCAGCTGTCAGAAGGTAAATATTCATCCAGAGGAAGAGGTTCAGAGAATCCAGGCTCTGGAAAAGGTGCAGGAGAGTGGGAGGGGTCAAGAGTGCCAACATCAGAGAGGTCAAATAAGACAGGACCTGGAGTGAGGAAATGTCATATTCACTGTGTGCCCTAGCACACCTATAATCCTACCCTTGGGAGGTAGGGGCAGGAATATCAGGGATTTAAGGTCATCCTGGGCTACCTGGAAATTCAAGGCCAGCCTAGACTGCATGAGACCCTGTTAGAAACTAAATTTTTGTTTGCTTCCAACCAGAAACCTTGAAACACATCCCCCCACCCTCGTTTACCAGCAAAATAAATGTAGCGGTGAATGTCCTTATCCTGTATTTCAACTTGTGAATCCTAGATGTAGGTTCCATTAGGCTGAGGTTTCCAAGCTTGGAAAGTCTTTTAGTGAACTTTTTACAATTATGAGGTTTAATCCATGTATTCTGGAGAATCTTCTCCACAGGGAGACATTAGCTGTTGACAGGGCCTTGGCACCTTAGGTGTCCCTGTGAATTTGATACTGCCCTAGCTACAATTTACTAAGCCACTCCCTGCGCCCTCCCTGGCTCTGTTTGAGTCATCACACCCCCCTTTGAAGGTGAGAACCATGACAACCCTCAGTTTATAGCAGAGAAAACTGAGGTTCGGGAAGGTGAGGTGGCTCCCCAAATGCCTCACATCTAGAAAGATCTAGAAAGCACTGAAGCTCACACTTGAACCAGGGCTGTCTGAAGCCACAGACCATGATAACACCACCCTGATGGTGCCAAGGCATACATACCAGTGGACATTTCTGCATGTCATCTCCCCTGTCTGCCGCAGAGACCCATGTGAGTCCAGACAAAATTGAAAAGCCAGAGACAGCAAAGGGAAGGCCAGAGTCAGTGAGACAGGGCAGCTGGTGAAGGCACTTGCCCGGCAAGCCTGGTGATTCAGCTTCAATCTCTGGAACCCAGAGGAAGGTTGAGGGAGAGAATCAATTCTAGAGTTTTCTCTGAGCTTGCACATGCTCACATACAATGGTAATACTTCCCGCCGTCCTGGCAACTGTTTTGTGAGGGATGGAAGAATATTCTCGCTCAGGCCTCCTGAACATGTCTTCCCTTTGGCAGGTACACTCTGACTTGCCCTGGAGACAGGCCCTGCCCTCGAGTTGGCCACAGCTGCTCATATTTTCCCCCAGTTGGCGAGGCCAAGAGAGGGAAGGTCTTCATTGTCGGGGGAGCAAATCCAAACCAAAGCTTCTCAGATGTACACACCATGGATTTGGGTAAGGTCAATGCTGCAGAACATTCCTAAAACCACCAGCTCTGCCGGGTATAGTGGCACACGTCTTGTAAATACTACACAGGGGAGGTAGAGGCATGACAGCTCCTGGGAGCTCCAAGCCAGCCCCATCTATATAATAAGTTTCAGGCCAGGAAAACATAGATCCTGAACAACAATAATAATAACAACAACAAAAATATAGACCCTGAACTGTAATAATAATAAGAACAATAATAAAATAATGTCTTAGTTTGGGTTTTGTAGCTGTGACCAAGGTCACTCTTATAAGGACATTTAGTTGGGCCTGGCTTACAGGTTCAGAGGTTCAGTTCATTATCAAGGGGGGAGCATTAGGTGGACATGGCACTGGAGGAGCTGAGAGTTCTACAATTTCACCCAAAGAAAGTCAGGAGCAGACTATCCTCAAGCAGCTAGGAGGAAGGTCTCAAGCATAGCCCCACACTGACACACTTTCTCCAACAAGGCCACACCTCCTAATAGTGCCACTTCCCATGGGCCAAGCATATTCAAACTACCACAGTCTGTATTGGGCCCTAGTGATCCTGGAATTGGTTATATATTAACTGTTATGAGTCCTTTCTCCTGTCCACATTCAATTCTAATGAATCAAGTCCTGACTTTATCTGTCTTCCACTGTTTATCCCTTTCCGTTAGCCCTGGTCTCATCACACTCTGGTCTCCTTGTTTCCGTGTTGGCTCACTACACAGTACCTGCGCCATACCCACACAGAAAGTGTTGCTCTTTGGTTTGGACAGGGGTGTTTTTTGTTTTGAAGCAGTCTCATGTGGCTTAGGCTAGACTGGAACTCGCTGTGAGGCTGAGGGCATGACCTGAACTTCTGATTCTCTGGCCTTTACGGTCCAAGTGAGTGTCTGGGCCCCTTCACCTGGTCTGAAGGATGCTGCTGATCAAACCCTGGCCTTCCTGTATTTGAGGCCAGAGTTCTACTGGCTGAGCTACATCCGAATCCCCTCCTTCCCTCCAAACCATTGCTCATTCTGTTCCCTCTGCAGGAGAGGCTCCTCCTTCCTTGTCATTTCTCTGTGGTCCCTGATTCACTGTCCCTTCTGTCTGGAAGCTTGCTCTTCAGCCCTAGACTGGTTTGGACACTATATTCCTCCATATTCATAGCCTCATATATGCTCCCGTTTCCTCCTTCGAAGATCTTGGTGCATGTGACTATTTCCTGTATGTCCCACAAGAGTTTAAGAGCCTTGGATACAGAGTGAGGCTGTTTTACTCATAATTGTATCCCCAGCTGAAGCACAGAGCAGGCACTTTGTATTTAGATGAATGAATGAGTGATTGAATAAATGAATGAGCAAGCTATTAAGATGTGCTATACTGCTATACAAAAAGTAGAAGTTGAAAATTGGTGACCATATGTAAGTTTGGCCATGTAACATTTCTGTTACATGATATGTATGTGAATATATATTCATAAATACATAGAAATGTTTATATATATTAATAAATTATATTATTATATAAATATCATTATTATATAAATAAAAATATATATATATATATATTGAGACAGGGTTTCTCTCTATAGCCCTGGCTGTCCTAGAACTTGATGTGTAGACCAGAGTGATCTTGAACTCACAGAGATGCACCTGCCTCTGCCTCTCCAGTGTTAGGAACTGGGATTAAAGATGTGTGCCAGCACCCCCAGTCCAAGTATTAATTTCTTTATTACATTTATTATTTTGAACACATAGAGGTGAGAGGACAAAGTTGTCAATTTTTGAAAGATTTGGTTTTGGGGTTTTTTGTTTGGTTGGTTTTGTCTTTATTTTTGTTTTTTTGAGACAGGGTTTGTCTCTATAGTCTTGGCTGTCCTGGAACATGCTCTGAGAGCCAGGCTGGCCTTGAACTCAGAGACTCACCTGCCTCTACTTCCTGAGTGTTGAGATTAGAGGTGTGCATCACCTTTAAGTGTGTTAAGATTTGTATTATTGTTTTTATTTATTTTTAAATATAGAGATGATTGACCTAAAGGATTGTTTTAGGAAATGCATTCTATGTGTGTCAGTGTTTGCCTCTGTGCCTGCACAGAGAGCTGCGTGCCACCGTGGTGCTAGGGCCTGAGCCTGGGCATTGTACCTGCTGAGCCATTGCTCCAGCCCATTCCTCTACTGTTCAGTGTCTGTGGGGTATATCCATGTGGGTGCCAGGCCTGTGGAGGGGCAGAAGCATTCCGTCCCCTAGCAGTGGCGTTTCATATGTGCTGGGAATTAATGCAAGATTGGCAAGTACCCTTAACAGAGCCCCTCTCCTGCCCCAGCTATGCCCATTTTTATATGCACACTTGGTCTGTAATAAAAGTTTGAAACAACAGAAACAAGGCTGGAGAGATGGTTCAGTGCGAAAAGGTTAATGCTTCCAACACTAATCTCAGTTTGTTTCCTGAGAGGCACTTGGTGAAAGGAAGAAACTAACTCTCAAAGTTGTTCTCTGACCTCTACACAAGAGCTCTGGCACAAATGTGTATGCACATGCACACACACACACACACACACACACACACACACACATAAATTAAATAGAATGTAATTAGAAAAAATTTTAATTGCCATAGCTGGACTTCTCATGATAATTTTTGGAGGTCCAACATCAGTACTCCTATATGGCTACGTGACAGTCAATTAGACATGGAGTGTCACTTCCTGATGAGGTTCCCACCACAGAGTCCCCAGTCTCTTGTTTATACTGTCTAAACATTTGAGTCTCTGCTCCCAGCATGAGGCAAAGATACCTTGACTCTCAGATGTCAAGAAGTTTACCTTCTAGCTCAGTTACATCACGTCTGTCTGTCTGTCTGTCTGTGACAGCATCTTCCTATGCAGTTCTTTCTAGCCTAGAGTTTTCTGTGTGGCCCAGACTGGCTTTATACTCACAGTCCTTCTGCCTCCACTTTCCGAGCCCTGGGATCCTGGATTTGTGCCACCATGCCAGCTTCCATCACATTGTTACTGCAAGTTATCAGTGCCACAGTGACATTAACAAGGCCATCTGGACCACAGATTCCCACTGAATAGGGGAACTAACCGGCTTTATCTACAGCTGTGACTAACTAGCAGCATGCCTGTAGGGTCCTACATTCATGACTTGCTAACTAAGAGAATTAGTTGGTTTTGTTATCATTGCTCTATTCGCCCAGAGATGAGTTAAGAGAGGGGAAGGGAGGAAGAGAGGGAGACCGATTTTATAGATTCCAGGAGTGTCCTGCAGAATCTAAGGCTGATGAGAGTGGAAACTGGATCCAAGTGGCCCGTGTCAGCCAAGCTCCATTAGTTACAAGTAGAAAATTAGTGTCATACGTATGTCACCTGGACTCTGTATGAGGAAGAGTAGAGACAGTTTCCATAAAAGAGGTCCAGGGACCAGGTAGACAGTGTGCACTAGAGAACACATCTCTCATGGGAGTTTGATCCTACTCCCTTTATGATTGGTCGCTTGTGATTTTGCCCTACTGCCCAGAATTACCAAATGACAGCCCCAATCTAAGGACCAGGTAAATGTTTTCTAGGAACACACCAGTGGGACACGGCCACCAGAGAGGGCCTCTTGCCTCGGTATGAGCATGCCAGCTTCCTTCCCTCCTGCTCTCCTCACAGCATTTGGGTGTTTGGAGGTGCAGACCAGTCAGGAAATCGAAATTGCCTACAAGTCATGAATCCTGGTGAGTAGACACAGGTTACTTTTTTACTTATCATCGTGATGGTTTGTATATGCTTGGCCCAGGGAGTGGCATTATTAGGAGGTGTGACCTTGGTGAAGTAGGTGTGCTATTGTGGGTGTGGCTTTAAGACCCTTGTTTTAGCTGACTGGACATCAGTATTCTGCTAGCAGCCTTCAGATAAAGATGTAGAACTCTCAGTTCTTTCTGCGCCATGCCTGTCTGGACGCTGCCATGTTCCCACCTTGATGATTATGGACTGAACCTCTGAACCTGTAAGACAGCTCCAATTAAATGTTGTCCTTACAAGAGTTGCCTTAATTATGGTGTCTGTTGACAGCAGTAAAACCCAAACTAAGACAGTCATACACTGTGAATGCGGTTATATGATAGTACATTGATTCACTGTTTCCTAATTAACCTATTTTACTTTGCTGACCTCATAGAAATAGAAATTCATGGAATTTCTTTATTTGTGCGGCTTTGTGTGCATGAGGGAGATCATATACATTCTGTGGTGTCCTCACAAAAGCCAGAGGACGACTTGTGGAAATCAATTTATCTCCTGGGGCCCAGTGATCAAATTCCCCTGGGTAGCACAGGATTCCTGATGCAGGAGCAGGAGAGATAACCTGTTCATCAGTGATGGAATTAGAGGAGAGTTTTGTGTCTGACAGAGCTGAGCTGTCTTTTGTATCAAGTATTAAATTTCTTTGTAGTGTTTGACAAGTGTCTTCTTAGACAGTCATTTGATTGGTTTGAGTGTTTGGAATCCACTGTGGCCTCCCTCTGGAATGTAAATTCTTTTTTTAAAAAA
The DNA here is from genome assembly GCF_963924665.1 of Micromys minutus. NCBI lineage: Eukaryota > Metazoa > Chordata > Mammalia > Rodentia > Muridae > Micromys > Micromys minutus. The sequence goes on along the minus strand of NC_137982.1, from coordinate 10,601,949 downwards.
CATACGTTATTGTTTTTATTTTATGTATTTATTCATATACATAAATTTTTTTGCCTGCATGTATGTCTGTGTCCCAGGTGCATGCAGTGCCCAAGGATGTCAGAAGAGAGAACTAGATACCCACCCCCATCCCCCACCCCACTCACCCCACCTCCCAAACCCCCAACCCCCACCCCCGCCAGAACTCTGGAGTTACATACAATTGTGAGCCTCCGTGTAGTGCTGAGAACCAAAGCCTTTGGAAGAGCAGCCAGTATTCTTAACTATCGTACCGCCCCCCCCCCCCCCAGCCTTTAGCTTTTCTCTCTCTCTCTAGGTTTGGTTAGGTTTGGTTTTTTATACATGGTTTCACTGTGTAGCCCTAGAGCTCACTGTAGACCAGGCTGGCCTCGAACTCACAGAGATCCACCTGCCTCTGCCTCCCAAGTGCTGGCATTAAAAGCATATCCCACCACTGCTCTCTTTTGTTTGTTGTATGTTTGTCTGTCTGTCTGTTTTTGAGACTGAGGCTCACTATGTAGCCCTGGCTAGCCAGACCGTAACTCTTTCTGTAGATCAGGGTGGCTTCAGACTCTCAGAGATCTACCTGCCTCTGCTCCTGAGTGCTGGGATGAAAAGCGAGCATCACCACCATGGCTACCACCATGGCTAGAATCAAATGCTTTGAGGATAAGGTTTTGTTCATTGTTTGTAGAATCCAGAGCAGCATCAGATATGGAGTCGACACTGCCCTGACCTCCTGGCCCATGCTGAAGCCATTTTGTCTAGAACTGTCATAGGGTGTGATCACTATTCTGGATCTGGTAGTACAGGCCTGACAGCCCCGTTACTTAGGAGGCTGAGGCGGAAGGACCACAAGTTCAAGGCCATTCTGGCTGACAGTTCAGATCAGGCTAGTGGAGTGTTTGTCTGGGAGGTAGGAATCTCCTAGTTTGATTTCCAGAACTTGGGGGAGAAATATAGTTCATGAGTCCGTGTTTTGCTATACATTATCCATGAGCTTGAACCAAGCCTCTCAATGCCTTGTTTTTCTTTCCTGCCACATTGGGATATCAGTCCCTCCTTTGTGACCTTGTTAAGGATTTCAATTAATAGCTAACACTCAATTCTGTGTATTGATTGGTCCAGATAGAATTTGAAAAGTGGAAATCAGTTCAGGAAGTCCACCTTTAAAATTGTAGTGTGGAGGGCGTTGGGAATGTTGGGAGACATGGGAAAAGGTTCATCACTCAGGGCTAACCTGGAACCAAGATGGGGGAGATCCTCCTGTCTCAGCTTCTTAAATGCTGAGTTCACCAGTGTGTGCTGGGACCCTGTCGTTTGGCTCTGGGGGATGACATTTGTTTAAAAACAGAACCAAACAAAAATCTACAATGGTACACGCCTATAATCCCAACGTTCTGAAGGCAGAGGTGGGTAGATCTCTATGAGTTTGAGGCCAGCCTGGCCAGGCAGGTCTACGTAGCAAAACCCATTCTCACTACCAAACAACAGAAACAGACCAGTGAAGCCCAGGAAAGCTTCTCTCAGAGAAGCTGATTTTCTTCACTTTTCATCTGTTTTGTTTCACTGACAGAGTCCCACTAGAGCAAGGCTCTGCCTCTCTGCCTCATTCCACACTTACAAGTTTGGTTTCTGGGCTCCAAGCCCTGCCCAAGATCTGCAGCACTAGAGAGATTTCCTTTGGCTTTGATGTAGACCGAGGCTCATCAAACATGCACGTTCCCGTTTGGCTCCCACATGCATTGCATATGTCTTGTGTAGCATGTTGTATGTTGAATAAAGAGCCTTTATAAAAGGCACAGAGTTTTTCTAGACAGGAAACAATACTTTGTTTGAAGGGACTCTGACAGATCTGATTTCAAACCTCTCCCCTAATCTTTAGAAGGCCTGTTAAAATGCCTGACCTTCCACACATCTCTCAGGAATGAGTAAGAACCATGGAGGGACAGAACTTGGGGCAACCGTCCTGTATGAAGAAGGTGCGGTGTACTGCATCTGATCCTAAAATCTTTAAGTTTTATTCTGAAAGGAAAGAAACATCTGTATGCCCCTATGTGGTGAGCTTTTGTATTCAAGACTGGTAGAAAATACACACGGATCATGGTGCCATTGCAACCGTTCAAACCTGGGCTGGAGAAATGCTCTGACAGAGAACCCAGGCTTGATTTCCAGTGCACACATCAAGGCTCACAGCCGTCATAACTCCATTCCTGGAGTCTGCCAACCTCTTCTGGCCTCTGTGAGCAACAGACATGCACACAGTGCACATACATAGATCCAGGCAAAACACTCACATGCTTAAGATAAATATTTTTTAATGTGTTTAACGACTGGAGAAACAGCTCAGCAGTTAAGAATACTAGTTGATCTCCCACAGGACCTGGGTTCAAATCCCAGCACTTACATGCATAGCAATTCATACCTGTCTGTAACTCCAGTTCCAAGGGATCTAGCACTCTCACACAGATATACATGCAGGGAGAACACCATGTACATACAGAATAAAAGCAAATTTTTAAAAATGTGTTTAAAACCCAACAGCCATTTGCTAGCCATACTGTTAAGCAAGTAACAGTCTAGCTTGGCTTCAGTTTCAATTTGATAAGGGAGAAACGGACATTTACTTATTATTTATTGTTTATTATTCAGTTGGGTCATTATTAGTATGTCTGATATCGCAGTGAGATTGTTTACTTTTCTTTTTATTTTATTTTATGTATGCATATGAGTGCTTTATTTGCATGCATACCTGCACACCAGAAGAGGGCATCGGATTCCGTTACAGATGGTTGTGAGCCACTATGTAGTTGCTGGGAATTGAATTCATGAACTCTGGAAGAGGAGGCAGTGCTCTTAACCACTGAGCCATCTCTTCAGCCCCATCTACTTTCTTTCAATGGCCACATTTTCTGGGAAGCTTGGCACATTTGGGCTCTAGAATGCAGTGAGAATGGATTTTAGCAGACGTTGGACTTCTGAAAGCACAGAGCTGTCAGCAGAGTGGATAAACACTCAGACATGATTCTGATTTCATTCCTAATTCAACTTGCGGGTTCTTAGCTTTGGGAATTTGATCTGTCTGGGCAACCTCTAATATCATCCTGGTTTTCCTTGGCATTGGAGAGTATGGGCTCCCTGCCTAAAGCTGTTTTGTGTGTGTTGTGTGTGCTGTGCTCCTTAGAGACCAGGGTACAAAGGAGATCCTGTCAAGCTGGACCAAGAGTCAAGGTCCGGGTCTGCAGATGTGGATCAGTGGTAGACTATAATCGGAGCAAGCTCTGGGTACAGACCCCCAGCACCTCAGAAAGCAAAGAGTAAGGACAGAGTCTTTAGCCTAGGGCTACTAAGTGCTTATTTCCTCTCTGGACTAGAAGCCAGGACGTGGAGCACACCAGAAGTGACTGGCTCTCCACCATCCCCAAGAACATTCCACACATCATCAGCAGCTATTGGAAACCAGCTATACGTCTTTGGGGGAGGAGAGAGAGGTGCCCAGCCCGTGCAGGATGTGAAGTTACATGTATTTGACGCAAGTATGGGCTGGGGACATTAAGGGTCTTGGGACTAATTACCTGACCAGGGTCACCTCAGCCTTGGTTATCTCTCAAACAGAAAACAGGGTCTTGAGGAAAGATTTTGTGCTGAGTACTTGCCTAGCATGCATCAAACCTGCGAACATTTAGTCCCTAGCACCACACAAACCAAGCACAATGGCAGACGTGTGTCTGTAATCCCAACAGTTAAGAGATCAGGCCTAGCCCAAGATACATGAAACCTATCTCAAAGAGAGGGGAGGAGGGAGAGGGAGGGAGAGGGAGGGAAGGAGGGAGGGAGAGAGAGGGAGAGTGTTAAGCTGGGTGTATTGGTACATGTCTTTAAACCCAACACTATGAGGCAGAAGCAGGTAGATCTCTTTGAATTTTTTAAAAAAGATTTATTTATTTATTATATGTGAGTACACTGTAGCTGTCTTCAGACACACCAGAAGAGGGCATCAGATCTCATTACAGATGGTTGTGAGCCACCATGTGGGTGCTGGGATTTGAACTCAGGAACTCTGGAAGAGCAGTCAGTGCCTGTAACCACTGAACCATCCCTCCAGCCTGATCTCTTTGAATTTGAGGTCAGCCTGGTTTACATAGTTTTAGGCTAGCCAAGGCTATATAATGAGATCCTGTCTCAAAAAACAATGACGAGAAAGATGGCAACTCTGGGTTGGATGTGGCACAGAGGTAAAGCACGTGCTCAGTGTGTACAATACCCTGGGTTTGATTTCTTGTACCTTTCAAAAACAAACAAGAGGAAGAAAATGAAAAACCAACTCTGAGGCTTTTCACAGAAGAAGCACACAAGCTTATTTAACTTTGAGGCAGTTCTTGTTTGAAGCTTAAGGGGAACATGTTTCTCAAACCAAAGCAGGAAATAGCTTGTAAGAGAGCATGCTAGGTTATTGGCTTTTCGGTCTGCTGCCCTGGAAGTATCCAAGTAGAGGTTACATAGCGGGGCTGACAACCTGGGGAGGACAACTCCGAGGCTGCGTCCTTCTTGGAGCGCCCATGGCCTGGGAAGTGCTGAAAAGGCAGGCCACCTAGTGTCAATGCATTTACCTTTGTAGACACTCTGACCTGGTCTCAGCCAGAGACACATGGAAGTCCCCCATCTCCCCGGCATGGCCATGTGATGGTGGCAGCAGGGACTAAACTGTTCATCCACGGAGGACTGGCAGGGGACAAGTTCTTCGATGATCTCCATTGCATTGACATAGGTAAGTCTGTTAGAGGCCTTATGTATCCAGAATTCTTTTTTTTTAGAGATTTATTTATTTATTTCATGTGAGTACACTGTCGCTCCCTTCAGACACATCAGAAGATGGCATCAGATCTCATTACAGATGGTTGTGAGCTGGGAACTGAATTTGGGTACTCTGCAAGAGGAGTAAGTGCTTTTAAGTGCTGAGCCATTTCTCCAGCCCCGGTTGTTAATGATATTTTTTCCTCCTTCTCTCTTCTTCTTCAAGTTATTCATTCAGTCTGTCTGTCTACTATCAATCTGTCTATTTACCTACCTTACACATCTGCGGTATATGCAGTATTTTTCCTGCCCAGAGTCTGTGCACTACCGCTTGCTGCCTGTAGAGGGCAGAAAAGGACAGCAGACTCTGGAAGTTCAGTTGCTGCCATGTGGGTGTTGGGAATCCAACCTAGGCCCCCTGGAAAGAAAGTACAGCCACTGAGCTTCATGACTGAGCTACCTCTCCATCCTTTTATTCCTCATTATTCAGACCGTGCTTCATGAAATCTAGGAAAGATTCAAACAGCCAGTCAAGTTACCAACTCAGAAGAGGAAAGTTAAATTCTTTCAAAGCACATCTTTTAAAGAATTCTGGGGACTAGAGAGATGGCTCAGCGGTTAAGAGCACTGACTGTTCTTCCAGAGGCCCTGCATTCAAATCCCAGCAAACACTTGGCGGCTCACAACCATCTATAATGGGATCTGATGCCCTCTTCTGGTGTGTCTGAAGACAGCTACAGTGTACTTATATATAATAAATAAATCTTTTTTTTAAAAAATTAAGTTTCTAAAGATTTGAAATCTGTGGTGTGGATGGTTTTCCTCATGCATGTGTACCACATGTATGTAGTAACTGAAGAGAACAGAAGAGGGCACTGGATTCTCTGAAACCACAGTTACAGGAAATTGTGAGCTGCCATGATGTGTGGGGTGCTGGGAATTGAACCTAGAACTTCAAGAAGAGCTGAGCTATCTCTGTAGTCCCAAACATATCTTTTAAAAATTGTTTTTCTGAGACAGAGTCATATTATGTGTAGCTTTGACTGGCCTAGAGCTGGTTTTGAACTCACAGAGATCAGCCTTCTGAGTGCTGAGACTAAAAGCCCTCGCCACTACATGGGACTATGTCTATTTTTAAATATGGTCATTCCCCAAGACTCGGTGTGTGTTCAGGCACTGTTAGTTACCTCTCAGTGCCCACCCTTCCCATCACAAGTTCCTACACGTCGTGTTCCCAGATAGAGCCCTCTCAGGTCTGGATAGCAGAGGTGGATGATGGGAACTGCATGCTTGCAAGGCTTCATGGTCAAAAGCCCAGGAAAAAGAAAGCCAGAAAGTACTTGAAGATTATATTCACCTCAGAAGGGCTGGACTGTCTTCTGAGCCTTTTTGTCCGTTAGCTCCCTTGAGGGCGGGACTTCCTTTTTTTCCTTTGTCTGTATTTCCGGCATGAGTGCAGTCAGCCAGATAGTGGATAAGTGCTTATCTGCTCATGAAGGGATAGATAAATACAGAAGCAAGGTAGGCCTTGCTCCAGACTACAAAGCCAAGGGATGAGAGGCCAAAGGCACAAGAACACCTATGCGGAGTCCTCACAAAGCACTGGGTCCTCAGAAGCAGGCGTTAGCTGGAATTTCTTCACTGGCTGCAAGGTTTTCTCTTCCTTCTTTCCTGTGTTCATTCACTTATAGATTTTATTTATTCAATTATTTATTTATGAGACAGGGTTTCTTTTTGTAGCCCCGGCATTCCGGAATTTGCTTTGTAGACCAAGTTGGCTTTGAATTCACAGTGATCCACCTGCCTCTTAGTATGCCCAGTTCTGCCCCTTACAAGCTGCTTGCTCCAGCAAAGCTCCATCCTTCAGGCACCCCACATGCTCATCCGGAAGAAGAAAAGGACAGCAATTCAGAGGGCTGGGCAAGGGCTTTGCAAGTGTCTAGCCAGCAGTCACACAGTTACTGTTGGAGGAACTGGAAAGATAGACTGGCATCTTCCAAAGGCCCTGGGTTTAATTCTTAGCACCCACGTGGCAGCTCACAGCCTTTGTAATTTTAGTCCAGTGAAATGAAGTCCCGTCTTCTGGCCTCGGTAGGCATCATGCACAAATGTGGCGCACAAACAGACATGCAAGCGAAACACATATGCATAAAGTAAAAGTGAGTCTTTTTTTTTTTTTTTTTTTTTTTTTTTTTGTTGTTGTTGTTTTGCTTTGTTTTTTTCAAGACAGGGATTCTCTGTATCGCCCTGGCTGTCCTGAACTCGCTTTATAGACAAGGCTGGCCTTGAACTCACAAAGATCTGTCTGCTTCTGCTTCTAGAGTGCTGAGATTAAAGTTGTATGCCACTACAGTCTGGCTAAAAATTAAATCTTTTAAAAAATGTATTTAAAACATGCAAGCATATGAACATGTATGCCTGAATATTTGTGTATGCATGTATGTGCACACACACACACACACAGACACACCCCTTACCTTACCTGTCTGGGCAGTTAACAGTGAACAAACTATTAAAGATTACAGTCACTATTGAAGTTTTCAGATTTCTCAGCATGCTCCAAAGAGCATCAGAATTCTACAAGATGCTTTTTAAAACTATAGGTCCCTTGCTGCAGATTAGAGAATAATTCAAGGCACCCTTCCCAGGGTTGAGCGCAAGACCAGCCTGTTTTACACAGGGGCATTCCAGATATGAGTTACATCACGATGCCGTCTCCACACACACACACACACACAGTGGATGACCCTCAACAATCACTTTACAAACTGCAACAGAGAATTTGAATTCCCATTTTAGCTCATTCTCTCTTGTGACAGGTGACATGAGCTGGCAGAAGCTTGGTCCCACCGGGGCTGCTCCAGTAGGCTGTGCTGCCCATGCTGCCGTGGCTGTGGGACACCATGTGTATGTGTTTGGAGGAATGACTGCCACGGGAGCACTGAACACAATGTACAAGTACCACACAGGTGAGCGAGACCCTCCTGGTCCTTTTTTTAACAGTGCATGCTGGGAAAACACGAGGCCCTGAGTTTGAATCACCAGCATCTGTATAAAAGCTGGGTATGGCCATGTGTGCCTGTAACCCCAGCTTCGGGGAGCACAGACGCAGGTTGCCAGGACTCATTGGCTGGTCAGCCCACCTGAAATGGCAGCTCAAAGGAAAACAGGACAGATATCCACAGAGGAAGACAGCTGAGGTCCTCCTCACTCTACTCTCCTGAAACACACACGTGCACACACACACCATACGCGCACATATATACATACACACGTACACACTAAATCCAAAAGAATGAAAACTAAACTTAAAGATGGCATCATTAATACACAAGAAGCAAGGAGTAGTGGTTCATCTTTGAAACCCCAGTAATTGGGAGGCTGAGGCGGAAGAATTTCTGAGAGTTAAAGGTTAGCATGGTCTGTATGTTAAGTTCCGGGACAGCTTGGACTACAGAATAAGCTCCTTCCTGTCTTAGAACTGGAGAGGTGGCTCAGGGACAGTCGCTTGCTGCTCTTGCAGAGGATTAGAGTCTAGTTGCCAGCACCCACATAGCAGCTAACAACTGCCTGAAACTCTAGGTCTTGAGGGTCCAAAGATGACTTCTGGCCTCTCTGGTTACACAGACATGCAGGCCAAATCCCATGTAATTAACACACACACACACACACACACACACACACACACGTGCTCCCCGAAGCTGGGGTTACAGGCACACATGGCCATGCCCAGCTTTTATACAGATGCTGGTGATTCAAACTCAGGGCCTCGTGTTTTCCCAGCATGCACTGTTACCCCCTGAGCCACTTCCCCAGCCCTTCCTTTGGATTTTGACATGAAGGCTCCAAACTAGGAAATGTCTGCATCACTTTTCAAAGGATGTTTGTTTTAGACCAGGAGCTGAGGCTGGGGAGTTGGCTATATATACATATACAAACATAAACCAAAGCCCCACAGAAAACCGGACTCTTTAGCCCAGCTGGTCTGGTAAAGGCAGCCATCCTTCTGCCTGTGCGTCTTGCGTGCTGGGAACAGGTGTGCACTGTCAGGCCCAACCCTGTTTTTCCCTTTATTTCCTCTTTGTGGTTTAACTGCAGAGCATCACTGAATACCTGTGGAACTGTGTCTTAGCAGGAACCTTTGTTTTGTCTCCCTTACTCAGAAAAGCAACACTGGAGCATCCTTCAGTTTGATACTTCCCTGCCCTCTGGACGACTGGACCACTCCATGTGTGTCATTCCATGGCCAGTGACATCGACCTCTGAGAATGAAGACTCTGATTCTGTCATTCTAACCCTCCAAGCTGAGAAAGGGGGTGCTGCTGAGAAACCAGAGACTCAGAGTGGAGGGTCACAGGAGGAGAGTCCAACTACCATGTTGCTCTGTTTTGTGTTCGGTGGGATGAACACAGAAGGGGAGATCTATGATGACTGTCTCGTGACTGTAGTGGACTAATAAAACCCACATTTTTATTACTTGATACTTTTTACAGAAGTGAAAACTGCTGAGTTACACTGCCACATACTTTTTGTACAATATATTCTCTTGGCCCAGAGTAGTGGTGGACACCCGGGATAGTAGCACACACCTTTAATTCCAGCACTTGGGAAGCAGAGGCAGGTGGATCTCCATGAGTTCAATGCCAGCCTGGTCTTCATAGTGAGTTCCAGGACAGCCAGAGCTACATAGTGAATCCTCATTTTGAAAAACCAAAAATAAAATACATATCCATCTTACACTTAGTCAGCTTTGGTAACTGGATAGCCCAGTGTAGACAATTCTATTACACATTTTTACCAGCGATAAACTCTGTAGACACCCAAGCTAGGTATTGGGGTAGGCATTTGAGTTGGAATCTCTTTAATATGCATCAATTAATCACTGGGAAAAAAGTACAGGCAAAGGGCTAGAGAGATAGCTCAGCAGTTAAGAGGTCTGGTTATGGAAAACCCAGGTTCAGTTCCAGAACCCACATGGTAACTGCCAACTCCCTGTAATTCTAGTCCAGGAGATCCAGATCCCTGACTGCAGGCAAAGCACTTTTTTTTTTTTTTTTTTTTTTGATTATTTATATAAATACAGACAAGAGCAGTGTGTGAGATCCTTTTCTGCTTCATAAACACAATGATTGGGTATTCACAGAGTATGTACCTTCCCTAACTTTGTTCAGACATGGGTATAGTACCCATCTTAAAGAGAAAGAAGAGCTGGGTGTGGCAGTGCATGTCTACATAGGACGACCCTGTTTTGTTTTAAAGTATTGCTGGCAATGGAGGACAACGGATGAAAACTGATTCTTGCTATTCATCATCTCCTGACCCATCATCATCGTAAAGCAGTACAAATCAGTTTTAACATCTGACTTGGCCCCAAGTACTTGTCTGTTAATGAGACAAAGTCTGACAGCCTAGGCTGGCCTCAGAGTGTGCTAGGATTACAGACATGTGCTCTCCTGCCTCTCCCCTTTTAGGAAAGCTGACTGGGAGTAAGACAGATGAGGTAGGATCTCACAGTTTAACCTTGAACTTGCTATAATCCTCCTGCCTCAGCCAGCCTCCTGAATGTAGGAATTACTAGCATGAGGTACCAAGCTGGGTTCAAAATGTATCAGATAGTGCACAAAAATGAAGCTCAAAAATGAGGCAGGACAGGGCTGTCAGGTCCTCATGTCTTTCATTCTTAGCAAATTAATTGGTTGCCAAGTTAGAAAACACCCATTTGGGGCAGTATTGAATTTCAAATAGTACTGGAGAAAAATCTTCATTGATCAGGATTCTCAAAAAATAAATTTTAAAAAGGGATACTTCCATCATTTGGTTCTAACAAGGTATCTTTTTTTCTTTTAAAGATTTATTTAATGTATGTGAGTACACTGTCACTGTCTTCAGACACACCAGAAGAGGGCATAAGATCCCATTACAGATGGTTTGAGCCACCATGTGGTTGCTGGGAATCGAACTCAGGACCTCTGTAAGAGCAATCATGCTCTTAACCACTGAGCCATCTCTCCAACCCTTTTAAAATACCTTTATGAACAACAAATCATTCATAAAATCAAGTCTTTGACCATGTTTGTCCTCAGACATTTAAGCCTTACAAGTAGTGAGAGCATTCTACTGACCAGCTGAGCCAAATGTCCAGTATGCAAGATCACCCCAGGGATTGTGCCTACACATGGGGAGGACACTAACCAAGCTGGCTTCTTGATCTTGGGAAAAAGCTTATTTCAGGTTTATCATATGTACCCTACCATAATACCACTAAGACATTTTAGAAAAAGGGCTTCTGACCAAATTAGGCTCCAGAGCATGTTTTGGTTTATGTAGCTCTCATAAACTACATAACTAAATCTAGTATTTCATTAATTCTGTCTCCAGCCTGAGCCACTATACCCAGTATGTAGTGCTGGGTATCAAATAAATCCAGAGCTTCATGCATGCTAGATAAATGCTGTACCAATTGAGGTAAGTAAATCCTCAAGCTGTTAATATGCATCTTTTTTGTCCTTTCTTAACATGGCCCTGGCTTGCCTGGAACTCACTCTATAAACCAGGCTGGCCTTAGAAATCCTCCTGCCTCTGCCTCCTGAATGCTGGGATCAAAGGTGTGTGCTACCATACACTTTCAACTATACATCTTTAAATATAAATTACAAACTGAATACTACCTGATGATACTGAGTGCCTGTGGATATACTACCAAATAAAATACAAGTGTATTTCAACTTTTTCCAGTCCAGAGGATTATTAACCCTTGAAATTCACACTAGTTCGAGGCAATGCCCACCACTGAGTATTCATCAGCCTCAGTTCCCTAGACTGGGCTTGGACCTGCCAAGCTCCTGCCATAGCCTGAACATTCCAGGGAGCCCCATAACACTACTTGTAACATAAGTCAGAAAGGGCCATGGTAGTGCACACTTTAATGCCAACACCCAGGAAAGAGAGACAGGTGGGTGGATCTGGTTCAAGGCCAACCTGGTCTACAGTGTTGGGTTTGAGGACAGCCAGAGCTACACAACAGACCTTATCTTAAAAAAACTAAAACCCCAGAAAGCAATTTTACAAAGAGCAAGTATGTTTCAACCATGTTTAAGAGAACTGGACTTGGGCACCATCAAAAAACTGTTGCCTAGGGGAGTAATCAGCAAATACCTTGCTATAAAGTAGACAAATCCCCAGGAAGTGGTAGCGCCCTGCAGACTCCCAAGTGCCCCTTCCCTGCCCATGTAAGAAAGACACACCTGAGAATCCAGTCTTAAATTTTAGTTATCTAAAATAAAAGATGGATATAATTACAAGCTTTTCACAAAAATTAGACCAGTGTAAATAACAAACATTTATTGGTGTCACTTATGGTAGAAAAAGTTCCTACACCAGATGTGCATGACCCAATTGTTAAATAGAACATATCCAAGGTGAACACACACCCTGACCCAGCTTTTCCCCGATTTTTAAAATAGCCAATTCCTCCTCTCCCTGACCCCAAGACATGTGTGAGCAACTGCTAATGAAAAGCAGTAAACAGCCACTTGGGCTATAGCATTTTCAACTCCACTCTGAGGTGAAGATTCCAATTACATTCGAGACTTAAGTTCTCTCAATTTTCTCCCAACGAAAGTTCCTGAGTCCAGTATTTACAATATTACAGCTCTAGCAGATCAGTGCACCTACAACTCATCTTTTTCTGATGTATCCTCTTCACCAGATGGGGGAGGGCCTCCACTTCCATAGAGTTTGCTGATAATTGGCTGAACAATTTCTTCTAGTTCCTTCTTTTTAGCTTTAAAGTCTTCAATGTCCGCATCCTGGTGGCTTTCCAGCCACTCAATCTTTTCCTCTACAGCCTTTTCCATGGTCTCTTTATCTTCAGAAGAAAGTTTACCTCCCAGCTTTTCTTTATCTCCAATCTGGTTCTTGAGAGAGTAGGCATAGCTTTCCAGTTCATTCCTGGTGTCAATGCGCTCTTTGAGCTTTTTGTCTTCCTCTGCAAACTTCTCAGCATCATTAACCATCCTTTCAATTTCTTCAGGTGTCAGGCGGTTTTGGTCATTGGTAATTGTGATTTTGTTTTTGTTTCCTGTACCTTTATCTTCAGCTGTCACTCGAAGAATACCATTAACATCTATCTCAAAGGTGACTTCAATCTGAGGTACTCCACGGGGAGCAGGAGGAATTCCAGTCAGATCAAATGTACCCAGAAGATGATTGTCTTTTGTTAGTGGTCGTTCACCTAGAATAACAACACAGGAAAAATGTGTTATTGACAAGCTTTAGTGCACCGGATCCCTACATTTCAACTTGCTAGACTTTGTGGGGGCAAGGACCCTTTATTGAGGTAAAAGAGCAGTAACTCATTGGGGTGCCACTGCTCTTAACTGAATTTCAGCTCGTAAAAACACTTGCAAGCCCCTCTTGTCCTTGTATTCCAACAGCTAGTGGACATGAACACTAAGCACTGAATCTAAAATTCAACACTGGTCCAACTAAACTACAAAAGACACTTCTTTCCCTGGGCAGCTTAATGACATTGTTAAACCCAAAGGTACACTCTACCAAAATGTACAATATTTGCGAACATAAGAAATTACCTTCGTAGACCTTGATTGTTACAGTTGGCTGATTATCAGAAGCTGTGGAGAAGATCTGAGACTTCTTAGTGGGTACCACAGTGTTCCTTGGAATCAGTTTTGTCATGACACCTCCCACAGTTTCAATACCAAGTGTAAGGGGACAAACATCAAGCAGTACCAGATCACCTGCGAAAGAAAATTAATCAGGTTTGGTTTTAATTAGAGTCCTAAGAGCACTACACCAAGCAATGTACCCACGAACTCTGCCATTTTCCCTAAAGTCATTTGCCTAGGCTCTAATCACAAACACTTTAGAAAAATGATTTAACAGCTGCTAATCATCTTAACTTAGCCCTGACCTATGTCTTGTCATCACTGTACCTTCCCCTTCCCTGTTATTCCTCACCCTATAGCTTCCCAAAGACACAGTGACAACAACCTACCTGTATCTTGATCACCAGAGAGGACACCAGCCTGGACAGCAGCACCATATGCTACAGCCTCATCTGGGTTTATGCCACGGGATGGCTCCTTGCCATTGAAGAACTCTTTCACCAATTGCTGAATCTTTGGAATTCGAGTAGATCCACCAACCAGAACAATTTCATCAATATCAGATTTCTTCAGATCAGAGTCTTCTAACACTTTCTGGACAGGTTTCATGGTAGAGCGGAACAGGTCCTAGCAAAAAAGAAAAGAAAGGCATGGTTACTGTGCTGACTGTACCGAGACATTGTCATTCTACATTCATGTATCTGAAACTACAGTCTAAGCAGATCCCATTAGCACTGATCCAAGGAGTATGATCAAGGAGCATACCATGTTCAACTCTTCAAATTTGGCCCGGGTAAGGGTCTCTGAGAAGTCTTCTCCTTCAAAGAAGGACTCAATTTCAATCCTTGCTTGATGCTGAGAAGACAGGGCTCTCTTGGCCTTCTCTACCTCACGCCGGAGTTTCTGTACAGCTCTGTTGTCTTTTCTAACATCTTTACCAGTTTTCTTCTTGTACAGCTTGATGAAGTGTTCCATGACCCGCTGATCAAAGTCTTCCCCACCCAGATGAGTATCTCCATTAGTGGCCACAACTTCAAAGACACCATTGTCAATGGTGAGAAGAGACACATCGAAGGTTCCACCACCCAGGTCAAACACAAGGATGTTCTTCTCTCCCTCTCTCTTATCCAGGCCATATGCAATAGCAGCGGCTGTACTGTGAGAATGAAGAGGGAAGAAAGCTTGGTCAGGCTCAAACTCACCCTCCCCAACCTGGCAAATATGCTGGACCTTAGTCCCATACTTACGGCTCATTGATGATCCTCATGACATTGAGTCCAGCAATAGTGCCAGCATCTTTGGTTGCTTGCCGCTGAGCATCATTGAAATAAGCTGGTACAGTCACAACTGCATGGGTAACCTTGGAGGACAACAAAGGTAATTTAAGTGTACTGTGAAGTTACTTCGGTTACTCTTATCAACTATCTTATCTAGTCAAACCACAACAGTTTCTAAGCCAGCTTACTGCTAAGTCATACCCTTTTGTTACTAGAATTAAGCAGTGATAAGTCACAAAGACTAGCATTTGTATTGACCTCCCACAAAGCACTGAATGATTAAGCCTAACAAAAGTCGAAGCCATTCAGCTTAAAAGACTTCAAACTATCATGTCTTCCCTACACAAGTCATCCAGGGGGAGCAACCGCAACCAAACACTTAACACTTCCACACGTTTACCTTCTTTCCCAAATATGCCTCAGCCGTTTCCTTCATTTTAGTGAGAACCATGGCAGAAATTTCTTCTGGGGCAAATGTCTTGGTTTGCCCACCTCCAATATCAACTTGGATATACGGTTTCGTTTTCTTTTCAACCACCTATGGCATAAAGTAACTGAAAGGTAATTTCTTCTGAAGTGGAAACAATGACACTACAAACAACTTAAAAAAAAAATCAATTTCCTCTCTCCCACAGTTTGATTCATCTCAGTCCCTTAGGGGGAACTCAACTAAAATTGAGCATAGTTGTACTGTAGACAGATCGACAGTTTTAGTCTGTTTCAACTTTTAAACACTGTAAACAGTATGTCATGTTTTAGAACACATCAAAAACGACTACAGTAAAACCGTTACATAAATTCCGACCACATCCTTTAAAGTAAATCCTTTGAAGTGTTTTTCAGCTTAAGTCTCAACCCCTAAATACTCTCCCATCACCCCAGCCGCCCCATCAGCATGAGAAAAAACCAGGTCCGACCTTGAATGGCAAGAATTTGATGTCCTGCTGCACCGAAGGGTCATTCCAAGTGCGTCCGATGAGGCGCTTGGCGTCGAAGACCGTGTTCTCCGGATTGGACGTGAGTTGGTTCTTGGCAGCATCGCCAATCAGACGCTCCCCTTCGGGAGTGAAAGCCACATACGACGGGGTGATGCGGTTGCCCTGATCGTTGGCTATGATCTCCACGCGGCCGTTCTTGAACACACCGACGCTGACGGAAAAGCCCCACAGAGAAGAAATCAGCACCTCACTTTCTCACGCTAGCCCCGGAGGCCACGCCCCACTCCCCCCTCCTCCTCCGAATGCCACTTACCAGGAATAGGTGGTCCCCAAGTCGATGCCGACCACCGTGCCTACATCCTCCTTCTTGTCCTCCTCCTCGGCCCGCACCGCGCACAGCAGCAGCAGCGCCGCCGCCACCACAGTGAACCTCATCTTGCCGGCGCTGTGGACCAGGCACTCAGCGGTCGGTCAGGAGTCTCAAGAGTCCAGCAACAGGCTGTAGCCCCGAAACGTGACGAGGGTTCTTATCTGAGGGCGACAGGGGCCTAAGGGTCAGGAGGGGTCACGAACCAAACTTAGGTAGGCCTGGAAGCAGGCCGCGGCTCTTACCTCTCACACCCGCAAAGGCGCTAGTCTCGCTGTCTGTGTTGTCTCGGCCAGTATCAAGCGCGCCGTCGCTGACTGGGCTTATATATCCTCCCCACAGCCCCGTCGTGGAGGCCTCCGATTGGTGAAGTCGCTACTCGTTGGAGGCCGCTGATTGGTCCATGCTACCAAGCTGGCCGCTGCCGATTCGAAGCGGCCTCCTCCGCAACTCACGTCACAGCTACGCCCCCCGGGCTGACTCATTGGCTACTGGTCATTCTTAACGGCCGCCAATGAAAGGCAGCATCCGACCTGAGCACTGGTTCTATTGGTTGAACAGCTGCCTGTCCCCCGGGTGACCTCTCACCCCGAGACCGTTTCCGCCGGTAACCGTCCAGGTCCTCCCTTCACGCCGGGCCCCCGGGGACTGGAGCGGGGTCTGCGTGTCAGTTCCCTCTGGGCTGTGGAATCGGGTCCTCCCTTTCTGTCTCTCACTCCAATGAAGTACGCGGCCTTTCTCCTCCTAGATTCCCTCGCGTTCTGAGCTGCCCGGCCTCAGAAGTGATGCTATGATCGCCCTTCCCAGCCTCCACACGTTCTTGGGTGTCCCAGCGTCCAGGCCTTGTTATCCGGTCTGCACGTCTCGAGCTGAGGCCTGGTCTGGTTTTGCCTCCCTGAGAGTCTTGGCTCTTCTCAGCTAACCCAATATTCTCCTTCACCCCAAGTCTCTAGCTTGTGTGTGTCTTTCCAAGGCCTTTCTAATTTTCCCTTTCCCGGGGTTAAGCCTCAGGACTAGCCTGGCCAAATGTACCCTTCAACACCGCGGATATTTCTCTGTCTCTCTCCCTCCCTCCCCCTCCCCCCAGGTTATCATTTACAAGTCCTTCCTTATTCCTTCTTGACACCACCCTTCTCGACTCTTGGAATAGTTCTAATAATGCTAAAGACATTTAGCAGACAAAAAAAAGAGTTGTTGATGCTTTACTATGCTTTAATAATAGTATGTTGGGGGGAAAACAAAACAGAAGTTACTACTTAAGCTTATTGTGTACTTCATTGTTTCTTTCGTTTTGTTTATTGAGAAGCATTGTTCACAAGACCCAATCTAGCCTAAAATTACTGATCCTCCTATGTGTTTTCCGTGTGTCATTTAGTCATAACCCTTGGTAGGTCTTCTCCATTTTCCAGAAGAGACCATTGAGACCAAAAGTGATTAAGTAGCTAGGATGATCAATTGATGAGTGCTGAGAATAGAATTAATAACCTGGTTGATTTTACTCCATAGCCTATGCTATCGATTTTTTTTTCATTTTTTTGTTTGTTTAAAGAGGGAGTCATGCCGCCCTAGCTGTCCTCAAACACAGTGTAGCAAATGACTTTGAACTTCTGTTTCTTCTGAGAACATCAGGCATAGGCATGCAATATCCTGGGACTTGAACCCAGCACTGTGTATTCGAGACAACTGACATTTGTCCCCTGGCCTGGAGCTCAGCATGTACACCAGGCTGACCTTGAACTCTCGGGTCCACCATCTCCGCCTCCCAAATGCTTATATACATGCTTATGGAGGATACGTGGGCCATTTATTACAGGCAGGAAATGACTGCGTTATTCCTATTAAATGTATTCTGAGCTTCATTAGTACACTGCAAATACTACTAAACACCACGCACACACAGTTTACTAATATGCTGAGCCTATGAGTCAGTGTTCAGGAATTTTTTTCCTTTCTCATTCCTCAAAGGTTATGTTAGTGACTCAGTCAACTCCATGCTTGCTATAGAAATTGCATCATACAGCTCTTTCAGTGAAACTTGTAATACTGTCCTAACATTGATCTTCCTTTGGGTTGCATCAGACTAGTATCAAGTTAGGAGACTAAGCCCAATATACTGGTGCACACTTTTCATCCTGGCACTGAGGAGGCAGAAGCAGGGGACCTCTCTGAGTTGGAGGCCAGCCTGGTCTACATAGTTCAAGGACACCCAAGGCTGCATATTGAGAGCCTATCTTAAAGGAGGAAAAAAATGAAAATCATTGTTTGATCACATTACAGCCTCATGTTTCAAACATGTCTGTATATATCACAGTCTGCTTCCACTAAAATCAAAACTCAGTTTCATCCTCCCTTCATTAATGGGGGAAATGCTTACAACTAATTTTTCTAATGTTTACAGACCTAGTGTCACAGGCCTGTAACCCCAGCTATTCAAGAGGCTGAGGCAAGAGGATCACAGATTCAATGTGTGCCTGGATTACAGAGTGAATTCAAGGTCATGACTCCTGAGAAATTTAGTGGAAACCCTGCTCAAAAAGTAAAGAAAGCTGGAAATACAGCTCTTTGTTAAAGCACTTGCCTAGCATACTTAAAGTTCTATTCTTAATTCCCAGTCTCTGTGTCTGTCTGTCTGTCTGTCTGTCTTTCTGTCTGTCTGTCTGTCTCTCTCTCTCTCTCTCTCTCTCTCTCACGCACACACACACACACACACACACGAAAACTGTCTTACTTTGGGTTAGGTTTAGATGGGCTTTTGTAGGCCAGTCTTACCTCTAGTACTCTATGTAGTTGAGGCTAGCCTTGAACTTTTTATCCTCTTGCCCTACCTCCAAAATGCTGGGATTGGGGGTGTATCACCAAGTTAGGCGCCTAATCAACTTCTAGAGAGTGAAGTGTCTCAGTGGCTATAGTATCCTTTCTTTTTCTTTCCTTTTTTTGAGACTAGATATTGCTAGCTATGCATACTCTTTATCCCTGGATGGCCTGGAACTTTCTATATAGACATAGCTGGCCTTGAACTCACAAAGATCCTGCTTCTACCTTTCCAGTTACTGAGATTAAAGTCATGAGCCATCATATCTACCTCCTTTAAAATCCAAGCTAGATTGAGCTAGAAAGATACTCAGTGGTTGCAAGCACTGGCTGTTCTTTCAGAAGACTCAGGTTTGATTCCAGGCACCCACGTGGCATCTCAGAACCATCTGTAACTCCAGTTCCAGGGGATCCAATACCTTCTTCTGGCTTCTGCAGTTACCAGGCACACATGTGGTGCACAGATATACATGCAAGCAAAATACCCATACATAAATTTATTTTTAAAAAGTATATATACATTTAATATTGAATATATATTCAATTCTCCCTCCCTATCCCCCTCCCGTGTGTGTGTGTGTGTGTGTGTGTGTGTGTGTGTGTGTATTGAAGCCAAATGTGGTGGCCCAGGCCTTTAATCCCAGGATTCAGGAGGCAGAGGCTGGTAAGGTGGATTTCTGTGAGTACAAGGTTAACTTGGTCTTCTTAGATTGACTTCCAGGCTCGCCAGGCAACATAATGAGATCCAATTTCAAAATAAAGAAATAAAATTCAAGTGTTTATATATTCTGTAGTATATATTATGGCATATTGTAAGGCCTCTGGAAGAGCAGTCAGTGCTTTTAACCTCTGAGCCATTGCTCCCCTTGTTTTGTTTTTCAAGACAGATTTCTCTACGTAGCACTGGCTGTCCTAGAATTCTTTTTGTAGACCAAGCTGGCCTCGAACTGACAAACAAACAAAAAAAAATGGCCTCTTGAGTACTGGGATTATAGTCAAGCATCACCATGCTTGGCTTTGTTTTGTTTTGTTTTTAGGCAGGGTTTCTCTATGTAGCACTAGCTGTCTTGGAACTTACTCTGTAGACCAGGCTAGCCTCAAACTCAGAGATCCACCTGCCTCTGCCTCCTGAGTGTTGAAACTAAAAGTGTGATCACCACCATCCAGCTGCTGTTTTGTTCTTTGAGACAGGATCTCTGTATGCAGCCCTAGCTGTTCTGGAGCTCCCTATGTAGACCAAGCTGGCTTCAAACCCACAGAATCTTCCTGCCACTGCCTCCATCCTGAGTGCTGGGACTGAAGGTGTGTGTCACCACGCTCAGCTTTCTTTTCACACAGAAACGTTGGCCCACCATGTTTTAAAGCTTCGGAACTGTGGCTGGAGAAATGGCTCAGTGGTTAAGCACTGGCTGTTGTTAACCAAAGGACCCTGGTTTAATTCCCAGGACTCCCATGGCAGTTCACAACTGTCTGTAATTCCAGTTCCAGGGGATTTGATGCCCTCACACAGACATACACGCAGGCAGAATAGCTTTATCTCTCTAGATAGATGAGAGAGAGAGAGAGAGAGAGAGAGAGAGAGAGAGAGAGAGAGAGAGAGAGATGAATCCAAGGCCCAGGAGATACTGCTCAAGGAATTACACCTGAGAAGTGGTTAACTCAGGGTCTGAGCCATGGAAATTTGATTTTGTTGTCATTGTTTAGTTTGATTTATTAACTGTAAATTATGTGTGTGTGTCTGTGCACATGAGCTCAAGTGTCCTTATCAGCCAGAAGAGGGCAGTAGATCCCCTGAACCTGGAGCACAGGCAGTTACGGACCACCTAACAGAACTAGAACTCTGGGGGAACACTATAGACCCTAACCACTTAGCCATCTCTCTGTGGTCCTGGCTGACTGAGGATTGCTGCTTAGGAAGGGGGAAGAGTTTGATATTTTTTTAAGGTTTATTATTTTATGCATAGGATGTTTTGCCTGCGTATATACTTATGCACCACATGTGCCCTTGGCAGCCAGAAAAGAGCATCAGGCTGCCATGTGGATGCTTAAAATGGGACCTTCTTCCAGAGTGCCACAAGCCCCTAACCAATGAGCCATCTAGCCCTGGAAAGTTTGACATTTAATCTGGACAGTGTAGGTTATTATCTTTAACTTCAGGCTCAGAGAACAGAAAAAAAAGCTGCATATTTTATAAATATTTTGATGAAGAAGTAGAGGCTTTTATTTAGTAATTTAAAGCAGCTCATCTCATGTGTGCTCCTGTGAGGAAGAAGAGACTTTTCAATTGGTAATAAAGTGAAGCACTAGCAGTCATTAGGCTTCCGTATCACTGAGCTCCTAGTTTCGTCTATGGACTTGTGGTTTGAGGGGCTGTTTGCCACTGGGTTCATCAGTCTAGCTGTCCTCTGAACTTTCGGGGATTCTCTGATCTCTGCTATCCATCTCATAGCTGGAATGCTGGACTTAGAGACACATGCTACTGTCTTGCATTTGATGTTTGTTCTGGAGACCCAAACTCTGGTCCTCACACTTGCACAGCAAGTGCTTTTATTCACTGAGCAATCTCCCCAGCCCAGTTTTTTTCTTGCCCGAGACAGGAAGAGGACGATTTCTGGGAGTCAGTGCTCTCCATCCAGCACGTGCATTTCAAGGGTGGAAGCCAGGTGGTCGGGCCTTGGGATAAGCTCCTTTACACACTGAGCCATCCCACCAGCCAGCTGCCTGCTCTTCCTTCGTTCCTGTCCTTCTTTCTTTGTTAAGACAAACAAGGAGCCATTCTTTAGTTCAGGCTGTTCTGGAACTCACTGTATAACCCACACTGGCCTAAATCTATGGCAGTCCTTCTGACTTCGATTCCTGGAATTGCAGCAAGTACTTCCGTGCCTAGCTTGTCTATTTGAACACTAGATGGAAGTGAAAGTAGATTGGAGCCGCACACAACTAAGGGTAAGAAAATCATAGTGAATATGGAGCTCATGCTGCAGGGCTGGAGAAATGGTTCGGTAGTCCACAGCACTTGTTGCTCTTGCAGAGGATCTGGGTTTAGTTTCCAGCATTCATATAGTAGCTCACAACTACCCATTACTCTGTTTCCAGGGGATCTAACAATGTCTCTGGCCTCTGAAGACACTAGGTACATAACCAGTGCACATACACACATGCCAGCAAAGCATTCATATACAGAAAATAAAATCTAAATAAAGAACTTTGAAAATAAAAACAGGCAAGGATAGGGCTATGACAGACTACTTGTCTCAAATGCACCAGGCTATAAATTCACCTTATGGTGTTTATGTGACCTTTAATTCCAGCACTTGGAAGGTAGAGGCAGGTGAATCTCTGTGAGCTTGAGGTCATCCTAGTATACAAAGTCCAGGACAGCCAGGGCTTGTTATACAGAGAAACCATATATTAAAAAAACCAAACCAAACAAACAAACAACAAAACAAGCTGGATTTAGTGGTACATTCTTGCAATCCTACCCAGCACCTGAGAGGCCAAGGCAGGAAGATGAGTTCAAGGCCAACGTGGACTACATGAGGAAACCCATCTGAGATATAGAACAACAACAATGAAAAAGACTAAACTAAAAATTATGTTTGAAGAAACATGCTGAAGAGTTAAAAGCCCCTGAATTTTGCATTTTATTTAAATAGAAGATAAAAGAAACAGTGAAGGGACTGGAGAGCTGGCTCATCAGTTAAGAGTGCCCTTGGTCCTAAGTTTAGTTCCCAACACCCACATGGTGGCTCATAACCATATGCAAGAGAATCCAACAACCTCTTCTGCTGTGTCTGAAGACAATGACGTTGTAGTCATATACATAAAATAAATAAACAAATCTTTAAAAAAAGAACTGTTGATCTGAGGAAAATTACAGAAGCCGAAAAAAAAAAAAAAAAGCAAGGTCAGTACATTAGAGACTTTCCTAGAACTGCGCACTTTGATGGACAGGTCATTGTTTTAGTGTTGAGGATGGATGGTGCTGACCATGTGCTGAGCTTCACAGCATGAATAGTTCTCCAGTCAGGGAGTCAGCTGTGCTAAGGTCTGGGGGCCTGTTACTTGACAACCTAGCTTGATCCTTGAATTCCACAAGAAGAGAACTAAGTCCTGTTAACCATCCTCTGACCCCAAAGGCCTACACTCACACACATACCACACAAGCACTCATGCTTGCAAACACATACACATACATATACACAAACATACAACACATACACACACAAACACGGTAAATAAAACTGAGTCTTCCTTAGTGTACTGATGGAAGAGTTTAATTAATAAATATGACTTCTCAGGGCTGGAGAGATGGCTCAGTGGCTAAGAGCACTGACTGCACTTCCAGAGGTCCTGAGTTCAATTCCCAGCAACCACATGGTGGCTCACAACCATCTGTAATGGGATCTGATGCCCTCTTCTGGTGTGTCTGAAGACAGCTAAAGTGTATTCACATACATTACTAAATAAATAAATAAATCTTATTTAACAACTTGAATATATATGTCTTCTTGGGACTGAAACAAAGGATCAGTGGTTAAAATCACTTACTGCTCTTGCAGAGGACCAAGGTTCAGTTCCTAGTACCCAAATGGTGGTTAATAGCCATCCTAACTCTTGTTCCAGGAGATCCAATGCCACTGTGGGAATCATTCACACACATGTTACACATACATACATACATACATACATGCAAGCAAAATAGTCACGACACCTAAAATTAAAATAAGTCATTAACTATTTTTAAATGTCTTCTCATAGTCTGTCTATGTGCTCCACCTCTCAGAATACTTCCACACACACATTAAGTCATGTCACCTTGGCAGGACGGCAAAGCAGAAATCCCAACATTAAACAGTGAAGACCCTGAGACTAAGCCTCCTTTTCTTTTCAAAGTTATGTACCTTATCTTTTTATTTGACACTCTCTCCAAGAAATATTGGAGAGCAAGCCTTAGTTTGGGTCTAAACACTCAATGTCTGAACTAGACAAGGCTTTCCCTTTTTCTTCCTGCCCTGTAAATCTCAATTCTTTTAGTTAAGAAAGACTGTAGTCCTAAGGAGGTTGAGTCAGGATGGTAATGTAGTTTTACTTCTGTGAGCAGACACCATAAACAAGGAAATTTTTTTCTTTTTTAAATATTTATTTTTATTCATATGAGTACAATGCTGCTGTCTTCAAACACACCAGAAGAGCACATCAAATCTCATTACAGATGATTGTGAGCCACCATGTGGTTGCTGGGACTTGAGCTCAGGACCTCTGGAAGAGCAGCCGGTGCTCTTAGCCACTGAGCCATCTCTCCAGCCCTACAATAGTGGAGACACGATGTATGAAGACAGCCAGGCCTCAGCCTAGGCACAAGTCGGCAGGAAGGACCAGGAGGGATGCCAGGAGAAGGCTATGCCTCTCTCAGCGAAGTGAAGATCAGCAAAGACACGAGATCAACAAGAGTTGCACAGCCAGCTCTATAAGCAAGCCATGCTCAGCCTCCAGCACTGTCCGTTGAGTCCTAGTTACACCCCCCAAACATCACGTGTCCTTCATGGATCTTACTTACCTCAGCGCATGCACCTGTCTCAGTTGACATTATTCTACCGATCAGCCTGAGTCTGTGGAAGTGGCAAAAAAGCTGCATATCTCTGCATGGAGTCTCGCCAAATGGAGGGCAGCTATGAAATGTAAAGCAGACCGATACATGCATGTTGTTAGTAAAGGATCCTTCACCACATGCTTGTTCACATGGTTGCTTTAGCAGAATATTCCTTCTCCCATATCTGTTTCAGCTCAATGTTCCTTCATGAGTCTACCTTAGTCTTTTACCTGTGCCTACTGCAAGAAAACACTCCTTCATGTTTGCACCAGCAAAACACCATCCAACACAACAGACTTTTCAAAGAGCCCTTAAGTTTCCACTTCATGCCCATCCTATTTTTATATTAGCTTTATTCTTTTTTTTTTTTTTTTTTTTTTTAGTACAGAATAGAGTTTATTCAGGGCATGGGAAGGGGAGTTAAGAGGGTAGTAGTGGCAGAAAGAGAGAAGAGGAGTAGAGAAGGAGAGGAGTAAAGGCTGGCCATGAGCACGTGGAGAGAGAGCTGGGGAGGTGAAGGGAATGGGGAGAGGAGGAACAAAGGGGTGAGGGAAAGTGGGCAAGAGAAGAAAGAGTGAGAGACTATTCTATTTTTGAATTATTTATATTGTAAATATTAGTCATCAGTCAATCATAGAACTGAGAATGGGGTCCTTAGTGGAGGAGTTAGAGAAAGAATTGAAGGAGTTGAAGGGGTTTGCAACCAGCCAACCAGAGCTCCCAGGAATTAAACCACTATCCAAAGGGTACATGGATAGACCCATGACTCCAGCTGCATATGTAGCAGAGGATGGCCTTGTTGGCTATCAATGGGAGGAGAAGCTTTTGGCCCAGCCAAGGCTTGATGCTGCAGAGTAGGGGAAAGTCAGAAAGAACAGGGAGGTGGGAGGGAGTGGGTGGGTGAGCACCCTCATAGAAGCAGAAGGAGGGGTGATGGGATAGGGGATGTGAAGGGAAATGGGATAACATTTGAAATGTAAATAAAATATATCCAATAAAAATAAATAAATAACCCCCAAAATGAGTCATTTTGTTATATGTAGTGTTGTCAGTAACTCTGGTGTATGTTTTTACTCCTTACTTTTTATTTTGAGATAGGGGCTTATGTAGTCCAGGCTGGTCTTTAATCACTGGTGTGGCTGAGGTCTATTTTGAACTTTTGATCCTCCTGCCTCTACCATCTAAATGCTGGGGTTTCAGGTGTGCCACTCCCAGCTTTGTACCCTGATAGGATGAAGTTCAGGAGTTCTCCATGCTAGGCAAGCTGTCTCCCAACTGTGGTACATCCCTGGCCCTCCTTACTGGTGTTTTTCTAAAACCTTTAGATTTTTGAGATCATTACAGACCTATAAAATTGGAAAAATTATAGAGCCCCATGTCTCCCCTCTACTTCCTCTGATGCAAAACCTGGAAACTCACGTTGGCATACAATTTGTTTTAATTCACCTCCATGTGTTTTTAAAACATTTATTTATTGTTCTGTGTGCCTGTGTGTGTGTGTGGAGTTCAGAGGGAAATTTTTGGGAGTTAGTCAGTTCTGTCCTTATACTAGGAGGGATCCAGAAATCAAGCTGTCAGGTTTGCTAGCGATTGCCTTTATCCTGTGAACCATCTTGCCCTCTTCTTCTCTCCTTCCTCCTTCTCCTTCCTTTCTTCTTTGAGACAGGGTCTCATTATGTCGTTCTGGCTATTCTGTTTTAGAACTCATGTGTAGACCAGGCTGATCTCAGACTTACAAAGAGCCACCTGTCTCTGCCTCCCCCTTGCTGGAATTAAAGGTGTGTGCCACCATGCCTGGCCCACGTTTTCTTTATCTGTTGATGGGCATCTAGGCCCCACATAACTTGGCTGTTGTAAATAGTACTTCTGTAAATATGGATGAGCAGGTATCTCTGTAGGGCTTTTGAATTCCTTCAGGTATACAGTCAGAAGTCAATTGTCTGGATCATAAGGACGTTCTGGTTTTAGAATTTTGAGGACTCTACACCCTGGTTTTCACAGTGACCATGCCAGTTAGCATTCCCATTTCTTTTTGTTTTTGTCTTGGCTCCAGGGTTTGAACTCAGGCCTTCAGCATACTGATGCTCTGTATCGCCAATCATCTTTCTTACGTATGTCTTACTATGGCCTAGCACTTGCTGTGTAGACCAGGCTGGCCTGGTACTTGTTGGACTGGAACTTGCTGTGTAGACCAGGAGACAAGGATGGCCTACCTGTCTCTGCCTTCTGAGTGCTGAGAGTAAATAAAAGAGCCACCGTATTCCCCCAGTAAGCTGGTTCTTTATATACCAATAAAGAAAGATGCCTAAGATACGGAGCTCAATAAAAAGAGTTATAGAGCCTAGAATGGGATGTAAAAAATGATCTTACTTGTACTAAACACACATACATATACATTTGCATCCAGATTGAGAGGGTTGCTTTCTCTGTGTAGAACTAGGAAGAAATTTTTCCTTTGAAGGTATTTTTCTCCTTTGACTTTTTCTTCATATCTATTGGGTGGAATAGAGTTGTTGCCATCTCTGTTTTATGGTTAAAATAGGTAAAATGGTGTCTTAGGTAAATCTCTCTATTTGGGCATCTTTGACTTCATAATCCTTATTTCTTTTCATTTCCATTTTTGAAACAGGATTTTTCTGTGTAGTTCTGGTTGTCCTGTAACTTGCTCTGTAGAACAGGCTGGCCTTGAACTTAGAGATCCACCTGCCTCTCTCTCCAAATGCTGGGACCAAAGATGTATGTCAACACCACCCCAATTTTTAAAATTCTTTCTTCCTTCCTTCCTTCCTTCCTTCCTTCCTTCCTTTCTTTCTTTCTTTCTTTTTTCTTTCTTTCATTCTTTTGTTCTTTCTAGATAGGGCCTCGTTTTTCTTCCTAGGATAATTTTTAGTAGGAACTTGGTAGTTTCTGATATACAGGATCTAACATAGGGTCAGAGAGGTGGCTTAAAAGATAAAGGGTCTTAACTCCAAGCCCTATGACCTGAGTTTGATCCCCAGAACCAATATGGTGGAAGGACAACACACAGTCACACTCACACAGACACACACATATTTATTCCTTTTCACTTACACACACATAAATATAAATAAGAATATATATTTAACAAATATAAAAAAGAAAGCAAAAGGCCAACATGGGGCTGGAGAGATGGCTCGAGGGAATCTTGCTCTTCCGCAGCACCCAATCCTGATCTCTAACATCTAGTCGGGTGGCTTCCAACCCCCCATATTGGATTGGATCTAGGAGATCCAGTCAATACGTCTGGCTTCCTTGATTACCTGTACTTGCGTGCACAGATGCACATGCACACAACACAATTCAAAATAATAAAAATAAATCTTTTTAAAAGCCAAACACAGTTGGGTAGTGGTGTATGCCTTTAATCCCAGCACTCAGGAGGCAGAGGCCAGCCTGGTCTACACACGAATTCCAGGACAGCCAGGACTACACACAGAAAAACCTTGTTTCTAAAAGCAAAACAAACAAAAAATCCAAACCAAAACAAAAAGCTAAATCCTTATTTATTTTTAGGTCTCCAATCAGGTTCTAGGTAAACAAGGGTTAATGGTATGGGGTTCTCTGACTTTAGACTAATTAATGATTTTTAAACAAGTCAGGCTGAGTGTGTGACTTTTAGCAGTAGCTGGAGCACTTGCATAGCATGTGTGAGGCCCCTAGTTGATTCCCTGGCACAATCCCCAGCACTGCAAACACACAAGCCAACAATAAAAACAAGGGTATGTGGTGGTAGTTGTCAGAGAGAGATGACTCAGAATGTTGCAGTTTTTTCTGACAAGTCTGATGACCTGAGTTCTAATCCCAGGTTCTAACTGGTAGAAGGGGAAGACAAATTCCTACAGGTTGTCCTCTGACTTCCATAAGTAACAAAAAACAAACAAACAAGTTAAATGCATTAAAAATTTTTTTTTTGAAAGAAGTTTTATTATGCAGCTCTGGCTGTCCTGAAACTCACGGTGTAGACCAGGCTGGCTTCAAACTACAGTTTGAAGACCGAGTGCTGAGATTAAAGGCATTTGCCACTAAACTAGGTGGCTGCAGCTGCTGCTTCATCCTCATCTCCTTCCTGTAACTGTCTTCAGACACACCAGAAGAGGGCATCAGATCCCATTACAGATCCCATTACAGGTCGTGAGCAACCATTTGTTTGCTTGGAATTGGAATTGAACTCAGAATCTCTAGAAGAGCAGTCAGTGCTCTTAACTGCTGAATCATCTCTCTAGTCTTCCTCCTCTTCCTCCTCCTTCCCATCCTCCTCGATAAAAGTTCTCATTGTATATCCCTGGCTGGTCTGGAACTTATTATGTAGATTAGGCTGGTCTTGGGTTCACAAAGTTATTTCTTTAATTTTTTTATAGTTTAATGCATCTAATTAATAATGAAGTTTGGCAGATCAGTTTTTTTTTTTTTTTTTTTTTTTTAATCTTGCTTCTCTAAGGCTGGCTAGGTGTACAAGAAAAGAAAGCAATAATTTCAAAAGTTTGAAGTCTGGATTTGTCACTGCTGTGTGCTTCTGAGGCAGGGAACTTTAACGGGAAGTGCAGACTTGGGAGCCAGAGTAGCTGAATTCTCATGAAAATCCATAGGAGTTGGCACTGCTGTGGTCAGTTGAGACTAGTCTTGCTCTCCAGGCTAGACTGGTGTCAAATTGTGAGTCTCCTGTCCCAGCCTCCTAAGCACTGACATTACCTGTGTGTGCCACCAAGCCTAGCACAGTTCAGTGAGGATTTGTGACTAGGCACAAATAATTTTATATGTTTGTATATCATGGCTGGCTGAGTTGTGTATCAGAAGAAAATGTCTTTGGGTAGAATTTATTGTTTTTATGTATTTATTCTTGAAACAGAGTCTCAGATAGCCTATGCTGGCTTCACACTCTCCGTTTTCCTGTTTACGTGTTCCAAATTCGGCCATTACTGGAGTAAACCACCACACCCAAACAACAGTAAGGGAAAAATGATCACTTTGACAAATTCTAGAAAGAGCACCATTGCTCTCCCCACATAGCAGTACTATTTACTAAATTCTGATCACCCCCCCCCAAATTTAGTAATTTGGACCATATTTTGCTTCCCCACACGTAAAGAGTGTTGAGTGTAGTAGCTACTCCACAGTGATCTATACCAAGAATCATTGTTGTAGTGATCCAGGGTTCTGGTAAGAATGTTACATTCTTTGGGAGTGCTGAATGAGAAGATTAAAAGCTGTCTGTCTAGCTCAGGCACCCCATTTGTAGGTGACAGAACAGGGCTCAGGCCAGTGAACTGAACATTCCTGTTCCCTGTACTTACAAAGCACAAACTTCTTCCTTCAGAACTCTTAGGTCCTTTGAAACTTTTCTCTTTCTTTTAAATGTATATTTGTTTATGAATTTACACACTTATTTAGACAGTCACACACTTTATTTGCTTGTTTACTTATGGGGGGGGGGACAAGGGTTTGCCACAGTGGTGGCCCGAAGATATTGCAGAAGTTATTTCACTTTCCTCCAGTATGTGGAGGTGTTTGGGGTAAAACTCTTGTGGTTCTGTTTGGTGGCAAATGCCTTTATCTGAAGGTCCCTTTTGTGTTTTTGAAAGCCTTTCTTCTGTCTTTTACTTTTGTGCTCCAGAGCCTTTGAACACAATCTTCTGTACAAGCTGGGTTTCCCCTTATGCAATCTTCAAATTTTATTTTCTCTTTTTTCCTTTATCTAGACAAGATTTCTCCGTGCATTTCTGTCCTGGAACTCACTCTGTAGACTAGGCTAGCCTTGAACTCAAAAGATTCACCCGACTCTGCCTCTTGAGTGCTGGGATCTTGACTCATCTCCTACCTTGAAATCCAGTCACAAACAAAGCTCCTTTTCTTTCTTTCTTTCTTTCTTTCTTTCTTTCTTTCTTTCTTTCTTTCTTTCTTTCTTTCTTTCTTTCTTTCTTTCTTTCTTTCTTCTTCCTTTTCTTCTTTGGTCTTTTGAGACAGGGTCTCTCTGTATAACACTGGTTATCTTGGAACTCCAAGAGATTGGTCTGATTCTGCCTCCCACCTTTTGGGATTAAAGTCTTGGGCCACAAAACTCAGCCTAGGACTTGATTTCTTAATTCAATATGGTCTCTTTCTCTGGAATCTCATAGCACTTTGTAATTCTTTATAGTACTTTGTAATTTAGTTTATTGTTACAATCCTCAGTCTATGGGAGTTACTCTCCACTTTAGATTGTTAATTGTATCCACTTGTTTTTTCATCCGGTCCAATGTAACAGACAGGACTGATAATCTTTAATTGAACTCATTTCTAGACTCTATTGAATGGTAACATGGTACCAAAGACATTTTACTAGCTACCCACACCCACAATGCTATTGTTACAAAGTAGCAAATAGGAAGCAAATTCTGACAAAAATTTTCCTTTTTAAGGCAGGGTCTTAAAGGATTCCTCCGGCTGGTCTAGACATGTGTAGCAGTGTCTGGTTTAATTCTTTGTCTAATTCTGAGACTTTTGCCTTAGCCTCCCAAAGGTTTAGATTACAGGTGAGAGCTACCATGAGTTAAATTCTGATAATTTTTAAAGGAGGTGCATAGAAGAGGGGTGGGGCAGGAGACTCCTGGTGTTGGAGGATATATTCATTGTCTTCAATATTTTAAAGGGCTGTCAAGTGGGAACCAATTCTCCTTGCTTTCAGGAAGTATAACTACTAGCAAAAGGAGGAAAGACAAGGGAAGCAGATTTCAGCTCAGCAGGTGGTGGAACTTTCTAACATTTGGTCCAACACAGAGGAGCTGGCTGCACTTCTTAGAGGTAGTGAGCTGCTTGATACTGGAACATCCGAAACAGAAGTGATACGGGGAAGCCATCTGGCTGAACGTGCAGGAGGATATTCTTGCCTGGGGGTGGGAGGGAGGGTGGGGGGTGCACCGATGACTTTTAAGTATGTTCTAACTCTAAGGTTTCTATGACTGTTCACTTCTGTTAATTTGACGCGTCATGTTTCATTTTTGTTAAAACAAAACAAAACCGATCTAAACCTATTTAATGTAACTATATGGCTTACAATAAAAATCGACAAAACGAGAAGTGGGAAATTATATTTATTAGCTAAAAATGAAGATACTGTCCAATTGGTATAGCTTTTAAGTGAAAAGGAGGGAGAGAGAAAGAGAAATCATTGGATGATGTGATGTTCCGAGCAAGTGAGGAGTGTCATTTTTTTTCTTTCCATACGTCTTCTCCAGCACCAGGTACTCGGAGACGCGAGGGCGGGGATCGGCGGACAGGTCTCGGCAAGGCGGTTCGCGACCCGGAGCGGAAGGGCGGCCGCAGTCCGGACCACCGATCCCAGGGGCCCCCGCGGCGCCGCGCACGCGCACTGGTGAGGGGGCAGCGCCGCCGCAGGAGGCAGGGAACCGACTGGCTGTCTGTGGCGGCGGCTGGGCGGCGGTGGCAGTTCGCGGCGAGGACGACGGTTCCGAGGTCGAGTGGCCGTCCGGCGAGGACCTGGGCGCCGTCTTCCGCATGACCTCACCGGTGAGTGCGCGTCCCCGGCCGGCCCGCGCCGCGTGCCCCGCCGTCTGGCCTAGCACCGCAGCCCGCGCCTGACGGCCGCCCCGCCCCGATCCCGGGGCCCCGGGCCTGCCCCGCGCCCGGCGACGCTCGGGTGGGAAGCCGTGCGGCCCGGCCCCGCGAGAGCGGTGGCGGCGTGCGGGCCCCGGCGGCCGGCCTGAGGCGGCGGGGACACAGGGCGCATGGGGGATGGGGCGGGAGCGCGACTCAGCGGGAAGGGGGGCAGTGGCGCGGGGTCGCCTCTGTGGGCGTCCGGGACAGGTGGGCAGCCGAGCCCTGGAGGCCGGGAGCGGACCGAATGACTTGGGAGCGCCGCCAGGACTCTCAGGACGCTCCGGGCTAGAGACGCCGTGCATCCGCAAAGGCGCGCCGGGCTTGGGGTCTGTGCACTTGCTGGTGGTGGTTTGGAAGTGTCTGTTCTTTCCATCTTTCTTTTTTCAATGTCGTCTTTTATTGACGGACGCAATAGTCACGGGTGCTGGCTGGGCAGACCTCAGAAACGAACGAGATTCAATGCATAATTATAAATAAAGTAAGATAAGGCGAGGTGTCAGATGAACGGTAGGAACGAGGAAGACTTTTTTAACGTTAAAATTTAATTAAATTACGCTTAATAAAATGAAAATTTTGAATTTGGGCAAAAGGATGGGGGCTTGGAACTAGAGTTCCGGGGTTCCTAAGTGAACTGAATGTAGATAGACTATAACTGGTCCTTTAGAGAGAATGAGGGTAAAATTACACCTTTATTTACAAACTAGTAATTGAAACTGACTGTTGCCTTTAGTTATGAAAGCAGGCACCAAACCACAATAGTATTAGCAATCTCTGTGAGTTTGTCACCAAGAGAAATTACAGATATTTTTGTGCCATGTTTAGAGTTGGAGCCTTTTCAGAATATCATCTGTTTTTTGATGGATTTCTTTGAGTTATTGAGTTTCTGTTATATCTTATGTAATAAGGTATAGCTATACATGTTAGTTTTTCATTTCATAATATGTCAGTATAATAGGTTTCTTCTGTATTCATAGGAGTTTTGCTTTTAAGATCACATTGAGAAGGGGACTTTAAACTTCCCTAGACTATCAAAGAGGTAGAATCGTGCACAAAATGATTAAGAATTCCTGAAATAAAGAAGCTTTGGAGGGGACTTAGCAGTCCCCAGATTTTGTCATTCAGTAAGAAAGAAGAGAGAGGAAAAAAGAAAAGCAGACAGAATGAGACTATATACATGGCAAAAGAATTTTATAATCAAGGACTGAATACCCCCCTGTTCACCTAAAACTGGCTATGTACACTAGGCTGGCTTCAAACTCGCTTTGTGGTCCTGCCTCTGTCTTCTAAGTGTTGGGGATATAGGTGTAAGCCACTTCTCCTGCCCTTTAAAAACACATATGAACGATACTAGTGTAGTTTTGAAAGATAGAACAGATCGTAGGTATTTCATCTAGTGTACTGGGCAATCAGCAAATACTGTGAGGAAGAAGAGGAAGTGAGTGTTTGGCCTTTTGATTTTTTTGTGCTGAGGCATTCCACACTTTCAAGCCCCTGAAGCTTGTGAAAAGAAATTTTAGTATTTGCTGATTTTCTTTTTCTCTTACCTTCTAGTGTTTGTGTGTTGTATGGGTATGCAAATATTCATGTGTTTACGTGTGTGTGCATATGTTTTTGGAAGCCAGAGTTTCATGTTGAATGTCTTTCCATTTCTCCACCTTAGTTTTTGAGACAAGATCTCCCTACTAGCTTGCCCAGTGTCCCACTGTCTTTGATTCCCAGTCCAGGGATTACAGGTACTGTTGCTGTTGTGGCTTTTTACATAGGAGCCTGGAATCTGAATTCAAGTCCTCACTTGTGTGGGAAGCACCACCAACTGAGCAGTTTTCCCAGCCCTCCTTCTCCTCTTAAAATAAATGGACTTTACTTTTTTATTGTTTCTGCATTGCTGTGGATAGAATCTAGGGCTTTACACATGCCGTGAAATAGTAGGCAAGCACACTACGAGTGTGCAGCCAGCCCCCATTTGTGGTTTTCTTAAAATCATAAAGGTGATGTAGGTTTTAAATAGAAAGAGATCCTTATATTTTTTTCTAAGTGAAAAGTGGCAGGCTCAACTATGTCTTCAGTTGTTATTTTTTTATATATGAAAAATCGCATATAGATTATATAGTCAGGAAGCTGGTAATTTTTTTAAATTCTCTTTCAAGTTCTTTGGTTTCTGGTGCTCTTCAGGTGGTACCTCAGGGCCACAGGCATTCTGGACAGGTGCTCTGTTACTGAGCTGTCTTTTCACTCATTTCTGTAGATTTTTTTTCATTTTGAGACAGGGTCTTTCACAAAGTTGCCCAGGGTAGTCTGGAACTCACTGTGTGACCCAGGTGGCCCTTAAGAGTGTCAAATCTTTATGCCCTGCTTCTTTGTTTTCTTTATGCCATATATCCAACTGCTGTTAGGTTATTCATGTACTTGTTGAATATTTAAATTTTTTTCTTCCTTCCATCCTTGCCATCTTCATGACAATGGAGACTTTGTTTTTATTGCTGTGCTAGAATAAGGGCTACTGCATAGTAGGTGCTCAGTAAATGGTCCATGGATAAAGAAATCTGTCCTTCCTTTTTCCTTCCTTCCTTCCTTTTTCCTTCCTTCCTTCCTTCCTTCCTTCCTTCCTTCCTTCCTTTCTCTTTTTAGCTCCTTCTGGCTTCCAACTTGATATGTAGCCTAGGATGATTATTTTGTTTTTGTTTTTAAAGACAGGGTCTCACTGTGTAGCTCTTGCTGGCCTGGAACTCACTATGTAGACCAAACTGACCTTGAACTTCCTGTTCTTCCTCCGCCTTCTGAGTTGGGATTATAAGCATGTGTCATCATGCCTGGCTCATCTAGGAAATCATCTCACAACTGCTGTTTTCATATGGGCATTACATTAGCCCTTACTAGCACATGATGCCATGTAGGATTTCTTATACTCACCTTCCCATTATCATAAAATGAAAAACCAGAGGTCTGTAGGTCAAGTTCTTTTTGTTCTGCTGAGGTTTCTTTTGCTTGTTTTTGAAGGCAGCATCTTGCTGTGTGCCGAGACTTTTCTGGAACTTGTCTCAGTCTCACCAACCCTATTGTCTTTTCTTAATTACTCTTACTTTCTGTGTTGAGGGATATAAATTTGTTTTTGTCGAAGAAGAAAAGTAGTTCTAGACTATATATTAATGATAGTTTTATTATTAAATTAGGGAATGCAAATTGAAATAAACAAATGGTGCCACATCTTTCATTGAGGTAATGTGTGTGTATGTGTGTGTGGGGGGGGCGGAGGGTCTCACAGTGTAGCCTGGCTTGCCTGGAGCTTCCTATGCAGACCAGGTTGGCTTGCAATATACAGAGATCCTCTTGCTTCAGCCACTACATTTAGCTGATTAAAAGAAGTTTTAATCTGACAGTGACTGGTGGATATGTAGCAGAAATGATAATTTTAGTTATAACATATAGAGTATAAATTGGTACAGGTGCCGTTGGAGATTGTGTTTGTAGTTCTTACTAGTATAATTCTTACTGAAGTTGAAATGCTTGTAAGGGAATAAAGATAGGAGGTGGTGACAATGGTGATAGTGTGTGTCAGTTCCCTCCCTTCCCTTCCTTAAGTTTGTTTGTTTTTTAGAGACAGGGTTTCTTTGTGTATCCCTGGCTGTCCTGGAACTCATGCCTGCCTCTGCCTCCTAGGTACTGGTATCAAAGGTGTGTAGCACCACTGCCCAGCATTTGTTTTCTTTTCCTAAAGACTAAGGCAGGACAGATGATGTAGCTTGATGGTAGAGCAGTTGCCTAGCATGTTTGACGCTTGCACTTTAATCTTAATAACATGCAGGTGCATGTGTGTGAGGAAGAACTGCGGTGGTGTCAGCAGTTCTGGAGAGCTGCGTACAAGTGTTATGTACTTCTACGGCTTTTCTCTTCCCCGTTGTCTGTGCTGGACTGGACTTGTAAAATCTGTAACTTAAATCTCCCCCACTCCCCTCAGCACCTAGGAGGCAGAGACTGGTGAACTTTTTTGAGTTCAAGACCAGTCTGATCTTCATGATGAGGTTTAGGTTAGCTAGAACTGTAAAGTGAGACTCTTTGTTAAAACAAAACAAAAAAACAAAACAAAACACAGCAAAGAGTAAGACATATTTCCTTGTTTTGTTATCTGTTTTTATTTACTTAATTGCTTATTTTTCAGTGTTAGGGATCAGACTCTAGATATAGCATGTGGGACACTATAGAGCTGGACCCCAGCAATCAGTCACATTACAGCATAGTAACAAATGCATCATTTGGTTGTCAAATGCCCTTTTCTGGCTTTTTTATTTCCTTATGATTTTCTCTGAGGTGTTTCTCCCATTGAGTTATATCCAGCCCTCAGAGTGCTGCTCTAGTTGGATTTGTCCCAGAGTTCTTTTAAGTCAGATTCAGACTAAACATTTTTAGCTGGCATGCCAAACTGATTTTAAATCTCTCTCATTGTGCTCTATAAGAAACACCGACTGATGCTAGTTTAACTAATGACATATTTTTGATTAAGGAGTCTCAGAAGACTTTTCTTGTAAAGGTATTCCTTTCCCCTTTTAATAAATAATCTGTGGAATAATACTCTGTTTTGCTTTCTCACAGTCATCTTTCAGTGGGGGATACGTAAATGTATAAGCCAGAAACTGATGATGGTGTCTTCCTTTATTGCTTTCCACCTTCTTTCTTTCTTTTTTTCCAGAGATTGGTTTCTTTGTGTAGTTCTGTGTTGGAATTCTCTGTAGACCAGGCTGACTTCAAACTCAGAGATATGCTCACTGGCCTTTACCTCCCTTGGGATTAAAGGTGTATACCATCACCGGGCTTCCATTTTATGCTTCAAGATAACATTGTTTATTTAACCTGGAACTCACTGATTGGCTGGCTAGACTGGCTGGCAACAAGTCCCTAGGATCCTCCTGTCTCTGCTTCTCCAGTCCTGGGATTTTAAGCATGAATCATAACAGCAGACTTTTTATGTAGGTAATGGATGGAATTTAGGACCTCATGCTTGCATGACAAGCATTTTATCCACTGAGACATGTCCCTAGGCCCTCTGTCCTCCTTGCTCACCCCCTCCCCCTTTTTGAGGCAGGATCTCATTTTGTAGCCCAGATAGACAGCAGACTTGCGATGGGAGACCTTATCTTTTAAATAATGGGTTTATGAGCAGGAGTCAACATCTCTGGTTCATGATTTCTCTGTATGTGTATTTCTAAAGGGTACTGGAATTGTGTTTGTGTGTCCACTGTTTGTTTGAAAAAAGTTGCATGTGTAACTTTGAACTCCTGACTCTCTTGTCTATACTTTTCAAGTTCTGTCACCATGCCTAGCCTAGATTTTTTTAAGGAGTAAGTCCTCCTCTCTTGGTGCCTTGTTGGTTACTGTCCCAGTGTTGCCATTTCTTTGTTCACTAGTTTGCTCCACTGAGCAGGCTGAACCACTCTCCTGTGGTGCATGCAGCACCTACAACTGTACAAGGAACTACGTTTGTATGGTCTGACAATAGGATGTTGGAGACTGTACAGATATAGTCTAACTTTTTGTGGGTATAGCTAACTGTAAAATTTGCTTTTTAAATGGAATGAGCTGCAGTTAAATAAACTGCATAAAATACTAAATAAGCATTTTTAAAAAGATTTATTTATTTTATGTATAAGTACACTATTGCTGTCTTCAGACACACCAGAAGAGGGCATCAGATCCAATTATAGATGGTGTGAGCCAACATGTGGTTGCTGGGAATTGAATTTAGGACCTCTGGAAGAGCAGCCAGTGCTCTTAACTGCAAAGCCATCTCTCTAGCCCCTAAATAAGAATTTTAAAAACTATCCTTCATGTTTGCAGAAAAGTTAAGAGGAAAAGCAGGCACATCTTAGTACTAAGGCATTTACTTTATTCTTTGATCTTTTCTATTTTTCTTTTTTTGACACAAAGTCTTATAATGTAGTTCAAGCTGGCCTCAAACTTGAGATCCTGCCTTAGTGTTGGGATTACAGGTAGGTGCCATGGGTTCCATTTCTTTCTAGAATTATTCTTTCAAGGAACGTTTGAAAGAATTGGGGAGAAGGAATTGTTTACATGTTCTAGGAATCTCAAGGGTAAATTATATATTTTTTTTCTTTTTTAAGCTTGTACAAATAGAATCCCTCTGGAAGAATAGTGTTTTTACTGCACAAATACTTTTTCCTTAGGCTGGAAAACTTTTTGTTTGTTTTTGTTTTGTTTTTTTGTTTTTCTTTTTTGAGACTGAGTTTCTTTGTGTGGCTCTGACCAACCTCACTGACTCAGCCTCCTGAGTGCAGAGATTAGAGGCCTGCACCACTGCTACTCAGCTGGAAAGAGTTTTAGTTAACTATTTGTAGCATATAAACTACACAAACTAGTGTTAGTATAGAATTTCTTATCATTCTTAGCTTCCGAATTGTTTTCAATTGTAAAAGAATTGGAACTAGTAATTTCTTTATGAAATAAACATTTTGGAAACTGCTTAAATAATAATAATAAATAATAATAGTAGTAGTTATTACTAAACGATAGTAATAATAATTATTATTTTTTGAGACATGGTCTCACTATGTATCCTTGGCTATTCTGGAACTTGTTCTGTACCTGTAGCCCAGGCTGGCCTTGAACCTAGAAGACATTCTCCCACCTCTGTCTCCTGAGTGCTAGGCTTAAAGATGAGTACCACCATCCTTATATTATGATTTTATAAAAACATTTCAAAAAGTACAGTTTTGTTTTGTTCCTAGGGTGAGACCCAGCTCTGAACTCTTCATTGTAGTGCCCAGAGCAAGTGTTCAATATTCACTGATACCTCAGTTTCTCATGGTTTATGTTTGTAAATGAATGAGTTAGAAAAGGGTTATTTAGAAAAGATTAACAGGGATAGCAAGATGGCCTAGTGGGTTCTTGCCATGTAAGTGTGACAGCTTCAGTTCCATCCCTGGGACAAGTAAAAGAAGTGGAGAATCACCTCCACATGGTTGTCCTCTAACTTCCATATGCACACCACTACACACGTTACACACATGCACACATGATAGTAATGAAAAAGTAAAATCGGAGTATTTAAAATATAACAAATAGTGATAATAAGTAATATTAATTGTTTTGAGATTTATGTGTATGGGTATTTTGCCCACACATATGTTCATGTAGCACATGCATACATTACCTGTGGCTACCAGAGGAGGATGTCACATCTCCTGGAATTGGAATTACAAATAGTCATGGGAGTGGTATGAATTGAACCTGGTTTCTCTGGAAGAGAAGTTAGTGCTCTTAACTGCTGAGCTGTTTCTTTTGAGTGTGAAGATGAATTTGATATCTACTATTTCTACCTGAAAGAAATAAATAAATTACATAATTTACAGTCAGGTGTGGTGGTGTACACTTGTGATTTTTTTCCTTGGTTAGTTTTTTGAGACAGGTTCTCTCCGTAGCCCTAACTGTCCTAAAACTTAGGCCAGGGTGGTCTCAAACTCACTGGGATCAGAGGAGGTGTGCACAAGCATGTCTGGCAGGTAGAATATGTACTTGGAATTTGAGCTATTCAGTTCAGAGCCATTCAGTTCTGGAGGCAAGAAGAATAAGAGTTCAAGGCTAGCCTTGGCTATTGAATGAGTTTTATAGTTATTGGAGACCCTGTCTCAAAAACAGACAAAAAACATCCCATCCAAAACAGCAACAACAAAACACTGTGTTGTTTTGTTTTGTGTGTGCATATGTGCTGTGGTTCAAACCCAGGACCTCATGCATACAAGAGACATCTAGGCCACAGTTTTGTCTAGGCCTGGGAATGTGTTTATACCTTTCTTGGTAAGTGATTTTCTTAAGGCAAGGCTGTACGCATACTCCTGTAACTATAAAGCAGACAGGATGTCTGTTCATTATCTAAGCCGTCTATCCAGAAAGGTGCTTGCTTGGTCTTGCTTCTATGTAATTCTGATACACCCACACTGAGACTAGAAGAAAGCATGTTGTCAAACATGTTCAGTTCTTTTCCTTCTGTTGCTTACTAATGAACGAATATTTTATTAATTCTTTTCTATGATTCTTGAAGGATTGAGTACTGGCTTTCAATCGGAAAAGTAAAACTATTAAAAAGAAGGGGGCGGGGAGCTAGTAGCTCTTTTCCTTTACTTCATGATCAGAGTTAGAGCCAAGCAGCACTCTCCCAAGCAATTATTTGGATTAAATACTGGTTTGTTTTTTAAACCTTTGTGGTGCTTTAGCTCAAACCCAGCCCCTGGACATGTTAGGCAAGCACTCTATCATTGAGGTACATTCCCATTATAAATGCTTATGGTTTTAAAATTTAAGAAATTTGTGGACTAGCTTAGTGGTTAAGAACATGTACCGCTCTTTCAGAAATCCTGGATTCAGATCCTGGCACCCATGAGGCAGCTTACAGCTGTCTGTAATTCAATTCCAGGGGATCTGATGCCCTCTTTTGACCTCCATGGGCTCCAGGCACACATGTGGTACACATACACATATATCCAGGCAAGGAACTTACAACCAATTAAATTTTTAAAAATTTCGAACTTAGACTAAACTGATCTATTTTTAACCCACTCTCAATATATATTATGTGTAAAGGGTGTAGTACCTCAGACAGATTTTGGGATGCTTACAAATAAAAATATTGCTTTTTTTTTTCTCTGATGATAGGGTATCACTGTGCAGCCCAGGCTAGCCTTGAACTGCTAGTGTTCCTTCTGTCTCAGTATTTGAGGTGCTGGAATTATAGGCATGAGTCACTTGCATCTGACTGAGAGCTTTCTGTACCAGAGAAGCTTAAGAAAGAAGCAATTTTAGGTTTTTGTTTTTTTTTTTTTCCACCAGAAAGTGTTTTATCTCAGAGGGTATAATATTGCGTATCTATGATCCCAATGTTTAGGAAGGTGAGGCAGGAGTCTCATGAAGGTTTGAGGCCCTCCTAGGCTGTACTGTAAGACCCTGCTAGAAGAACAGAAAGATGGAAGAAAGGAAAAAAGGAAGGAAGAGAAAATAAATTAGTTGGACTGTGCTATATATATATCAGGTGAGCCTCAAATTAGCAGAGATTTGCCTGCCTTTTCTGAGTGCTGGGATTAAGGCGTGCACCATTTTGCCTGGCAAAGAATCTAGTTTTGACCTTCTAAAATAATGTATCCTTTAGCCATTTAGCCATTAACATTCCAACAGAAAATGGCTTTAAGACTTTCTCTGAGTGTTTGCTTGCTTGCTTATTTATTTATTAATCTGGCTGGCCTGGAACCTCATGCCTTTATCTCCCAGGTGCTTGGATTAAAGGTGTGCATGGTGACCTGAGTGTTTTTAAAAACTTAAAAACATTTCCTAAAATATTTGCATTATTTCATTTTTCATCTTTTGTATACAAGTGTTCTGTGTGTTGCCTGTCTATATATGCACTGTATGTGTGTCTGCAGACCTTGGGTCAGAGAGGCCATTGGATTTCCTGAAGTTGGAGTTACAGATAGTTGTCAACTGCTATGTTGGTGGCAGGAACTGAACCTGGACCCTTTGCAAGAGCAACAAGTACCCTCTTCCTTTTAAAAAGATTTAGTTATTTATTTCATGTATGTGAGTACATTGTAGGTGTCTTCAGGCACATCAGAAGAGGGCATTTGATTTTGATTACAGATGGTTGTGACCCACCATGTGGTTGCTGGGAATTGAACTCAGGACCTCTGGAAAAGCAGTCAGTGCTCTTAACTGCTGAGTCATCTCTGTAGCACCAACAAGTGCTCTTTTAACTGAGAGATCTCTCTAGCTAATTAAAACAATTTTTTTTTTTTTGTTTTATGTGTATGTTTGTGTCTTGAATCTATGTGTGTGCACCAAATGTATACAGAGGCCTGTGGGAGCCAGAAGAGGTGTATTGGATCCCTCAGAACTGGAATTATAGGCAAATTATAGGTCCTATAGATGAGTAGCAAGTGTTCTTAACTGCTAAGCTATCTCTCCAACCGTAAAAACTAGTCTTGTGAGGGAAACAGATGTAGGTAAATGACTACAGTTAAGTGTGGTATTTATAAGATCATTTTGTGAGGGGTGCTCATCTGTTGTGTGGATTTCTTAGATCCCAGAAGAGGCATCAGAGTTTCTAGAACTGAGTTACAGTTGGTGTTTAGCCATCTCTCTAGCCCTGAGCTTTTGTTCCATTATTTTAAAACATAATAATTAGCAGTGACAGTAAGAGTTAACACTTTTAAAAAAACATTTATTTATTTTATTTATATGAGTACACGGTCGCTGTCTTTAGACACAACAGAAGAGGGTATTGGATCCTATTACAGTTGTGAGCTACTGTGTAATTGTTGGGAATTGAACTCAGGGCCTCTGGAAGAGGTTTAGTGCTCTTAACCACTGAGCCATCTCTCCAGCCCAAGAGCTAACAATTATGGAGTTCTTTTTTTTTTAGGCATTATATAAAATAGTAGAAATTATGCATGCCATTCTTCAAGATTAATTTTTTTACTTTATATGTATGAGTTTTTTTTTGTCTGTGTGTACATCTGTGCACCAGATAAGTGCTCTAGGAGATCAGAGGAAGGCATCTGATTCCCTGGAGCTGGAGTTACAGACAATTTGAGCCACTGTGGGGGTACTGGGAACTGCAGGAGCAGTGAGTACTCCTACCTCCTGATCAGTTTCTCTAGATCAAATGAGATTTTTTTTTTAATGAGGGCATTTTAATAGTTGGGTTATATTGAACAGTTATTTTGGGGCCAAGGAGATGACTCAGTAGGAAAAGTATTTGCTGTGAAAGTCTGTTGACCTGAGTTCAGTTCTAGAACTGGTGTGAAAGTGGAAGGAAAGAACTGACTGGAGAAAGTTGCCCGCTGACCTCCTTGTTCCTTCTGTGCTGAGCATGCTCTGTCACCCCGCACCCCACACACCATAATAACTAATGTTTTAGGCCAGGAGTTTTCTTTTGAGTAGAAACACA
Source organism: Micromys minutus (assembly GCF_963924665.1). Lineage (NCBI taxonomy): Eukaryota > Metazoa > Chordata > Mammalia > Rodentia > Muridae > Micromys > Micromys minutus. Next base: position 10,558,983 of record NC_137982.1, on the reverse strand, counting down.
GTCAATGATAGTAATGATGATTGAATGCTTATGATTATTAGAACATCAACATCCCAGCTTGGAGCTATACTCCAGTTGTTAGAGTGCTTGTGTAACATCTCTGGAGCCCTGGGTTTAACCCCCAACACTTTATAAGCTGGCCTGGCATTGTAGTGCCCCTTGTAATCCCAGTGCTCAGAGATGGAGATGGAAACTCAAGATCATCCTTGACTACACAGGTGAATTTGAAGCTAGTCTGGCCTGCATGAGACGGCTTTAAAACAGTAACAACAAAGAAATACAGAATATGTGTGGTACATGTGATAAATTGCACTGTGTAGGTACTGCTTTGCTTTTCTTTTTTAAAAAGTTATATTTATTCGTATTTTATATGTGGGTGTTTTGCCTGCATGTACGTCTCTACAACGTGTTTGCTGTGTCTGTGGAGGCAAGAAGAAGGTGTCAGATTCCCTGGGACTGAAGTTATAGTCAGTTTCCATTTGTGTGCAGGAATTGAACCTGGGTCCTCTGGCTGAGCAGCCATTTGTCTTAGCTACTGAGCCATCTTTCCATCTCTTACTTACTTTTACAATGTGTGTGTGTGTGTGTGTGTGTGTGTGTGTAGGCTGGCAGAGGGCATCAGCTCCTCCTGGGTTGCAGTTAACAGTTAGTTATAAGCTATCTTCCGTTCTTCCAAGAGAGCAACAAGCACGGCAAGCGTGCAGTCATGCCTGGATTTGGGATAATATTCTGGGATAATTCCTAGCAATTTTTTTTTCTAAATTTTTATATATCACTTCTTTCTTAGAATTTGAGGGAGTTGAGATTATTTAGTCCTGAAGTCCAACTAAAACTTACATTGCCAGACAGAAGCTTTAAGAAAAGGTGGCCATTGTCTGCACTCTGACTTACATATGAGTACTTGTTCCAAGAGTGAGGCAGTTACTTGCTTACATTTAATTAATTCATTCAGTTTCATACTCATTTATATTATGGTCATACTCATTCCTCACTCTCTCTAAGCTTCTTCCATCCTCCTTTTCCCAACAATTCCTAATTCTAATTTTACTGAGTTAGGCAACTGTAAGTAGTAACCTTGACCATAATAAAGTTCTCACAGCTGGGAGACAAATGAACGGTTTAGTAGACAGACAAACAGACAGACAGACAGACAGACAGACAGAGACACACACACACACACACACACACACACACATACATACACACACACATGGGGGGGGGGTGGTGGAGAAACCAAATTCTAAAACTAGATATAACTAAATTCTCATCTCAACTCTACATCTTACTAATTTGACCTTGGGAAATTAAATCGTTTTTACTTTCCTCAGCTATGTAGCTCTATGTTGTAATCAAAACTACTTATGTATCATCAGGTGTAGTGGTACATACACACCTTTAGTAGCAGCACTTGGGAGGCAGAGTTTTTTGAGGGCTTCTCTGTGCATCTCTGGCTGTCCTGGAACTTGCTCTGTAGACCAGGCTGGCCTTGAATTCACAGAGAACTGACTGCCTCTACTTCTGTCTCTCCCTCTCCAGTGAGTTTCAAGACTGTCTCAAAACAACACAACAACAGCCCACAAAAGCAAAACAAACAAACAAATTTCCCCAAATCTTTAGACGGCTCTGTAGGTAAAGGGGGATTGCTGCCAGTGCTGAGATCCTGAGTCCCATTTGTTGAGTCCACATGGTAGAGAGAGAACTGACTCCCCCAAGCGTGACATCTCCCCCAACCCAAGTGAATAAATGAAATGAAATGAAAGGAAAAGGGGCTTCTTCCTTCAGGACTGGAAATGTTGGTAGAGCACATGCTTAGCATGCATATGGGTATAGGGTCAGCTCCCAGTGTTAAACTGAAACAAAAATGTCATAGTATTTCATGGATAAAATTGGAGTATTCAGGCGCTGAGGTGATGCAGAGTACAAACTTGAAATGTAGCAGTTACTACTGTTTCCTAACATCTGTGTATGTACTGCTTCTAGTCACTGGAAACTATTTGACCACAGCCATTCTACATTGTCTTTGTCTCTGTCACTCTCCAGGTAGACACATTGTCACTGTGGCCCAGTTTGGTTTAACTTACTGTATAGCTTAGGCTGGCACTGAACTCTTTTATATCAGCTCCCCCAAGTACTGGTATTACATAGCCACTGGCTATTGCCTTTTTAAAAATTTAAATGTGTGGATGTTTTCCTGCATGTATGCATGAGGACCCACACATGTCTGGTGCCTGTGGAAGTCAGAAAAGGGAGTTGGATCCCCTGGAACTAGAGTTACATGGTTGTATACCACCTTGTGGTGGCTAGGACTTGAACCAGCGTCACCTGCAAGAGTAACTAGTGTTCTTAACTGCTTGTGTTACCTCTACAGACCTGGCTTTGTATATATTCATTGCTGGGGACTGAACCCAGACAATCATTCTACTACTAAGGTGCATCCCTAGCCAAGACCCTGGTTATTTTAAATAGGGTTTATATAGCCTAGGCTAGTTTCAAACCGAGGAGTCATCTGCTTCAGCCTCCTGAATGCTGGAATTACTGGTTTGTACCATATTTTGGCTCAGCCATAACTTCTGGCAGCTTAAGATAAGGTTTGCTGTGGGTGATAGTAAACATAAAAGCTGGCTTTTCACGGCTGAATGCATTGCTTAGGTGTAGAGTTTGTTTATCATGTGGGAGGGAGGCCATGGATTCAATCACCTGCTCTGCAAGACCTGAAGAAACAACCAACCAACAAAACCCTGGTTTTTCTTAAACAGTTCTGCTTAGGAAATATATTTACCTTGCTCCACATATGAAACTAGTGCAACTTTGTATAATGACATTTTTATATTTTGTTTTTCTAATCTCAGCAAACTAAAAGAAAACAGTATATAATACTATATGTCACAGAATATTGGTCTGTTCTAAACATGGTAGGCTAGTTGGTGCCTTTTCTAGGTAGTAGTTGACAGAGACGGTGATACACTTTAGCATTAATACTTTTCTCAAGATTATATGAATTTACTCAACTGAATACTTGAATTTAAAAGCATATTACTTATGTAATTAAAACATCTTGCCAGGTAGAGGTGTACATCTTTAATACCAGACCTTGGGAAGGCAGATCTCTGAGTTTGAGGCCAGGCTGGTCTACAGAGTGAGTTCCAGGATAGCCAGAACTTTACAGAGAAAAACAAAATATCTTGAAAAACAAAACAAAAACAAATTACAGTTTGCCAGGTTTACACCTGTATCCTAGCTTTCAGGAAGCTGAGGCAGGAGGACTGTAGTAAGTTGGAGGCCAGCCTGGACTAAATAGTAAATTTCAAAGTCAGCCTGGAATATATATAACAAAACTCTCACAAAAACAACAGAACTCTTAAATAGTCAACAATAAAAACAAGCAAAACCCAAACAACCTCCTCTCTTTGTCTTTTAGAATACTTGTAGAAAAAAAAAGATATACGTAGTTTCCATAGACCTTGTACTAAATTCCTACCATTTTACACTTGTCAGCTGGGCTTAATACAACTAATGAACACTATTGATAAACTGGTATTAACTAAAGCTCATAGTTTATTCAGTTTTCCTCATTTTTTTATTTCTCTTTTAGAATACTCCATTACATTCAGTTATCACTGTATAATTTTTAGTTGAAACATTTAAAAAAGGTTTATATATTTATGTGTATGAGGATATCATCTTAACTACAGGTCATATGACACTAGATGTCAGAGGTCACAGATCGCATGTCAGTAGGTGTCAGAGGCCATCATGGTTTTGGTTTGTTTGTTTTTGAGACAGGGTCCTGGCTGGCCTTGGACTTGCTTTGTAGACCAGGTCTACTTTGAACTCATAGAAGTTGGCCTGCATCTGCCTCCTGAGTACAGGGCTTAAAGGTGTATGTCATCATGATGGTGAGTGGCCAGTCTCAAGTTCATCAGACCTACTCCAGTTTTAGTTTCCTCTCCATGTTATTGACCTCTAAAGTGTCTTCTATAGTAAATGATACATTGGATTTGGTTTCATGTTCACTTTCTTAATGTTTGGTGGTAGAATGCCTATCAAGTACAAATATAATTTGTGAGCTCTAGTACACTAGAAGTTACAAGGAGTATCCTGTATTATGGATGTATTGCAGTCCTTGTTCCTCAGAGAGAGGGAGAGAAGAGAGAGCATGGGAGGGAGACACAGAAAGTGAGAACCTAAGATTAAGTTAGTAGGCTGTTTACTTGAACTCTAAATGCTGCTTTAAAGTTTAAAATTAGTAGATTCATCATTATAAATTGGGATGTTTTAATTAGAGATTCTCAAAACGTGAAATGATATTCTATTATAAAATGTTATTTTGGAGTAATTTATATTTTTGAGAGTTTTATAGCCCACACTGTCCTCAAATTTGCATTGTATTTGACCTTGAACTTTTGATCTTCCTGCCTTTACCTCCCCAGTGTTGGGATTATAATTGTGTGTCACTCTGTCCTGTTAATTGTTGACGCTTGTACTAGACATATTCTCTTGGGACTTCTAGTCTAGTTTTCTAATGTAGCTCAAAAATTACACCTTATCAGGTTTGTGCTTCCTCTCCCTGCTCTTCCTTAGAGGAGATAAACTTATTTATTAGAGGTTGGCAAACTTTCTGTAGGAGCCAAATCTTAAGCATGTTAGGTAGGTAGTTCTCTACCACTGAACTGTATTACTTAGTTCACAATAATTGTTTTTAAAATTGTGTTTTACAGGGTGTCTTAGTCAGGGTTTCTATATCTGCACAAACATCATGACCAAGAAGCAAGTTGGGAAGGAAAGGGTTTATTCAGCTCACACTTCCACATTGCTGTTCATCACTAAAGGAAGTCGGGACTGGAAGCCAAGCAAGCCAGGAAGCAGGAGCTAATGCAGATGCCATGGAGGGATGTCACTTACTGGCTTGCTTCCCATGGCTTGCTCAGCCTGCTTTCTTATAGAACCCAGGTCTACCAGCCCAGGGATGGCACCACTCACAATGGCCTGGGCCCTCTTGATCACTAGTTGAGAAAATGCCTTACAGCTGGATCTCATGGTGGCATTTCCTCAACTGAGGCTCCGTTCTCTGTGATAAATCCAGCTTGTGTTAAGTTGACACAAAACCAGGCTAAGCTATTGTTAGTTTTTTTATGGCATTCTGACCACAAATATAGAAATATAGAAAGGAAAACTTTATAATTCTTGAGCCTGATTAAAAAAACACTTAGAAAGTTCGCCTTGTGGAAAAAGATCTCTAAGAAATATTTATTGGGGTCAGCAAGATGGCACAGAGTATATAAGTTACCTGCCACTAGATAACCCAGACTGTAAATTGTCCCATAATGCCTCCTCCCCATACATTGTAAGGAAAGTTCTTAAAAAATATTGGGACTACTGGGTGATTTAGGAGGTCAGTTCTTGGATAGATTGGCTGGAACATTTTAAGTGTTAGTCATTTTATTTTAATTTTGTTAAATTATTATTTGTAGATTTTATTTAGTTTAGTTTATGTATACCAGTGGTTTACCTACATGTATATATGTGTACCAAATGTGTGCCTGGTGACACTGGAAGTCAGGAGAGGGCATCAGATCACCTTGAACTAGCATAATGAACAGACATAAACCACCACATGGGTTCTGGACACCAAATCTGGGTACTCTAGAATAGCAGCAAATACTCCTAACTGCTCTTCAGCTCCGTTAAGTTTTAAGAGTTTTTGTTGTTGTTTTTTTGAGAGGATTTCTTTATATAGTTTTGGCTGTCCTGGAACTTGCTGTATAAACTGTTTATAATTGCTGGGATTAAAGGTGTGGACATGGGGGAGGGGGGATGGGACTGGTGGAAAGGGGAGAACACCTGAATTGTAAATACAGAGAATATCCAATAAAAAAAGGAAAAGAAAAAGAAAGAAAGAAGAAAAAAAAAGGTGTGGACCACTGTGCCTAGTCCTAAATTTGAATTTTGAAGTTATATTTGAAGATTTTTAACTTCTTAATTGCATACATTCATTTTTATTTTGCTGTGTCATTCATTGGAAACATGTTTACTCAGTAGTTTGAACAGTCATAAGATTACAGGCTCTTTGAGATTAGGGGAATCAGGCTGAATTCCAGCAAAACTCAAAAATATATTTGTTACTACAACTCTCATAATATTAAATTGTTTGTTTTATTTTTATTTGTCTTGCATGCTAGGCTTGACCACTGAGCTGTACTCCCAGCCTCATAATACTCAATTAAAAAACTTGATGATAATGTGTATGCGTGTATATTTTATTATTTTTGTTAATGACTGGATTTTGATATGACCACTCCATCCCTATTATTTTTTATAATTTGAGAAAGAGTCTTTACTGTATACTCTTGGCTGACCTGGATCTCACTATGTAGACTAGGCTAGCCTCAAACTCAGATCTATCTGCATCTGCTTCCTGAGTGCTGGGGTTATAGATGTGTCAACACACCTAGCAGTATTTTTAATTGTGTTATGTGTGTGTCAGTGTGTGAGTCCAGGTACCTACAGAGGTGAGAATAAGATATCAGATTTGCTGGAGCTAGAGTTACCCAGGCTGTGGGCTGCCTGGGGTAGGTACTGGAAACCTAGCTAGGGTCTCTGCAAGAGTAGATGCTCTTAACTAATGAACTGCCCTTCTAGCTTCCCAGTGCCAGTTCTCAATGAGATTTTTTAAGTTGATAGTTACTCTCTGCTCATACAATTTTGTTATTATTTATTTCATGTATGTGAGTACACTGTCGCTGTCTTCAGACACACCAGAAGAGGGCATCAGATCCCATTTACAGGCGGTTGTGAGCCACCACGTGGTTGTGGGGAATTGAACTCAGGACCTCTGGAAGAGCGGTCAATGCTCTTAACTGCTGAGCCATCGCTCCAGCCCCAATTTTGTTACCTTAAGTACAGATATTTCTGTTGTTAATGTAAAACATTTGTGGTCTGGCAGTTCAAGGATATGGCTTAGATAATAATGCTTTAAAGTATGTATACAGTTTGTGTTTGTTTGTTTAGTTATTAGAAAAGTAAGAGTTCATCCATACCTTTGGCACGTATTTACTCAGTTACTGTGAACTAGGCCCTCACCCAAGCCTGAGACCAGGGCAGTGAACCAATCAAACAAATCCTGACCGTGGTGGCATGCTGTTAGGTGTAGAAGCTGCCCAATAAAGATGGTTAACAAGCAAGTTAGCTGTCTGTAGTAAATGCTAGGTAGGTCCTGGAGGGTCAAAGATGTAGCAAGGGAAGACTGGGAAGATTAAGGTAAAGTCTTGAGGTGATTTCTAGTCAAGGAATAAAATGATGTGATCGTCAGATACGCTCTATTATGGGGAGAGCAGACTTTGGGAAGCAAGGAAATCAACTAGTCATAGCCTTTCTGGGGAGGCGATGGTAGACTCTCAGTGAAAACAAGTAACCAGATAGATTCATTCATTCTTTGTTTCTCCCCTTCTCCCTTCCTCCCTCCCCACCTTCCTCATTCCCTCCCACCCTCCCTCCTTTTTTTCTTTCTTTCTGTCTTTTGTTTTTTTGCTTGTTTTGTTTTTGGGGACTGGATTTCTCCATGTAGCCCTGGCTATCCTAGAACTCTGTGGGCAAGGCTAGCTTCTAATTCAGGGCCTAATCTGCCTGTGCCTCCCCACTGCTGGGATTAAAGGTGTGCCTCTCCACCAACCACTTAGATTATTTCACAGATAGAGTCAACAGGGTGTATTCATTGCTATAGGAAAGTAATCAAGGATGTCTCCACGGCTAATAAACAGAGGCACCTCCCTAAATAGGTTTCAAATGCATTTGATGCTGTTAACTCTAATTTAGAAATAATCTGCTGGGTGTGTGGATGCATGCCTATAATTTAAGATAGGAGGATCAGGAGGTCCAGGTCAATTTGGTGAATTTGAGGCAAGTCTAGACTGTATGAGACTGTCTCAGAAAACCAGCAAGAGGGTTGAGAATGCAGCTCAAATAGTAGAGTGCTTGCCTAGCCTGCACAAACTGTGGGTTCAATCCCCAGTACCACATATATTGGGCATGATAGTCCAGCCCTGTATTTGTAGCATCTGGGAGGTAGAGGCAGGATGAGCATGAGTTCAGGATAACCCTTAGGTACATAAAGGCTTCAAAGCTAACCTGGGCTATGTGGCTTCAAAGCTAACCTGGGCTATGTGAAACTGAATTGCCAAAAAAATAATACAGTAAGATCTGGACAAATGGCTCAGTGGTTAGACTACTTGTTCAGTAACCATCAGAACAGGAATTCAAATCCCAGCATCCACTTAACAAGCCAGGGATCTGTGCATACCTATAACCCCAGCTCTAGGTGGGTCAAAGACAGGAGGATTGCTAGAGCCTGCTGTCTTTCAGCCTAGACAAAACATGAGCTTCCAGTTCTGGGAGAGACCCCACTTTTAAAGAAATAGAGTGGTGAAGCACATCCAGTGCCTTGTGTGGTGTATGTGTATATATGCATAGAGGCTCACATATGTGGGCACACATGCACACTTTAAAAAAAATTGTGGTCCAGTGAGATGGACCTGCTACTAAGCCTGAGGAGCTACTAAGCCTTGAGACCCACATGCTAGAGAGAGAACCAGACTCCCACAGTTTGTCCACAGTTTTCCACACACATGCTGTGACGTGCCCCCATATAAAATACAAAAGTAAAATATAATATTTTAAAATGTGTGTTTCTTACTGAGCAGTGGTGATGCATACTTTTAATCCCAGCACTTGGGCAGGGGGATCTCTGAGTTCCAGGGCAGCCTGGTCTACTCACAGAGAAACCCTGTCTCAAACAAACAAACAAACAACAACAAAAATAAAAGTATTTTATTCCTTTGATTTTTAGAAAAGAATTTATGTGACATAAATTTGAATTTTGTCTTTTTTTTTTATTCTTAGTGATCAGCCTTTGTACCTTTTCCGAATTCAAAGATGGTGAAGCTAGATATTCACACATTGGCCCACCACCTCAAGCAGGAGCGATTATATGTGAGCTCTGAGAAACAGCTCATTCAGAGGCTAAACGCTGATGTACTGAAGACAGCTGAAAAGCTGTACCGAACAGCGTGGATTGCGAAGCAACAGAGGATTAATTTGGATCGTCTTATTATAACCAGGTAACGAAAAAGTTTTCAGATCATGCATTTTGTGAACATTTAATTCTATACTGCTAACTAACTAAATGAATCTCTCAAGTGGTTGGCTTTGAATCAATATTAAATGAGTCTTTGCTTATAAAATGCATGGAGCCTACTAGTTTATTAATTAGCTTCAGCAGTGATACAGATAATTATAATTTAAGGATTAATGTTTTATCTCTTTGCATATATAACATTTTATTGTTATAGAGGCTAAATTTTGTGCTACTTATATGCATTTCCATGTTTTGGAATTATATATCTTTTTATTGTTTGTTTTGCCCTGGAACTCACTCTGTAGGACCTGACTGGCCTCCAGCTCATAGAGATCTGCCTGACTCTTCCTCCCAAGCTCTGGGCTAAAGGCATGTGCCACCATTGCCCAGTGGAATTGTGTATTCTTTTTAAAGAAAAAAAATTTTTAGATTTAAAACTTTTATTTTATGTGTATGGGTGTTTTGCCGACCTATAGATAGATCTATGTGCCCTTGTGTGCCTGGTATTCATTCCATTGTTCCAAGAAGCAGTTTTTAACTGTAACAATATTAGTATAATGTTGTTAAAAGTAGTCAGATTAAAAAAATATATACTGTATGGTTGTATTTATAAAAATCTGAAGGGGAGGGACTGACCTTTGATGTCATTCAGATCATAGCTCTTTGTTGTGCTTGCCAGGAAGGCAAGTATATGTACAAAAGCATTCCATGTTGTAAATCAAACCTAGGGCTTTCTGCTTGCCAGTAAGTGTTCTTCCAACTGAGCTACCTCCCCAGCTCCTGTTTTGATATTTTAGTACTTGAATATTTGTGAGTGCTTTTGTGTCAGTAAATAAGCAGCTTTTACACTGTAGTAAATTTTAAAACTTAATTCATAGATGATAGATCTGGATATTGAATATGAAAAAGTTGGTTTCCTTTCAGGTATGGCTGCTGTCTTTACTCATTCCCATGTTGTTGTTCTCAGAGCTTAACAATTCAGGAGATCTCATTATTGGCACAGTAATGAACTCAGATTTATTAATTTCAATATAGTGTTATATAATTGTCATTATTAATATTATTTTGCCTTAATATTTATATTATTATATATAATAATTATATGTAATATATCTATTAATATTGTGCTAATGTTTTCCAGTGCTGAAGCTTCTCCTGCTGAGTGTTGCCAGCATGCCAAGATTTTGGAAGATACACAGTTTGTTGATGGATATAAGCAACTGGGATTTCAGGAAACAGCTTATGGAGAATTCCTGAGTCGGTTAAGAGAAAATCCGCGTCTTATTGCCTCCTCTTTGGTTGCTGGAGAAAAACTCAATCAGGAGAACACACAAAGTGTTATCTACACTGTTTTTACCTCCTTGTATGGCAACTGTATTATGCAAGAAGATGAAAGCTACCTCCTTCAGGTTTTACGATACTTGATTGAATTCGAACTTAAAGAAAGTGACAACCCCAGGCGCCTTTTGAGGAGAGGAACTTGTGCCTTCAGCATCTTATTTAAGCTTTTTTCTGAAGGACTGTTTTCTGCCAAACTTTTCCTTACGGCTACTTTACATGAGCCAATCATGCAGCTCCTTGTGGAAGATGAAGACCACCTGGAAACAGACCCAAACAAGCTAATTGAGAGATTCTCTCCAGCTCAGCAGGAAAAACTCTTTGGAGAAAAAGGCTCAGATAGATTTAGGCAAAAGGTTCAAGAAATGGTAGATTCCAATGAGGCTAAACTAGTAGCTTTGGTGAACAAATTTATTGGTTATCTTAAACAGAATACGTACTGCTTTCCACATAGTTTGAGGTGGATTGTGTCACAAATGTACAAAACTCTTTCTTGTGTAGACAGATTGGAGGTTGGGGAGGTCAGAGCAATGTGTACCGATCTTCTGTTGGCTTGCTTCATTTGTCCCGCAGTTGTCAATCCAGAGCAGTATGGAATCATATCTGATGCTCCTATTAATGAGGTGGCAAGATTTAACCTGATGCAGGTATGTTTTTGCTATTATTATTATTATTATTATTATTAAGATTTATTTATATATATGAGTGCTGAATTTACATGTGTGCCTGCATGACAATAGAGGATATTAGATTTCCTTACAGATGGTTGTGAGTCACAATGTGGTTGCTGGGAATCAAACTCAGGTTCTCTTGAAGAATGGCCAGTGCACTTAAGCGCTGAGCCATCTCTCTAGCCTGCTTTAGCTGTTATTAATGTAGCATTTAGCTTAAGATCAGCTGATCTATATGTAGTGGAGTGGTGACAAAATTAGTGACGTTCATATATTCTTCCCATTTCTTTTAAAAGAAATGCTTCTTATGAAACAAAAGCAATTATATTAGGATTTTGAGATATTATAATCATAAACATTTTGCATTGGCTTTCAAATGAAATCCTTGAACTCTTAGATATAGAGTTGTCTAGGTTTTCTAGAACAAGCTCATCCTCCCTATTCTATAATTTCAGAGTCTAGATTGATTGAAAATTGAGAGTGTCCTTTGTACTTCAAAACTGAAGTTGAAGCTAGGCAGTGGTAGTGCATGCCTTTAATCCAGGCAGAGGGGCAGAGGGGCAGAGGGGCAGAGAGGCAGAGAGGCAGAGAGGCAGAGGCGTCTCTGTGAGGTCAGCCTGGTCTACAGAGCAAGTTCCAGAACAGCCAGGACTACACAGAGAAACCTGTCTGGAAAAAACAAACCAAAACAAAACAATAGGAGCTGGAGAGATAGCTCAGTGGTTAAAAGCACTCACTACTCTTCCAGAGGACTGTTTTCAAATTCCAGCAACCACATGGCGGCTCACAACTGTAACTCCAGTTCCAGGGGACCCAACACCTTCATAAGGACATACATGCAGCTTAAACACTCGTGTATATAAAAACAAAACAAAACCCAAAAATTATAGATAGTATTCCATGGAGTGCTAGTGAACTCTTAGGTTTTTTTTTACACTCTTACTTTTTTTGCAGAAATGTTTTTGTTTTTGAAAGTAGACCTGTGAAGATTTTAAACACACACACACACACACACACACACACACAGTTTAAGTTCTGGGTAATGGTGATGGCTCACTGGGTGGGTAAAAGTCCTTGCTTGAGGAATTTGATAACTTAAGTTCAGTCCCTGAAACCCATGTTAGTAGAGAAGAACCAACTACTCAAAGATGTCTTCTGACCTCCACATGTATGCCACAGAGGAACCCAGATCCTCACATGTGCTAAGCACATATTCTATTGTTAAGTTACACTCAGTCTTATTTATTGTATGTCCATGGATGTTTTACCCAAAGTCTTATTATTTATTTCAATTAATTATTTATATGATTTATTTTGTGTGTGGGTATTTTTCTGTATGTATATTTGTACAGTGTCTGCAGAAGAAGGCAGTATTGGATCCCCTGGAGTTGGAACTACAGGCAGCTGTTAGTCTGCCAAGCAAGGGGCAGGTCCTCTGGAGGACTAACTAGTGGTTGTAACTATAGAAAAATCTCACTAGTCTTCTTGTCTTTTTTTAAATTAAAAAACAAAAAGAACATCCTTTTTCATGGCTGGTGAAATGGTTCAGTGGTTAAGAGTACTTTTTGCTCTTCCAGAGGATCTGGGTTCAGTTCTCAGCACCCACATGGCAGCTCACAGTCATTCATAGCACCAGTTCTAGGGGGTCTGATACCTTCTTCTTTCCTCCACAGCTCTAGGTATGTAGATGGTACATATGGATATAAGTAGGCAAACCATTATATGCATAAAATTAAATCATAAAAAGTTAAAATTCTCTCTGTGTTTGGGGTGTTGAGACATGGTTTCTCTGTAAAGTTGTAGTACTCACTTTGTAGACCTGGCTGGCCTCAAACTTACAGAGATTTCTCTGCCTCTTTCTCTCAATTGCTGAGATTAATGGCAGGCACCACCACTTCTGGGCTTATTTAAATTAAAGTGTGCATATGTATGTATGTGTAGGTTCATGTGCTAAGTGGAGTGAGTCCAGGAGGGACACTAAGTATCTTCTACTTTGTGTTCTTTATTCTTCTGAAGCAGAGTTTCTCACTGAACCAAAAACTTACCATTTGGCCAGGCTGGCGGCCATTGAGCTCATAGTATCTAATTATCTTACTTTTCCAGTGTTGAGTTATAAGCACACATAACCATGCCTAGCTTTTACGTAGATGCTGAGGATTTGAGCTTAGGTCCTCAGGACTGCATGCCCTGTGCTCTTACCCACGGAATCACCGCCTGAGTCCCTACAGTCATCAAGTCTTTTAATCATATCTTATTCTCCTGAGGTTCTATGAAGAAAAGATTATGTTAATTTCAAATAGACTGTCTGAAAAATTTTAAAAATCTGATAGCCAAAATCATCAGCTGGGCAGTAGTGTGGTATGTGCCTGTAATTTCAGCATTTGGGAGGCAGAAGCAGATGGATCTCTGAGTTTGAGGCCAGCCTGGTCTACAGTGCAAGTTCCAAGACAGCCAGAGCTACACAAAGAAACCCTGTTTTGATAAGCCTTGTATGGCATTAATCTCAGCATATTGTAGGTGGTGAATTTCTATGAGTTCAAAACCAGACTGGTTTACACAGTTTCAGGCCAGCCAAGGCTACCTAGCTTTGTCTCAAACCAGACCAAACCATCAAACAAGCAACTAACTCCCTCCCTCCAATCAAACAAAAGTGACAAGCATCTAAAACAAAAACGGTTGGGGGTGGAGAGATGGCTCTCTGGCTTAAAGTATTTGTTACTTCTATAGAAGAATTGAGTTCAGTTCCCAGTACCTATAGCCACCACTTGTAATTCCAGTTCCAGGGGATTCAACTTCTAGCTTCCATGAGCAGGTTTGCACGTTAAAAAAGAAAAAAAAGAATCATTGTTTCTTGCCTGCATGATGGTACACACCTTTAATTTAAGACTTGTGTAGTGCGGAGACAGGCAGATCCCTGTGATTTGGAGGCTAGTATAGTCTACATAGCAAGTTCTGGGGCAGCCAGGGCCACACAGACCCTGTCTAAAACACCTGAAATGTAAAGAGAATGCTTTACCCTGTTTATTGTGTTATAGTTGAAGTCATTTATTGTGTAAGTTAGCCTTTGCAGATAACTTAAAAATTTTCAAAGGTAGTTTGAGGTAAAAATGCTATATAAGCTTGGCATTTTGAATTTCACATCCGGGACCTATGATAAAAAGGAGAGAACCAACTCCCAAAAGTTGTCCTGTTACCTCCACATGTGCACTGTGACATGCATGCACCCTCCAGTTATGCACACAGCACGGTAATAATAAAGTGTGAAATATTTTTAAGCACACAAAGTACAGCTCCAGAAATACAAACATTGTACTTTCAGTTTCCTAATGTTGCTGTCATGTGTTAACAAGAAATTACAGCAAAGTTTTCTACTTCCTCTAATCTGAAAATAGCAAAAACTGACATAGACAAGATACACATTTCATTGGAAACATTATTTTGTTTGCCTGATCAGATGAATGTGAGTATTACTGTGAAGCCAGATTCTTCGACTGGAATAGAAGTGCTTTCATAGACCATTGTTGGTGTGTGCAGCCTTCATCTGCTTATCACTGCTTTTGTTTGCAGGTTGGCCGCCTTTTGCAACAGTTAGCAATGACTGGCACTGAAGAAGGAGATCCCCGGACCAAAAATAGCCTTGGAAAATTTGATAAAGTAGGAATGAATGTTGTGTCATGTGAAATACTGTTCATAGACTGTGAGATGTCTAAGAGTGCTAGCCCATATTTCTAATCTCCATTGGGGTGGGAAGGCTGCCTTGAGTCCAAAGTTAACCTAGATAGCAGTGAGTCCTCACTGCATACAGAACACACTTGGTACACAGCTTTAATCCCGCACTCACTAGGATTCTCAGGCCCAGCCATCCAGGGGTATTTAGAAAGATCCCATGTCAAGAACAAACAGCATGGGGGCTGAGAGATGGCTCTATAGTTGAGAGCACCGGTTGCTCTTCCAGAGGTCCTGAGTTCAATTCCCAGCAGCCACATGGTGGCTCACAGCCATCTAAATGGATGCCCTCTTCTGGTGTGTCTGAAGGCAGCCACAGTGTACTCATATGTAAAATAAATAAATTAA
Source organism: Micromys minutus (assembly GCF_963924665.1). NCBI lineage: Eukaryota > Metazoa > Chordata > Mammalia > Rodentia > Muridae > Micromys > Micromys minutus. The sequence goes on along the minus strand of NC_137982.1, from coordinate 10,543,770 downwards.
AAAAAAAACCAAAAATAGAAAGGAAAAACAAAAAAATGAGTGCTGTGCACCACCCATCACCCTCATGCTTCTCACCCCCACCTCCATTCCTCTCTAGAACGTTCTGGGTCTTTTCTGGAGGTGTGCACCCCGCCTTTTCAGTACTGTAGGTTGTAGATAAATACATACTTTGTTTTTCTTGAGCTTATTCTGCACCACTGTATAAAGAATGGAAATTAGAAATTTTTAAAGTGTAAGATTTAAAATAGTTTTTTTTAAGCTTGTCCACCTTTGTCAGAAAAATTTCTACATTTCGATCTCTTCCTGTTTTAACAGGGCTGTGTCGCTGCTTTCCTTGATGTTGTAATTGGAGGCCGTGCAGTGGAGACTCCACCGATGTCCTCTGTTAATCTTCTGGAAGGCTTGAGCAGAACTGTGGTGTATATAAGTTATAGTCAGCTTATTACTCTGGTAATGGCATCATTCTTTAACTGAAGGTTTTGGATTTCTTTCTTTTAGCCATATGTTGGCAGATCACCGATGAATACATCCTGTAAGAAGTATGTATTCTTTTTGAAAAATTGATTTTATTAGATAATGTCTTTTACTTTTACCAGGTAAATTTTATGAAGAATGTGATGTCTGGAGATCAACTGAAAGAAGATAGAATGGCTCTTGACAATTTGTTGGCAAACTTACCCCAGGCTAAGCCGGGGAAGAGCAGCAGTCTAGACATGACTCCCTACAGCACTCCTCAGATGTCTCCAGCAACCACTCCAGCCAATAAAAAGAATCGGCTACCTATAGGTAATGAGAACCTTCCATACTGGAGCTTTTAAAGTACCATTTCTTCAAAGATGGGGGTGTAGTCCATAGGTAGAGTATTTGCCTAGTACGTATGAAGCCCTAGGCTTAACTCCCATAGACTGCATAGACCAAGGTTGATGGCACAGGACTGTAATAGCAGCATCCAGATGGTGGAGGTGGTGATCAGAGCTGAAGGTCAGCTTTGGGTAGTTCTTGACTAGTTTGGGTTATATTAGACTTGCTTTTTAAAAGAAGCAATTATATTTAATTAGGCTTTATTCACTGAGTGTTTGTTACCTATCTACCCGCATTTGAAGATTGATTATGTAGCCTGAACCAGGCACTAATTAAACCTTTTTTAGAAATGTTTCATTTAATCTATACAAACATCCAACATGGTATGATCATTGTTTTGTTCTTATATTAGATGCTGGGGATACAAAGAACATTAATATAAGCCCTGTTGTTCTCAGGTTAGTTACTTCTAGGCAGTTTCAGATATAAAGTACTTTGACGCTGAGTCACAGCTCTGCTCAATTTTATACATTTTAAAGAAGAGGTTTTCATTTTAATTTCAATTAGCTGATTTTTATAAACATAGTTTCTTGAAATCAATATGTTTTCCATTTAACATGGTACCATCAAGTCTTTAGCTTTCTTCACTATCCCAAAATTTCAGATTTATAATTCAAAATGGCCCTGGTGGTAGATCCCAGGATGCTACAGAAGCAGAGGCAGGTGGATCTCTGAGTTCCAGGGCAGCCTGGTCTACAGATCGAGTTCCAGAACAGCCAGGGCCACACAGAGAGACCTTGCCTCGAAAACCAACCAACCAACCAGCAAATAAATAAATACGTAAAACTACATTTTTTAACTAGGCATGGTGATCCATGCCTTTAATACCACCACTCAGGAGGCAGAGGTAGGCAAAGGTCTGTAGTGAGATCTTGTCTCAAAACAAAACAACAAAAACAAAACAAAACAAAACAAAACAAAACCCCCAAATTTCTTTTGATTAAAAAATATTTTATGTTTAATGATTTTTTTAATATTATAGACTATAATTTCTTAACCTGAAAACTCAACTATTTTTGATAGAGACCACTTTCCTTTACTATTGTACATTAGTTTGTTTGTTTCTTTTTTTTCTGACACTTGAATGTTAGAGATGAGTATAATGAGAGAAAATTTCAAATGTCTGCCCAGTGTTTTGTGTGGTCATGTAATCTTGTGATTGCATTTACTTTCATGATTTAAACAATGTTTCCAGTGTTCAGAGGGTTGATCTTCTTTCTATTTAATTTTTGCAACCCAGGACAACAGTTAGCAGCCATCACTGCCTGGGATTCTTCAGCCACCAATCTTACCGCTCACATTCCTCTAGTAACCCCGTTTGGTGGGTAGTAGGCCATTCTCCTTCTTCCATATTGTGTGCTAGAAATATTGACAGGTGCTCTCTGTGCATGCTGCTTTTGCTTTCTCTAAGATGCTGTGTGGAATTGGATCACTTGCATTTTTATACATTACAACTTTCAAGTTTGCTAAGTTCCTAGAGCTGCTTATGAGATTGATTGTGGATTCACAGTTAAATAGAAGTTAGGAAGGGTATCATAAAGATGTACTGGGCCTGTCTTAGGCTTTTGGGAATTGTGTGAAGTGGTAAGTGAAGACGTTTATATCTGCATTTGTCTTCACAGAGGTCAGCTTGTCTCAGCACGCAGTTCGCTTCTGTTATGGCTGAATGTTTTATGTCTTTAGTTTTGATTGTATTGTACCATCAGAGAATTTCTACTTAGTATACAGTTGTACTGAATTTGATTGCTTGTGAGAGAAAGGGGAAACTTATCACAGAACACTAAAACTCTTTGTCATTATTCAAAATTTCTTAAATGATATATACAGGATGCAGCCTGGGATAACTCAGTGGTAGAGAGGCAGCATGAGCAGGCCCTGGGGTAGTCCCAGCACCAGAGGGAGAGAGATGGATGGATGGGTGGACAGATGATAGACACAAAGAAGTAATTTTAAGTGTATATAATAAATTCATTAAAAATGAATATTGTCATGTTGGAAAGATGGCTCAGGGTAAAGAACTTGATGCCAATTCTCCCAATTTGAGCTTGATCCCTGGGGTTCATTCACATGGTGGAAGAAGAGGACCAATTGCCACAAGTTGTGCTCTGTGTACACAGGAGTGCTGTGGTGTATCCACATGCTAAAGAGATAGGAAAAGGAAAGAAAGCAAAGGGAAAAATATGTATTAATGGAAGGAGAAAAGATAGGTGAGTTTTTAAAAACATTTTGCATGCCTGTGTGTGTGTATGTGTGTGTGTGTGTATTTATGGTTGTGCCACCATGCACAGGTGGAAGTCAAAGAACAACTTTTTGGGGTCATTTTTTTTTTCTACCAATTAGGTTCTGGGAAATGAACTCTGGTCACCAGGCGTGGCAGCAGGTGATAAGATATCTTATCAGTCTGGCTCTTAAGAATATTTTAATAAAGCAGAATGGATCTCACTTTAATATAAAGCAATGTCATGTCCCCTGTGTCACTGGAAAGGGTTGTTAATATTCAGAAGGAAGAAATATGCTTTTAGAAACTGTCCCTGGTTCTGCCAGTAATTCTATAATTATTTTCTGGGGTGATGATGGAAGCCTGTCATCTCAGTATCCAGAAGCAGGACAGTGGGATCCAGGCTTCTCTGTGCTACAAAGTACAACCCTGCCTTACAAAAATAAGACAAGCATGTTACATCATTGTTTACCACGTTTCCACATGACAATTTTTACACTTATGTTTATTTATTAGAATGGGAAACTGCTGGCAGTTTAAACTTTTATAACAAAAATGGCTGATGTGTCTTATTGAAACCTTGAGATATGAAGTAGTGCTTTTGTTGTCCCTGAAATCCTGCATCACGGCTGTGGTCAGGTGTAGCCTTCTTTCTAGTGGAGGTAGAGCACTATGTGTATGAATGCTTTGCCTGCATGTATGTGCACCATATGTATGCCTGGTGTCTGTAGAGGGCAGAAGAGGTCAGATTCCCTGGGACTGGAGTTAAATACAGCTATAAGCTAGTATGTGGTTGTTGAGAATTGAACTAGGGACCTCTGCAAGAGCAGCAAGTGCTCATCACTGCTGAGCCGACGGAGTGACTAGGGAGACCTAGTGTTTGTTTTGTCTAGGTTTTTCTGCTGTGTTTTCACCATTGTCTTTTATGCATGTACAAATGTTCAGCATTAACAGAAAACACATTTTTGTATTCAGTGTGCTTTTTTTTTTTTTTATTGTGACTTTTTCTTTTTTTTTTGTTAGCAACTCGGAGCAGAAGCCGAAGTAATATGTTAATGGACCTACATATGGACCATGAAGGATCATCTCAAGAAACCATCCAGGAGGTACAACCAGAAGAGGTGCTGGTCATTTCCTTAGGGACAGGTCCTCAGCTCACTCCAGGGATGATGTCAGAAAATGAGGTATGTGTCTAATAGTACTTGTTTTTAATTTTTAGTTTTTTTAATTGGAGACAGAGTCTCACTACATAGCCTTAGCTGTCCTGGAACTTATTCTGTAGACCAGATTGGCCTTCCGCCTTCCTCCATCTCCCAAGAGTTAAGAGTTGAGAGTAAAGGCATGCACTACCACATCCAACGTGTATTGCTACATTTAACTTGTATCTATTGTGGTGAAGAAATTTAAGTCCAGCCTGATACTGATAGTTCATACCTGTAAGCTGGCGTGGGGGAGGGAGGCTGAGGTAAGAACAATGTAGCTACTTCTAGACCAGAATGGTCTACATAGTATCACCTATTTCTGGAAAAAGATAAAAATAGAGATACTAGCTAACAACTTAGCTAGAAACCAGTTGCTTTTCATCAATATCCATAGCTCAGTCTGGTAAGGTCGATATAACAAAGGTTACAGCTTTTATTTTGGAGGAGTCTTGTTTCTTTGCTTAATTGTGTTGCTTTGTTTTATTTTGTGTTTGATTCTGAGTCTTATGTAGCCATGGCTTGCCTTGAACTCTGGTCGTCTGCCTCTTAACTCTCAAGTACTGGGGTTGTAGATAAACTAATTGCCACTGTACTTAACATAGAGGTTTATATTAATATAGAAAAATGCTGGGGGCTGGTGAGATGGCTCAGTGGTTAAGAGCACTGACCGCTCTTCCAGAGGTCCTGCGTTCATGGTGACTCACAACCATCTGTAATGAGATCTGATACCCTGGTGTGTCAAAAGATAGCTACAAGTGTACTTACATATAATAAATAAATCTTTAAAAAATGCTAGTGATTTATAAGTAACAGAAATTTATTTCTGATTGTTCTGGGGACTGAGAAGTCCAAGATGAAGGCACATTTGGTGTCCCGCTAGGGTCTGATTCCTGGTTCATAGAGTCACCCTCTTATGGCGGGTGCTCCTGTGGTGTGGAGAAGGTGCGTGGGCTGATGTGAGGGCCATGATCTGAGTCTCATGTAGCCATGATCTATGCTGCATCGTGGGCTGGCATTTGACTACATGGGCCTTTGCAGAGCTCACACCCGGGTTTACCAATTTTTTTTTCTTTCTTTCCCTCCCTCTTCCCTTTTCTTCTTCTCTAATAGGCTCTTGGATATCCAAAGCTGGGCTGAAATTTGATATATCTCTCCAATATATTTGACCATGAGTTTTTGCTCCTTCTGAGTCCACCTGAGTGCTAAGATACATTAGTGCTGATAGTTAAACTGAGATTTTCACATGCTTAGCAAACACTTCACCACTGAGTTGTTTCCAGTCCCACAATGCATTATTTTCTATAAGTCTATTAGATAAGCCATCAAATGCTAAGCCCCTGTGAACAGTTATAGAAGTGGGCCTTCACTTTAATACTTAATGTTACACAGAAGTTGGTGAGCATGCCCACAACACAAGGAATTGTTTTAGTAGCAACAGAAGATGGGTATTGGCATTGTGGCATAGAAATTAGTAAGACTTCTCTAGTGAGTGTAGAAATATTGGGCTTTTTTTTTTTTTCCCAGCTGGTGGTAGAATAGTAGTATTCCTGTTTAGAGTCAAATTTTCCTAATGTATACTTTCTATTGTTTGGTTAGGGGGGAAAAGGAAGAGATAAATGAAAAATTAGGAAAGCAAACTTTAATTAATTAATTAATTAATTATGTGTGCATTGGTGTTTTGTCTGTGAACATGTCTGTGTGAGAGTGTTGGATTCCCTGGAAGTGGAGTTACAAACAGTTGTGAGCTGCTATATGTGAGTTCTGGGAATTGAACCTAAGTCCTTTGGAAGAGAAATTAGGGCTTTAACCACTAACCCATTTCTCCAGCCCCTAAAATTTTTTAAAAGATTATTTTATGTGTATGAGTTTTTTACTGGTATTTCTATGTGTATCACATGATTTCCTGGTGACCTTTGGATCCTCTGAACCAGGAATTACAAATGGTTGTAAACCATCATGTAGGTTCTGGGAATCAAACTTAGGTCCTTTGAAAGAGCAACAAGAGCTTTTAATTACTGAGCTTTCTCTAGTCTGGTTTTCTTTTAAAGAATGAGGACGGACTATGAGGGCATAGTGGCTAAGCTAAGAGCACATACCAGGCCACAGGTGGTGGTCGCCTATACCTTTGATCCCAGCACTCGGGAGGCAGAGTCAGCTAGACTTTTGTAGGACAGCCAGAGCCACAGAAAGAAAACCTGTCTTTAGGTGGAGGGTTAGGGGATACACATACTTCTCTATAGAGAACAGTTCCGATACCCACATCAGGTGTCTCATCTGCCGGTAGCTCCAGGGGATCTTACACCTTCTTCTGGACTTCTAGGAACCTAAACTCACACCTGTATACCCTGTCACCACCATATACACCTAATTTATTTACTTTTAAACTTCAAAGGGAGAAAAAAAGAGGGACTATAAAGCTGGACATAGTGGTACACACCTGTAATCCTAGTAGTTGGGAGGGAGAGTGCATGCTCAGGGTCAGCTTGATCTTTATAGGTTTCTAAGGCAGCCTGGGCAATGAGACCATGCCTCAAAAATAAAATGAGAGAGAGAGAGAGAGAGAAGAAGAAGGAGGAGGAGGAGGAAGGAGGGAGGGAGGCAGGAAGGGAGGGAGAGTGCACTCGCACATGCGTGGGGCATGAGAGTTGAAGACAAAATCAGTTTTAAGAATTTGTTAAGAGTATAAGGTTAGAGCTGTCATGAGAAAAAAATCTTGACTCTTGGATTGTAGAGAATGACTTACAGACTCTGTGAATGCATGTGTGCGTGTACATGTTCCACATACTTTTGGTATTGGAGATTGATCTTAGGTCATCTGGCTTAGAGGCAAGTGTCTTTCTTATCTGTTGAACCACAGTGCTGGCTTAGAAACAACAACTTATATTCAATGACTAATGGGTTATTGTTTTAAGAATGTTCATTGATAGTTTGAAAAAAAGTCACAGTTTATAAATCCAAATGTTGTGCATGGTACTTACACCTGTAACCCTAGCACTCAGGACATGGAGGCAGGGATTAAGAATTCAGGGCTAGCCTGGGCTGAACAAACAAAAGGAATCTACTAGATTCTTAGCTAAACACTATAACTCAAGCTGAGAGAACAGATTGGGGCAGCTGAACTGACTTAACACAAGTCTTCTTTTCTGATGGCTGCCTCCTGCCTCCCTGTGTGACACTAACTGCTGCTGATCCCAGGAGAATGGAAGTACTTAGTTTGAGTTAGCTTCAAACCGAGACTGTGCTGAGTCTATTTATAAGCTTGATAGACCTTGTAAATGGATTTTAGTTAAAAATAACTAAGAACTTAAATTAGCACTTTTGTAGTTCATTTTATTCTCAGTAGTCTTTTATTTGGAATAGGCCAGATTTTTATTTATTTATTTTTCAGGTTCTAAACATGCAGCTTTCGGATGGAGGACAAGGAGATGTCCCTGTTGATGAAAACAAGCTCCACGGTAAACCTGATAAAACCTTGCGCTTTTCCCTCTGCAGTGATAATCTGGAAGGCATATCTGAAGGTGAAGGGTTACTTCATTCAGGGAGTGTGTGATTGGACTTTTTCTGTGTTCTTTAAAGGAGCCTTATAAATTATAGTTAAGCCACTGTGCCTCTCACTAAGGAGAATAATGAAATTTCCTCTAATGAGCTTTAACATGACTGTAAGATTGTTACTGAATAAACTTAAGACTGCAAGAGGCTGTTGGGCATATAAAATAACAAGACATGTATTCATCAGTGTTAAATGAGTAACAGCAAGTTGTCAGTCTTGATGTCTGTACAAGCTTATAGAGCTCCTTTAGAAGGATGTGATGCATGCATAATTGGGGTGAATGAACTTACTGGCATTTCAGGATGTTGTGTATACGTTTTTTACTGTTCTGTGTTCCTTTATTCACATACCCACACATGCCCTTATGAATCAGGATGCTGTCGAATAAAAAAGGCAGGCGAGGGTGGGATGCAGTTGGTAGAATGTTTGCCTGGCATCCTTAGACTTCATCTTCAGTAGTGGTGGGGGGGGAAGGAAACTCTTAAACCAGATTGTGAAATATTTTTCATTCCATATATTAGGACAGTTTGTTTTATGAAAAAATGTTCAACTTTACTAACGTTTAAAAGAAAACATAAATATTCTCTTTAACCTTTCAGAAAGTCACTGAGGAATATATGTTTAATCTAGAAAATGTGGAAAAGAAATAAGCTTACCTGTAATTTCACTATTCTTTTAACAGTTAATATTTGATTATTTATAGCAAAATCAAGTTTATAATGTTTCGTAACCTTTTTATGTTATGTGTCATTAACATCCCTTTTGTATTTTGTGTTTTTAAATAACATACTTTTATTCTTATGTATTTCTTTATTTATTTTGAGACAAGGTGTTACTGTGTAGCCCTAGCTGGGCCAGAATTCACTATGTAGACCAGACTGGACTTGCACTTAACAGAGATTCTCCTATCTCTGTTTCCCAAGTGCTAGGATTAAAGGTATGGCCACCATGCCTGACAATTTCATCACCTGAGTAACAGAGGCAGGTGCATCTCAGAATTGGAGGCCAGCTTGTCTACAGAGTGAGTTCTAGGATAGCCAAGGTTACACAGAGAAACCCTGTCTCAAAAAAAACCAAACCAAAGAATTGTCTGACTTGCTTGTCCTGCCATTGGCTCATAGATGGCATAGGTTTTAAACTGGCCATTAAACCTTGTCAGCCTTGGCTGCATCCATCTAAATGGACGTATGGCTCTTGGCAGTAATGATTCAATCATTTGCAGAGCATTTCCAAGGAATGTACAGGTCCATGAGCCTGCTGGTGTTGTTCTGCATGTCTAGGCACTGTCTACTCACTCTTTATTGCACACAGCACAGCAAGTACTTATGCTTTTTAAGTATTATAGTAGTTCTTCAACAAGCAACCTTAGGTTATTTTTTTATTAGTCTTTTAAAGATAAATTTTTAGAGGCAGAGCTGTTGGCTCAAAGGCATTTAAATTATCAATTAAAAGCATCTTAAATCAGGCATGATGACACATATCTGTAATTTTGGGGTTCAGAATGCTGAAGTAGAAGACTTGAAAGTGTAAGATTAGTCTGGATTATATGGTGAGACCTTGTTTCAAAACAGAACAGAACAAAACCAGAACAGAAATAAACACTATTTTCATGGCATGAAATATTACATGGTGAATTATGATTTTTTAAGAGGATTGCTGACAGGATAAACATTTCTCTAGGTCCTTCCAATCGCTCAAATTCAGTGTCTTCTCTTGACCTGGAAGGAGAGTCTGTATCTGAACTTGGGGCAGGACCTTCTGGGAGTAATGGAGTCGAAGCACTGCAGCTGTTAGAACACGAGCAAGGTAAAGTGGTGGTGAGCACAGCTGTACAGGTAGAAAAAAATGTACATTATTTTGGGGAAAAATAGTCTGTTTGCTTGTAAGCGGGCTGTGTTTGGGAAACTAATTAAGTTGATTAATGACCATGAAAGTTGCATTTATCCATAGCTACTTCAGTTTTTAAAAGGTGTTTTGTTGGTAAGTGTATTATTTGAGCTTAAATTACACACAGCAGTATGAGTTAGTTTAAATTCTGTAATATTTATTTATGGGGCACAAAGATAACTACTAAGGGCTCAAGAACTCGGTTTAGGGAAAGAACACTATGTAAATGGTTAAAAGCCCCAAAGTCTGATGACCTGAGTTTGATCCTTGGAACTCATCTAGTGGAAGAAGAGAGCTCCCTATATAAACCAAGGCACCAGTATATGTATGAACACACAAATGCACACATGCATGCGCATACAAATAGAAAGGTACAGGAGGTAGGGGTAGGAAGGTGGCTCAGTGCGTAAATTGCCTGCCACAAAACATGAGGACCCAGATTTTGATCCCCAACAATTACATAAGAAGCTGGGCATGCACACAACTTTAGACTTAGCTGACTTATGGGTGACGGGTGATGTCATGGGAGGAATGGAAGCATGGTGAGATGAAGAGGCAAAGAGAGGTGAATCCCTAGAGCGAGTCTCTGACCTCTTGCCTGCACACACTGAACACTATGCATAAACTGTAACAAACAAACTTCTAGTTAGGGCACACATCCACAGCTACATTTGATTCTTAGACTTTAGTGTATATGAAAATTACCTAGGGACCTTTAAAATCTATTTTCTAAACCATCCTGGAAATATATGATTGAAAAGGAAAAGAGTGTTTCCACTGGAATGTATGATTTGTATAGAAGTATTGCCATATTGGCTCTATTTTCAACTTATTAATATTAAATTTATTGCACATAAGAGAAACAGCCAAGGCTGAGTGAAAAATCACATCTTTGAGTTGACAGCCTTCACGTGTGAAACACTAAGTGAGTCACAGGCTGGAAGTTGGCCTGGTCATTTGTTGTAACAAAACTTTTCCTGCAAGGACACCACACTTTTCATCCCACATAGGGAGCCCACGATAGACCAAAGTCCATCATGAACCCTAACTTTTACTGGGGTTACTTATAGGAGTGGAAGTGACTCAAAGACAACTACATAAAGCCTACTACTGTAGCATGGGTGACAGAACTGGGAGCCTGGAGCACTCTGCACAGCCCGGGGGCTGCTCAATGGGCTGGAGTGTCCTTTCCAAGTGACTCAGTGTAGAATTCTCCCAGGCAGCTCAACTGGTTTGTGCCGCTGCCAGGAAGCTGGTTTGGTCTCAGATTCTTCTTTGCAGCTTGGCTTTCTTGACTCTATTCATCTGAGAGGAATTGCACTTTTACACTGTTTAGAATGGAGGGAGGGGATTAGTGAATCTGATCATTCTCAGGAACTTCCTAAAACCATCTTGAGTTACCTCCTGCTTAGAGAGGATTTCCTGAAGGATAGAATGTTTCAATCTCACAGAAAATGGTTAAGTAATATTAAGAGGACTTACTGCTCTTGCACAGTACCCTGAATCAATCCCAGCACCCTCAGGTCAGCTCTGTACACACCAGGCGTACATGTAGTATACACATGAAATAATAAATAAATCTAAAAAAGGTGAATTGAAGTGAGAAGATACTAAATTTATGATATTTTGAGGCCTTGTCTTATAAACAAAAACACCAACACCAAAAACCAAATAAAAATTTTACAGAAAGGAAATGGACAATACTGAATTATGGGGCTGCGTAGATGCTCTGTGGGTATGGGTGCATGCTCTTTGAGCATGAGTACTTTAGTGTGACTTTTTAATCATGTCAAAGCCAGGCATGCTACGGGTACCTGTAGCCTCAGCACTGGGTCATGAGACAGCACAGTCCTTGAAGCTCGCTTAGCTGAAATGGTGAGCTTTCAGTTCAGCAATAGCAGGGGTACTTCTGGCTTCTGTATCTATGTGCAGATCATACACACAAAACAAGCTGTAGAAAGTTGGTCTAGGAAGGAAGGAAAACTCTAGAATGCAAACTTGAGCTATTGCCAAGAGAAATAATTTACATATGGGTTACTGCCTAATTATTAACACAATGATGGGATTCAGCAAGCTACCCCAAACACTTATTTTTACCTTCCTGTTTGGGTTAGTTTTTCTCTTTGCAGCTGGGCACCTCTGTCTTTCAGCAATGGTTAGGTGGAGGTGGGGGTGGGGGAAGGCTCTGCCCATTTTAACTGGGCTTCATTAATCAATGGGGAGCAGGCTGGAACTATGTGCTTCTTGATGATAAAATTAATACTCTGAAATTTAAAGACAGAATTTTGTCAGGTTAACCAAGAAGTTGTAGCTGTGCCACCATTTGTGAAGGTCTTAAATCTGTTTTTGATAGCTACAACACAAGACAATCTTGATGATAAACTCAGGAAGTTTGAGATTCGTGACATGATGGGACTAACAGATGATAGGGATATATCCGAGACGGTGAGCGAGACCTGGAGCACTGATGTCCTGGGAAGTGACTTCGACCCAAACGTTGATGAAGATCGTTTGCAAGAGATTGCAGGTAACTGGTGTTCAAGGCCTGTAGGAATGAGTAGCTGTTTAGTTAGATCTGTTCTTCTTCATGGGAGGGGGTGGCTCTAGCCTGGGAAGCTTGTATCCATAAAGAACAGAACATTTGAGTACTTAGCCTAAACAATTATGTGTTACCTTCTACACATAATTGTAGTTAATCTCCTACACTTTTCACCTTCTTTAAAAAGGAGAAAAACTAAGGGTGATATGATAACTGAGCTGGCAAAGGCATTAGCTGCTAAGTCTCATGACCTATCTTTGATAGTTAGGATTTATATAGGGAAGGAGAGAACTGTCCTCCATAAGTTGTCTATCATGTGTGCCATGGTATGCACATGAACACACTGTTAAAAACAAAAACAAAGACCAAAACTAAACAGCCAAATAATAGAAGGCCAGATTAATCCCAGCACTTGGGGGCAAGGGGATGGAGAGACAGGGACTCTGTGAGTTCAGGGCCAGCCTGATCTACAGAATGAGTTCCAGGCCAGCCAGGGCTGCACAAAGAAACCCTCAATAAAACAAAACAAAACAAACAAAAAGGAAGAAAAGACAGATGAGTCTTTTGAGTTAGTTTCCTGTCATATCTTCTCTTTGGAGCATAGTATATGTTCTGTTTGTAGTGAGCTTACTAGAAATTTTTACAGATTCTAGCCATAAAACATGGACTAATAAAATGAGAGCGAGAGGTGTGAGGTTGTAGCTATTGGTAGAGCAATAGCTGTGCATATGCAGTGTTCTAAGAATCCTCCTCAAGCACCACAGAACCATAGAAAACAATGGAATGGATTCATCTCTGCAAGCATTAACTCAGTCACAAAGGATGACCAGGCTTTCCTTTTTTAAATGTCAGTTTATTGTGTTGTGGCATTCAAAATCCTCCCCTTTTAGAATACTGATTTGTGAGTTCTGAAAGATTTCATACAGCCATGTAATTGCCATCTTCTTCTTCTTCTTTTTTTTTTTTAATGGAAAACTCCACTATCGACAACAGAGACTAGTAGGAACTCATTGTACCTGGCTCTAAGCTTCAGCAACTGGACACACATGGCCAGTTTTGTTTTCCCATTCTTCCACTGTCCCGTTCATGCTTAAACAAGTTCCAGATATTCTTTTTTCTTTTAAGTTTTATTTTTATTTCATGTGTATGTGTCTGCATTGAATATATGTGTACCATATATGTACTTGGTATCTGCAGAAGTCAAAAGAGGCCATTGGCTCCCCTGAAATTAGCACTACAGACATTTGTGAATCACTATGTGGGTGCTGTAACTGAACCTGGGTCCTCTGCAAGGGCAATAAGTGCTCCTAACGACTGAGCCATTTCTCTAGGCCCTTATTTTTAGTTTGATATTATACCTGTAAAAGGTAGTTTCTACTTGTAACTATTCTCAAACTTTTTTTTGACTTGAAATAGAGTTGTTCTTTTATTAGATTGAATCAAATGTAGTATAGAATTCCCATCTGGAGTATTTTTTCTTTGCTTTTATTTTTTATGTGTATGAATGTTTGCCAGTGTAATGTCTGCACCACTTGTCTGAGGTAGCTGTGGAGGCCAGAAGAGAATGTTGGAGCCTCTGGCACTGGAGTTACAGCTACTTGTGAGCTGCTATGTAATTGGGAGTTAAGCCCAGTTCTCTGGAAAAGAAGCCAGTTTTTAACTGCTGAGCTGTCTCTTTTCATTCTGACTCTGTGGAACACAGACATATAGTAATAATATTTCATTCCTTTCACTTGTGTTTTTAGTAGTGTACAGAGGGTTCTCAATTGGCTTTGCATTACTTTCTTCCACATGCCAAAGCAGGGTTGTTGTTGGCCACAGGCAGTATTTGCGGTTGGCTGACTGTTGTGAAGGAGCCATGTCGTCTCTTGTAAATGTATTTAATGCTTTGAATTTGTGGCTATTATGTCGGAAGAAAACATGTTTGGCTAGTATAACTTTCTATGGTTATGTTAAATATTCCCTGGATTTTTATAGTCTCCTTAGGACTATAAATTTTATAAAGGTAGAAAAAAAAGATATCAAGGACATAGATAAGATTTGCTAGAAACCTTGGTGAAAATAAATTGACATGAGGACCTAGAGAGATGGCTCAGTGATTAAGAATACTGTCTGGTCTTCCAGAGGTCCTAAGTTCGATTCCTAGCAACCACATGGTGGACTAAATCATGCATAATGTGATATGATGCTCTGGTATGCAGATGTCCATGCAATGCAGATAGAGCACTCATATATAAAGTTAATAAATCTCTAGAACAATCAAAGTGACTTGAGCCTAGAGATGTGTTTTCTTTGCAGAGAGATTGAGTTAAGCATGAGGAACTTAGTGAAAGTAGGTTTGGGACTGCAGAGATGGCTTAATGGATATAACCACTACACTTACTGCTCTTGCAGAGGAGAGGATCCAAGTTCAGTTCCTAGGACCATGGTGACTCACAGCTGTCCGTAACTCTAGTTCCAGGGTATTTGATTCCTCTTCTGATCTGCTCCAGCTCCTACATGTACAAAGTGCATATACCTCAGACACACGTGTACATATAAACTAAATAATGAAAAAGAGGTTGTGCCAGTGTTCCCAACTGGGAACTTGGTGCTTTTAGTCTCATGCTTAAATGAGGTGATTCCTACCTCAGCCACTTCCTCAGTGTTAAGAGGCTCCCCTCACTGCTTTCTTCCTAACATCTGCTCTCACTGGTTGTACAGGTGCAGCAGCAGAGAATGTATTAGGCAGTTTGCTGTGCCTTCCAGGTTCAGGGTCAGTTCTCCTTGACCCCTGCACTGGCTCTACCATATCAGAGACCACAAGTGAAGCTTGGAGCGTAGAGGTATTGCCAAGTGACTCAGGTTAGTATGCTGTCGTCGTTCGCTTTTTCCTTTGTGTAGGACTTTAGCATGTAAGGTGCCTTAATTTTTATATTAGGTATATTTTGTCAAATGATATACATTTATATGTTTGTCTATTTTGTTTTTTGAGATAGGGTCTGACCTTGGCTGATTTTGAATTTAAATCCTCCTACCCAGTCTCTGAGTACTAGATTCTCAGACATTTACCACAGCACCTGATGACTCAGTATAGATATGGCAAATACCAGGCAATCATACTGTTAAAAGTTCCAAGTAGAAAATTAGAACACTTTTTATCTATCAAGAAAAAATGTATTGCTGGTCAGCATTGATTAACATAGCAAGTGCTGTTGGGTGATGGTGGTGCAGGCCTTTAATCCCAGCACTCTGGAGGACGAGGCAGGCAGATCTCTGAGGCGAGGCCAGTCTGGTCTATGGAGTTCCTGGATAGACAGCCAGGGCCACACAAGAGAACCCTGTTTGAAAAGAGAGAGAAGGGGAGGAAGGGTAATGACAACGACAAAGCAAGTGTTTCTGAGTCTGTGTTAAGTTATATTTGAAGTAATTGTTTGAGACAGTTTGTGTGTAGATGTGTTCAGTCTTATTATGTGCATATCTTTCACCATATAATCCTAGAATGAGAGCAGCAGCCCAGCTCAGACTACACGTTGGAGTTCCTAGTCAACACCCTTACGTTTATCCCGGGATGGCCAGGCCAGTGAGATAGCTTAGTGAATAAAGGTTCTTACAGCCAAGCCTGATGACCTGAGTTCAGTCTTCAGAAGTAGAGAAACACGCACATGCAAACACAATAAATGTAAAGTTTTCCTTGGGAATAACTTTTCCATTTTAAGAGATGTCTGAAAGTTTGTGTGATTGCTTATTATAATAATCTTTTTGAGATAAAAGAGTTTTTTACAATTGTATGTTCATATGGGTATGTGCAGATGTAAATGTAGGGGCCCACGGACTGCAGAAGAGGTTACTGAGTCTTATGGGCTTAGAGCTGGAGTTAAATGCAATTGTGAGCCACCTAATGTGGGTGCTGAGAACTAAGTCCCATCCTCTGAGGACCAGCTACACTCTTTGCCACTGAATTATCTCTTCCACACTAATTTATTATGTTTATTTTATGTTTTGAGGTTGTGTGATGTATATATTTGCATAGCATGAGTGCAGTGCCTGCAGAGGCCAGGAGAACATCAGATCCCCTGGAAGTGGGCTTACAGTCACTTGTGAGCCGCCATGTGGGTGCTTTGAACTGAACCCAGCTCTTCTATAAGAGCACCAAGTACTCTTTACCACTGAGCCATAGCTTCAGTCTCTGAAAAGATAATTAATTTGATGGCACATACATGTAATGTTAGCTTGTGCTATATAGTGAGATTCCCATCTCAGAAAGTTAGTAGATAAATTATTAAGTAAAAAAATTATTTTTGTCCTTTTCCTTTTGGGGAATGGTGTGAGACAGGTCTCATCATGTAGCTCAGGCTGGCCTCAAACTCACAGAGATCCACCTGCCTCTGAGAGTGCCAGGAGCACCCACCCTCATGTCCATTATCAGTGCTTCTGAAACATTGAAATATAGAGAGAGTTGATAGAATGTATACTATTTTGTGCTCCTATTCAGTTTACCTGTTAACCAAGAATATGCAGTTTTTTAAAAGAGTAGTCTATAAATAGTTGTCATCTGTACATAACAAACTAGTGTGTATATGAGGAAGAAATCATCTAACAAGCTTTGCTAAGTAGCTTAGCCTTAAAATTTTCTTTATTCCCCAATAGAGTGTATAAGTCACAAAAGCTGAAATTTTGTAATCTCACAGAATTACTAGGTTTTCTTCCTGTTTTCTGTTCAGAGGCTCCAGACTTAAAGCAGGAAGAGCGCCTCCAAGAGCTGGAGAGCTGTTCTGGACTGGGCAGTACATCTGATGATACGGATGTCAGGGAGGTCAGTTCCCGCCCCAGCACACCAGGCCTCAGTGTTGTGTCCGGTATGTTTGTCTTGTTTTAAGGACTAGGAATTTGAAGGCATCCCCTTCTTTCTGTTTATAAGTGTTAGCAGAGAGATACTGCGTTTGTTGTTGTTTTATGGTATTATACTAGCTATTAAACTCAGAACTCAGGACATGTTAATCATGTGCTCTCTCACTGACCTTTATCTTCATTTTCAAGAGATATGTTATTTAGGAGCTCAGCAATTCCCAGGGAACAGAATTAATTTAAGCCTCTATAATCTTTGAGAACTTAATGTGTGGCTTTTACAGCCTGTTGAAATAATTGACAAACAGTTCCTCTTTCAGCTCTTGATACTTTTGGTAGCTACAATGTAATTCTGATGATACTGTATAAAGCAAGATCAGTGTATCTGAGCAACAGTAGTAACTTCACAGCACTCAGTGACTCACATGTGTAGATAATTTGAAAAGGAATTTCTCCAAACTTGATAGAATTTTGTATAACTACTTTTTTCTTCTTGCAGTTAATTTAGTCTGTATTTTTTATTTATTTATTTATTTTTTTTAAGGTATAAGTGCTACATCGGAGGATATTCCCAATAAGATTGAAGACCTGAGATCTGAGTGCAGCTCTGATTTTGGGGGTAAAGATTCTGTAACTAGTCCAGACATGGATGACATAGCCCATGGTAAGTGTGGGAGTGACCATGGCTTTTAAGATATCATATCAGTACTCAGGAGGTGGAAGCAGGGAAATATCTATGAGTTTGAGATCTGCCTGGTCTACATAGTAGTCCTTGTCCAAAAAAAACAAAAGTAGAAAGACAAAAGAGAAAACAAAAACAAAAGCCTATAGGACAGAGTGGGTCTGGGGAAATGGCTCGGTCTGCTCTTCCAGAGGAACTAGATTAGATCCCAGAACCCACATGGCAGCTCACAACTGTCTTTCTCTCCAGTTCCAAAGGACCCAACATCCTCCTCTGGCCTCCAGTGGTACTACATGCATATGGTACACAGATATACATGCAGACAAAACACTCATACACACAAAATAAAAGTAAGTAATATTAAAAACAAATCCACAAAGCAAGAATAACAAAGACCATATACTGCTGGTATTTGGCCCATTAATATACCTCTTCAGGCATAACTTGTCAATGTGTACTTGGGGATTTAAATGTTCATAATCTAAATTTGGTTCAGCTAGAACTACTTCTAGAAATCTGTCATGAGGAAATCCATGAATGGAGAAAGTCTTATTCTCTTTATACTTCCTATTTTAATATTTCTAGTTGTGTTAAGACGTGTTTAGGAGCATCTTTTTGGGAGTAGTTCTGTAGTCTAAAATAGTATATTTAGAAATTAGAGTTAGTTTTATGGCATTAATATTCATTTCATCCATGGATTCTTTTTAAAATCAAGTCATTTGCTGAAAGTAATATTAGACTGTCAAATTCTACAGTTCTCCACCTCTTCTTTAGATAGTGATGCTTGTTTTTTGGAGGGAGAAGTGAGTCTTAAAGAGACTGAGCCATTACTTAAAATATGGATGAGGTCTCTGGTGGCCTTCTTCACACTAACCATGATAGTATTTGTCCATTAGGTAATAAGGTAATGCTGTTTCCTCTAAATGGAGTGAGAATTCCTACATGCAGATTTAAATGCAGGATAATCAGAATTTGATACTTATTGGTGTCATTTATTACTGGTATGCTCCTTAAGTTCTAATTAAGAGAGAAAAAGTGTGGAAGAGTCTCAGCGTCTTCTTCAGTGTCTGGCTTGATTTCATGGTGTGCCTTCTTGTTGTAGGCGCCCACCAGCTGACCTCTCCTCCCTCTCAGTCAGAGTCTCTGCTTGCCATGTTTGATCCACTGTCCTCACATGAAGGTAAGCTTATGGCATGAACTTTTGGACTCTGTAATAAACAGAAGCAAGAGATGTAGACCTTTGTTGATTAGTTTTATCTCTTCTGCAAAGCTTCTTTTCTGTGTTACAGGAGCCTCTGCTGTGGTAAGGCCGAAGGTTCACTATGCCCGACCCTCACATCCACCTCCAGATCCTCCGATCCTGGAAGGTGCAGTGGGAGGAAATGAGGCCAGGTTGCCCAACTTTGGTTCTCACATTTTGACTGCAGCTGAAATGGAGGCATTCAGGCAGAGGCACTCTTACCCTGAGAGGCTAGTGCGCAGCAGAAGCTCTGATATAGTATCTTCTGTGCGGCGGCCCATGAGTGACCCCAGCTGGAACCGGCGTCCAGGGAATGATGAACTCCCTCCAGCTGCAGCCACTGGTGCTACTTCTTTGGTGGCTGCACCTCACTCATCATCTTCATCCCCGAGTAAGGACTCTTCGAGAGGAGAGGTATGGGACACAGCCATGTAGAATTTGCATGTTATGGTCAGGTTAGTGTTCTGTCTGTTGGGTTCCCATGATGTCTGAAATGAATATGGACTCTGAATTCAAGATTAAGGGTGACCATGGTTGTGATTAAAGATGATCTGTCATGCTGGGAGGCGTGGTGCATGCCTCTTATCCCAGCACTTGGGAGGCAGAGACACATTTATCTGTGAGTTTGAGACTAGCCTTGTCTACATAGAAAGTTTCAGAACAGTTAGGGCTACACAGAGAAACCATGTCTCAAAAAAAAAGAAAAGACAGAAAAATTTGTTTAGTAGTCCGTCATGCTGTTAGAACTGGATTTTGTAAGACGCTTGCCTTTGACAGCATTTAGATCTTTTCTTCATGCAGTTTTGTGTCTAATCACACTTAGGACACTTTTGAGGTGGTTAAATGAGGTGTATCACTTGTGATTTGAAAGTCATAAAGTTGGGAAAACAAACACTTCTTCCTCACTTAAAAATAAGTTTCCAACCCAGTTCTCTCCCTTTTCGATGACTTTGGAAGTTTTCTACACATGCCACATTATTCTGCATGCAATTGCACTCATCAGCTCTCTGACAGACTCTCTCCATCGTCTCCCCAGCCAGCAGCATTACCTTCTTTTCATTTAGTTTTTGTTGTCCTTGGTTTTTGAGACAAGATCTCATTATCGCCCAAGCTAACTGGAAACTCACTATGTAGATCAGGCTGGTCTTGAACTTGTGATAATCTATGTGTCTGGTTTCTGAGTGCTGAGTCTATGGTTATGCTGGAGAGTCACTGTGCCTAGTCTATGGCTATAGTGGCGGGACACGGGACACAGCAGTGTGTGTGTTGCCTGTCAGTCAGCCTTTTACTACATTGCTCTGCTGCTCGTTCAGTTTCGCCTTGGCCAGTTTTCTTGAGATTTTTTTGTTGTTGTTGTTGTTGTTTTGTTTTTTAAGGCAAGATTTCTCTGTGTAGCCTGGCTGTCCTAGAACTCACTCTCTAGACCAGGCTGGCTTTGAACTCAGAGATCAGCGTGTGCCACCACTATTTTTTATTTTTTTATTCTCTCATATATTACAGTCTGAGTATAGTTTCCCATTCTTCCTCCTCTGAGATTATTTTTATTTTCTGTGTATAATGTATTTGCACATTTGCCCAAATGTATGTCTATGTACCATGTACAAATAGCACCTGCAGAAGCCAGAAAAGGACATTGGGTCTCCTGGGACTAGAGTCACAGAAGGCTGTGAGCCACCATGCGAGTTCTGGGAATCAGACCTGTGTCTTTTGGAAGAGCATCCAGGGCTGAGGTGCTTCATTGTATTGTTTCCTCCTGGTGTTAGCTATTTCTCCAAGGGTCTCAAGGTCCTTTTGGTCAAAACTATTTTTTATAAATTGAGATTCAGAACTCATTGCTGTGGCGTGTTGTTGCTCTCAGAGCCTCTCAGTGAATAGAGCTAGAGAGAGAAAGAGACAGAAACACAGACAGTCAGAGGCTGTGTGTGTGTGTGTGTGTGTGTGTGTGTGTGTTGTTACTCTGTATTCATTTCTATCTGTCTTTCTTGGCATAGAGAGACCACTGAGGCTTTAGTTTCAGTCTAGAAATAACAGATTTTATTTTGTCTTCCCCCCTTTCTTGTGCTTTAACCCCTCCCTCCATGGTGGAAAATCTGCTTTCATTGTTCTTCATGTGTGTTCCAAAGGAGTTTGCCTGTAGATAAGCTGTCCTCAAACTTTCCTGCCACATAAGCCCTCATCTCTCTGCCCGGAGAAATTACCTATTGTTGATGATTAGTAGTAATTTCCTCTTCTTTGTTCACATGAAGCCTTTTAAGAGATACTTCTTCTAAGTAGAAATAGATTTGGTTACTCACAAAGAAGAAAGCACTCTGAGAATAAGAGTGGATTGGTGGGCAGAGAGAAAAGGCCAAGAATGTATAATCCCAATTGTGTAAATCAAAACAAAAATGAAAATTCTGAGATTTTTCTGAGGTCACATTATAGGTTAGTAATGATCAGTCTGCCCTTCCATGTGAGCAGAGTTAACTGTATAACTGGTGATCAGAGAGGGTAGGCAGATCTAGGTTTGATGGTCAGCTGTGTCATATATAAGATCACCTCATTTAGCTTCACATTCTTCATTTATAAAAAGGACTCATGACCAGTCATGGTGCCGCACGCCTTTAATCCCAGCACTTGAGAGGCAGGGGCAGGTAGATCTCTGTGAGTTTGAGGCCATCCTGGTCTACAGAGCGAGTTCTAGGACAGCCAGGGCCACACACAGAAATCCTGCTTTCATAAAAAAGGCCTTATGAGCTGAACACAGTAGCTCATGTCTATAATTCCAGTAGTTAGGAGGCTGAGGTAGTTTGTGATAAAGAGGTTAGCCTGGTTTAAATAGTGCATTTGAGGCCAGCCTGGGCTACACATTGAGACCCTGTCTCAAAACAAAAACTAACAACCCTTAATATCAGGAGCCATTTTATCAGGCAGCTGAAAGCATTGTTCTCAGACTCAGTTCTGACACACCAGGTTACTATCGAGGTACCACACCATCTTCCCCCTGTTAAAATTCACTGCACTGCATTTACTTAGGGTTTCCTATTTTGTTTTCTTTTGCTTTTGTGCTGTGGATTGAACCCAGAGCCTGTTCCTCCTAAGCACTTACTCTCCTAATGAGTTCTACTCTAGTCCCTTCCTTGATAGTTCTATGGGTAGCCACCATAACTCATTCTGTTAAGCCTTTGGTTTGCTAGCAATATAGTGATAGTACCTCTCCCCACCCCAAAGCCTCAGGCTGTCCTGAAGGGCATTCGTCCCTATTCCAGAGAGTGCCTGGGGGGCAGTAGCAGTAGTTTTCTGTGCTGTGGCTCAATGGTAAGGTGCCCTGGGTTCCATCCCTAGCAGTATCCTTTTCCCCTGCTAGCACCCAACAGTGTTGTTCTATGACAAATCAGACTGACTTACAGATTACTGGAAACCTTTTCATAGCAATTTATTTTGTACTCAACTCCAAATAACACATCCCATTCTCTCTACAGACTGAGGAACGCAAGGACAGTGATGACGAGAGGTCAGACAGGAGCAGGCCCTGGTGGAGAAAGCGTTTTGTTTCAGCTATGCCTAAAGGTAATTTCATAAAACTTTAGAGTGCTGTGTGTAAGAACAAAGCCTCAAGTCACTTTGGAGAGCAGTGTGGCCACGCCTCTATGATGCTGAGGGGCTGTTTCTAGCTGTGTGGAAGTGTAGGGCTGCTGTCCTTGAGATGAATGCTCTGGCAGAGCTTTAAAAGGCCCTGCTCTTGTGGGAAGTGGCTGTGGTGTCCTAGATGGAGATCATGCCGGTCACTGTCATTAAACGTGGAGGACTCCACATGCTGCTGTTAACTTAACGTTGAATTGCCATTTTGACATTCCTGGAGCAAATCTAAGCTTTTCATGTCTCTGTGCATTGAAAGCGTGCGTGCCCTGCAGATGTAGCTGGTGTCTATCATAGAAGGAAGTTGGATACATTGATTTTTCTTGAATAGCCTGACATCCTTTGAGTTGGCAAAAGTTCTCTTCCTAGAAAAAGATATTGCCCAAAAGTTGGGGTCCTCTTTCATAGACCTTTCCGAGGCTGTGGCGCTGAGGAGCTGAGGAGCCCTGCATCTACCCGTGCTCTGACCCACTTAATGGAGAGGAGTGCATGAGGCAGGAACTCTGTTCTTTCTGCAAAGCATTGGTTTTGACTTACTCTCAGTGGATCCTCATTAAATCATTCTTTCTATGGCAAATGACTCCACAGTAGATTCTGAAAGCTTCTTTAAGAACCTTTGATGCTATTTTAAGAACGATTATCAGTTGACGCTTGGGATTTCGTAGCTTTTAAAGTTTCAACCTCCTTACACTTAGAAATGTTGGCACGCCAGCTAACTTCCGAGGAGTGTAGTATGTTATATGTCACAGTACTGACTTTATTTAATTTCCAGCTCCTATACCATTTAGAAAGAAAGAAAAACAAGAAAAAGACAAAGATGATCTGGGGCCTGACAGATTCTCAACACTCACAGGTTTGTAGACCCCATGGGCTTCCTGGCTCCTTCATTCCCAGAGCACATATTTCATAACACTTTTTCTTGGGTGCCATAAGCGTTGCCTTTTTAGAAGAGTGTGTTTGTGTGTGTACGATCGGGAGTATGTTCTTCATGGCTCTGTGGTTTCCTCCTAGAGGCCACAGTGGGTCTCTTCCTACAGACCACCACCACCATCACCATCCTCATTACCATAACCTATTTCTGACAAAGCCTGCCTGACAGCTCAGCACCAGGGACCATGCCTCATGACTGCTGGAGTGTGGAGCCGCCCAGTGCTCTGCATGCCCTGGCTCTGGATCACTGGTTGGACAGTTTTCTCAAACACTGATTATAGGACACCAAATTTATTTTCATCTGTAGTTTGCTCTAGCTTATTCAGGATCACTATGAAATGCTATTTTATCGAATCATGCTATTTTTTAATGATTAAAGTATTTGTTCAAACAGTATTACAGATGCCAACCATTGTAGTAAAAGACTTCACTAATTTTTTTTACAGCTTGAACCATTATAACTGCTGTCTGACCCATGGCAGAGCTTTAGGGATCTTTCTTATTCAACACCTACATTTCTGCAGCTTCTTCGGTACCTTAAAAGCATCTGTGAGAGCTAGCACGAATGACCATATTTGAATCTGATAGCTGTGCATTGATTCTTAGATGCTGTAGACCATCTAGAGGGGAGTTCACCTCTCACTTCTTTTTTCCTTATCTTAATTTTAAGGTGTGTTATCTTCCCATCCTACTAAGTTACAGTAAGCTTTTAAATTTAAAAGTGGAAAAAGTCTTTAGAACATGGTCTCAAAAGTGACCAGCACAATGCATGCAGCGTCCCATTCTGATACGTGTTCTAATGTCTACTTGTGCATGTTAGGTGTCCCTCCATATTTCAGCTTATATATCTCTTCTTTGTTAGATACAGTAACTTTCACATAATAAAGGGACGAACAGAAAGAGACAGGTTCAACAGGCCACAGTTCCCTGTTAAGAGCAACTGTTGATTATCTGACTCATGCCAGACACCATAGTAGGTACTGTGGGAATTAAATGAGATTACACATGACCTTTGGGGACCTTCCAGTGTTTTGGGGAAGAGGTGAAAAGATACTGTCTTTTGGGCAATGTCTTTGTATGTTTTCCCATGTTCTTCATTCCTGCTGTTAGAAGTATACACATGCCACTGAGGATGCTGCCACGTTCTTTTAATCCCAGCACTCAGGAGGCAGAGGCAGGAGTTTGAGGACAGCTTGGTCTACATAGTGAGTTCGAGGCCAGCCTTGGTGAGACCCTGTCTTAAAAAAGAACAGAGGAGAGTACTGCAGTGTCCATAAGCCGAATTACACTGTGTGGAGTAGCTTTGTATACAAACTATTTAACAACTTTGAAGAAGTTTAAGTAGTAAGGGGTTTTGGTCAATGATCTTTTTTTTTTTTTTTTTTTTTTTTTTTTTTTGAAGCTAAGTAAAGTAAGTCCCTATCCATCCAGTGCCTCCTGCCCCCATAACATAGCTAATCTTCTTTGAATCTGATTGAAGAAGCTTAGTTTTCTTATTGGAGAAATTCTACCCAATCCTAACTAATGATCACTTGGAGGTTACCATGAAATCAGTTTGACATGTTATTATATATATTCCTTATTAGCCTGGCCAGAATCTTGCCACTCTAACAACTGGCTTCCTTACGATCTCCCAATCTTTCTCAGGGCCTGTAAATGGTGACTTTTCTGTCACTGAATTAGATATGTATAACTTTGTGTTTACCTTTACCGTGCTTCATACATTTCCCAGTTTCTACTGGATACAGGTGGCTTTTGAATAATTTTTGTTGGCTGTAAAGCAATTTGATTCTCCTACACTGCAGTGTAACTCTTCTCTTGCTGTTGAGATATTTATATTGTCTGTTGTTTTTCTCTGAGAATCCCTTTGTGCCCATAGCTTTCTTGTTGCTGTTGTGCATTGTTAGCAGTGCTGGGGATTGAGCCTGGGCTCATACACACCTGTCAGGTGCTCTCCATTATGACTCCAGTTTATATTTGACCCTTTTCACAGTCCTGTGAACTCTGAAAAGATAACCAGTGGGGCTGGAGAGATGCTCAGCAGTTTGGAGCACTTGTTGCCCTTACAGGGAACCTGGGTTCAGTTCTCA
The DNA here is from genome assembly GCF_963924665.1 of Micromys minutus. Classification (NCBI taxonomy): domain Eukaryota; kingdom Metazoa; phylum Chordata; class Mammalia; order Rodentia; family Muridae; genus Micromys; species Micromys minutus. The sequence continues at coordinate 10,518,126 of NC_137982.1, read as the reverse complement.
GCACTGACATGTTGGTTCACAGCTACCTGTAACTTCGGGTCCAAAGGTTCTTCTGTCCTCCTCAGGCACCAGGAACACATGCAGTACATTTGCATTCATGAGACACTCAAAAAATACTAGATAGATAGATAGATAGATAGATAGAGAGATAGATAGATAGATAGATTGATAGATAGATTGATAGATAATAAGAAAAAAATATTTTAAAAGCTATAACCAAAAATATTACTCCTTAAAAAAAATTCTGCAGTGGTTGCATTTTGAAAAAGTCCACCACTGATTATGACTCTCTTGTCATGACTATATTGTTATTGCAGACATTTAAGTGTATTTGGAAGTCAGGTGTGCTTACACCTATAATCCCCAAACTTACAAGTCTGAGGCAGGAGGTTTGCTACAAGTTCAAGGCCAGTGTAGGCTATAGAGAGACCTGTCCCCAAAAAGAAAAATATGCAAACCACAACTTTGTGAATCATCTGTATAACTTGAGGTATTTTATAGAAACATGAGCAGCTGATACTTGTTTTATGGAGAGGAAAGGCCCGTGAACATGCTGCTCAGTCTCCCTGCCCCACACTTACTCTGCTGTGGTGCGCTTCTGTGTGTAGTTGTATGATGAGGAAGTGTCCACACAAGATGCTTACAACAAGGTCACTAGCACATGGTACAAAGGCAGTAACTATTAGCTGCTGTTGTCATACATACTCGCATACACACATAGAGGTTTTGATGCTACTTTAGAAATGTTTACAAATGGAATTCTACCAGAATATAGAGATGGGTTACCTGTTCAACTGGCGCAATCTCAGGAGTTTGAGGAACTTTATTTTCTATTGAAGATCCATATCAGTCCATTAATGGCTACTGTTTGAGACTATAGGCTAACTTGTGTGTATGGTGCTGGGCATCAGACTCAGGGTCTTAAATGCTAAGCAAGTCTTAACCACTGAGCTATATCCCTAGCTTGACGTTTTGAGACAGAGTTTCACTGTTGCTTAGGCTGGTCTTGAATTCACAGTTCACTTCTACTTCCCAAGTGCTGGAATTACAAGCATGTGCCACAGTACCAAGCTAGTTCAACAGTTTTGATAACTGATTTGGTTGTCAGAGTAACAGTCCCATCAGTGAAACCAGTTGCTTTCTGTGTGGCTCATGGACTATCCTAGACCCCTAGAATGCTAGGGGCCATTGTAATGAGTAAAAATGCTGTGTCCTGGCAGCTGCACCATCATGGAGAGGTGGTGTGATAGAAGAGGATGTTCTGTAGCTTTCAACTGTGATGAAAAGAGTGCTGTGCAAAGAAAGGATGACCATTTATCAAAACTAAAAAAGGATTTTGGTCTTATTTCACTAATTATTTTTCTCCTTAAGCATGGAGGTGTCTGATTAAGTTGTGTGTATTAAAAAAAATTAGCAGGTTTAGATGGGAGACCCACAGCATTAAAGCTAAGCCTTGGGCTACTTAATGAATTAAAGGTCAGCCTAGGTTATATAGCAAGACTATTTGTCCTCCACTCCTACAAAAAGAAACCCTTGTGTGAACAGGAATTGATAGTTACTGTGACTTGAGCTAGTACTTTAGAATTCTTTCTGCACTGAACTTTAACACAGTCATACAGAGTTCCAATAGTGCTGAGGTGGAATGACTTTTCCTGGTTTCCTGCTTTGGGAAGCTCTTAGACCTAGCAATGGGGTTGAGTAGGCAGCTGCATGGTGCCTCATAACACTGAGATATGCGCCCTTCTTTAGTCTGACCTCCTAACCTACCTTTGGGATGCTGCTGCTGGTGTTATACTAACAGCAGAGTTGGGATAAACCCAAGGAACTAAATGTCTCTCTTTTTTCCCCTGCAGATGAGCCCAGCCCTAGGCTCAGTGCACAAGCTCAGGTTGCTGAAGATATTCTGGACAAATACCGGAATGCCATTAAACGGACCAGCCCCAGTGAAGGAGCAATGGCAAATGATGAGAGTGCAGGTGATAATCACAGTAGACCTCAACAGTGATAGTTTATCTTAGAGACGAGATAACTCAAACTAATGTAACCTTAATAACAAGGTGTGCAGAGGAACCACAGTATTTGAAAATCATAGCTTTTGTAAGCACGTCAGATTAGTATGTCCCTCTCTACAGCTTCCCACTAAACCTGGGCACCCCAGATGTTCAGATGGTTTAGGGTTATCTAATGAGGCTGGGGTGACAGCCCAGAGGACCTTGGTGCATGTTTTAATGAGTGGGGACACCCACTCCTTTTTACTACTTAGAGAAGTGAGATTGGATGTAGTTATGGACTTTTAGCAGAGCTGTGGTGGCTAACTCAGGCTAAGATACCCTTGTTGCTTGGTACTTCTTTTCTACAGGGGATGCATTCGATCTCTCTCTCTCTCTCTCTCTCTCTCTCTCTCTCTCTCTCTCTCTCTCTCTCGGAATACTGACTACCTGTCATAAAAATACAGACTCCTCAAGATGTATTAAGGGAAAGCAAAAGCATGTAAATGCATAAGCAGTTTTCTAAATCTCTATGCCTTTGTACACTGAGCAGTACTTGAGCTGTTCTGAGGAGGACACCTAAGGCTGAAAAGGAACTGAGGGCAGGGAGGGATTCTACCTCTGGTTTTCTTTCTCAGGATTAGGGTGGTAAGACAGACTCTTACTCTGGAGGGCAGGCTGCCCCCAAACTCAGAATCCTCCTGCCCGCCTCCCAAGTGCCAAATTTTAGTGCAGCGAGGGTTATTAAACCATACATTAGACTTTCAAGTTACCAACATTTTGTCATAATTTCCTATACAGTATTTAGGAACATTTTATTTCGTTTGACTTAAAGGTGTTTTTTGTTTTTCTTTTTTCTTTGTGAGACAGAGTCTCCTGTAGCCCAGGTTTGTGTCAAACTAACTGTAACAGTTATTTACCTGATTTTCTTTTAAAATGAATTCTATTTTTTATGTGTATGTGTCTTTTTGCCTACATGTGCTGTCTGTATAGTACATGTGTGTGGTAACCATGGAGGTCAGCAAAGGGTGTTAGATCTCTGGAACTGGAGTTACACACAGTTGCTAGGTACTGTATGAGTACTGTGAACCAATCCTCGGTCCTCTAAAGAAAAACCAGTGCTCTTAACATGTGGGCCATGTCTCCAGCCTTGAACTCTTAATCCTCCTGTCTCTTCTTCAACTGCTAGGGATGCATTACCACACCCATTTTATTTGGTGCTGGGAATGAAATCCAAGGATTCTCCAATGCTAAGCAAGTTGCATTCTACTGACTGAGCCCCATGCCCCTTTACTTTATATATGTATATATTATCTCATATTCACTGACTAATTAAAAACATAACAGACATGGGAACCACAGACTGGCCGTGGTGTGTTTGTGAGCTGGTCCCTGGGTAAGTCTTAAGTGTGGGAGGGCTTTGTTGAAGAGAATCAAGATACATGAGTGAGCATCTGTTCCAGCATTTGGCAGGAGTCCATGTCTCTAAAGTGAAGGTATTGTTAAAATGCTTTTTGAGACTCTTAGTTCTGTGGTTCAGTGATGCTGAACTTTACTAAGTGAATATGAACTTTATTAAGTTATTCCAAATTAGATACTGTGGAAGGAAGTACAGCTAGCTATTCCTGCTCTAATAGCTGCTGTCTTTATGTATTTGCCCTGGCCGTTGATAACCTCCTTATATGTCTAAGATTTGTTTTCTTTTTCCAAGAACTCTTATTACAAGACAAATTAGCTTTTGATTAACTTTCTCTGAATACCTGCTAGTACCTGAAATTTCCACATTAACTGGACTATTCTTTTCTTGGGGCTGGTTTTGTTCAGAGGTCATGGGTGATGGTGAAAGTGCTCATGATTCTCCTCGTGAGGAAGCTCTGCAGAACATCTCAGCTGACGATCTCCCAGACTCTGCCAGCCAAGCAGCCCACCCTCAGGATTCTGCCTTCTCATACAGGTAATTCTTTTAGGATTTGGAACTTTGCAGGTTGCACTGTTTTGTTTTGTTTTTTTTGAGACAAGGTTTCTCTTTGTAGCCCTGGCTGTCCTGGAACTCACTCTTTACCAGATTGGCCTCAAACTCAGAGATCCACCTGCCTCTGCCTCCCAAGTGCTGGGATTAAAGGATTGTGCCACTATCACCTGGCTCTTGTTTTTAAATATTTTTTCTTAATTAAGATACAGTTACATTGCTTTTGCCATTCCCTCTCCTCCTTACAATCTTTCACATTTGGCTTTGAATGTTCCTGTCACCATTGCAATCAGTTGACATCAACTGATTGTTAAGTATAAAGAAGGGGTGGGCGATGACCCAGTCCTTGAAATGCTTGTTGTACAAGTGAGTTAAATCCTCAGTGCCTGCCTGAAAAAACCAAGCATAATAGTGTGCACCTGTAATTCCAACACTGAGAAGGCCTTGGATCCCTCCCTTAGTCTAGCTCTCAGCCAGTGAGAGACCCGATCTCAAGAAAACAAAGTTGGTGGTATCTCCTGAGGAGTGTCATTGAGGTTGTCCTGTGGTCTCCCACACACATGCACACCTGAAATATACATACACATGTACACACACACATACTAAAGAGAAACATATATACTATTTTCAAAAAAAAAACTCACTTTGGGCCAGGCAAGGTTGCACACACCTTTAGTCCTGACAGTCAGGAGGCAGAAGCAGGTAAATCTCTGAGTCTGAAGGCAGTCTGGTCTACAGAGGGAGTGTCAGACCAGCAGGAGCACACAGTGAAATAGTCTTTTTTTAAGAAAAGACTCCAATTGTGGATATCAGATATCAGAAACATTTATTCAGGAATTAAAAATACTCCTGTGCCCCCAGAAGCACACAAGTAGCTTAAACAAGTTACAGTGCCACTGTGTGTGCAGAATCACCAGCCTATGTGCAACACAGCAGGCACCCAGGGAGCCAGGGGAAGTCCTACATCAGCCCTCGAAATGCTGCAGCCCAGTCTTGGCATCCTCCTTTCCCACAGCCTCTTCCCAGCAGGGCTTGAGGAAAGTGACTTTGGGATTCTGACACTTTGCACTTGTTTGAGGAGTTGCTGCTTCCTCAGACAAGATGAACACCTTTAAGCACCTAATCCAGCTTGTGTGTACTAGTTTCCTCTCTTCATGTAGCCAGGTTTTCAGATTTTTAATATATATATCTTTTTACTTTATGTGCATCGATGTTTTCCCTGCGTGTATGTCTATGTAGGGATGTTGGATTCTCTGGAACTGCAGTTACAGACAGTTGTGAGTTGCCATGTGGGTTTTGGGATCTGAACCTGGGCCATCTCTCCAGGTCCCATTTCTCCATTTTTAACTTTTTATTGTATGGTAAGCTGTGGAAGGGCTCTACTACCAAATGGCAGCTGGGTCACCAGTTGAGAGTCATAGAACCTAATGTCAGCATGAAATTTCCACAGCAAATAGTTTGTTTGGTTTGTTTGTTTGTTTGTTTGTTTGTTTGTTGTTGGTTTGGTTTGGTCAGCGGATGGGCTTGTCTGAAGCAAGATCAACATTTGCAGAGAGACTGGTAGGAAGCTTTCAGGTTGGGTCATCAGCATCTGTGTGTGGCAAGCCCTCTACCTACTCTCAGCACTTACGGTGCTGTAGGAGATGAAGGGCTGTTGTCTCTGTAACCTACTGAGCATTCTAACCCGCTCAACCAGAACTATAGGCTGTGCTTTTCCTTGATGGGCCAGTCCTTTGAAACTGATCTTTTCTTAAAGAATCCTTTGAAACATTTGAGTTCAGAGCTAACATGTTAACTTACATGCATATATTTGTAAAGTGTGACCGTATCTGGCTGAAGATGTCCTGGGTCCCAGCTCCAGCCACCAAAAAGGCTATGGTTATTTCTGTTTAAGTAAATTCATGTGTCCTATACTTATTCTTCAGAGATGTAAAAAAGAAGCTGAGGCTCGCACTTTGCTCTGCAGACTCTGTGGCCTTCCCAGTGCTAACTCATTCAACAAGGAACGGATTGCCAGACCATACAGACCCAGAAGGCAAGTCTCATGTGTACAGCTTGAACAACAGAGGCTGCCACCTGTGCAGCCTGTCCGATGCACAGAAATTCCTGTGGTTCAATTTAATATATATATTTTAAAGTCATTTAAGGGTACTTTGATCTCTCCTTCTAAAAAAATTTTATATATATATTTGTGTATCTGCCATTTGTGTTTGAGTGCCCACAGAGTCCATAAACGGGTGGCAGGGCCCCTAGAGCTGGAATTGATTTGAGCTGCCTGGAATGGGTGCTCCTATGAGCTCAGTCCTCTGGAAAAGCAGCACATATTCCTAACCTCTGGGCCCCTCCCCAGTCCTGGTACTTGGATTTCTGATTATTTATTTTATAAGCTAGAGTGGCAGTACTGCTTGGTTCTAATGATCTGTAGTATAGAAGAATTGACTTCCCAATACTGAAAGGCTATGCATCCTAACAGAATTCTTGTTTTTTGTTTGTTTTTAGACAATGAAATTGTATGCTTCTTAAAAGTTCAAATAGCTGAAGCAATTAATTTACAAGATAAGAGTTTAATGGCTCAACTTCAAGAAACAATGCGTTGTGTGTGCCGCTTTGACAACAGGACTTGCAGGAAGTTGCTGGCATCCATTGCTGAAGACTACAGGTACCGTTCCCAACCTGACTATTTATAGAGCTGAGTGTAGAACAACCATGTTTTGTTTGTTTGTTTTGGCTGGTCCTTATTGAAGAAAGGAATCTAGTGTTGTAAAGTACATGGATAGAGATTTTAAGCAACACAGTGTAGAAATGTTAACTGACATTTCTTGCTAATAAAAAAGTGTAATTTACTTCAGCTTTCCATAAAAGGAGATTTTAAAAAAGAGGTTGGGAAATGGCTCAATGTGTTAACCACAAACATGAGGATACAAGTTTGGTTCTCCAGTCCCCAGGCCAAAGGTGGGCATGGTGGTGCCTGTCTAACCATCTGGGAGAAGCAGATACACATGGATTCTGGGGGCTTGCTGTCTGGCTAAAACTGCAGGCTCCAAGTTGAGGGAGAGATCCAGTCTTAAAAGAAAAAGGGAGATAGACAGGGCTACAGGATGTCACTAGATAAAGGCACAGGTTGTGGAAGCCCGACAGCCTAAGGTAGAGCCCTAGAGTTCACAAAAAGGGGAGAATTGAGTTTTCAAAAATTGTCCTGTGACCTCTCTATGTGTATGTTGTGGCACAACTACACCCACAATCATATATGTACAATAATATCTTTTTTTTGGGGGGGGGTTCAAGACAGGGTTTATCTATGTAACAGAGCTATGGCTGTCCTTGAACTCTCTCTGTAGACCAGGTTGGCCTCAGACTCAGAGAGACATTGACCTGCCTCTGCCTCCTTACTGAGATTAAAGATGTACACTAGCACCTGGCAATAAATAGTTTTAAAATCAGATAAATGGGTTTTCTTTCACTGTGAGGCCAGGATATCTAGGTTATGACTTGATGGGGGGGTTGTTTGTTTGTTTGTTTGTTTGTTTGTTTTCAACATATGTCAAGAAAGACTATAGAAGGTCAGAGAAGCAGAGATGATCTTAGGAGTTGCTACTGTGTTTTGCCACCAAGCCCTTGCCAGTATGGGGGAAGTATGAGTCCTGTTCTTAAGCAGAGTGTAGGCTCCCAGTCTTAAGGGGTCTTGTCACACTAACATTATAAGCAAATACGTGGTGTAGTTATTTAATGATCTAATGTATATAATTTGTATTTTGTTGCAGCAGCCAATTTTCTGTTAAGTGTGGGGTCCTACAAGCATGGAGACCATGCTTCTGTAATAAAAGAAATGAGCCTGCAAAGGGCCTTGGAGACAGATTGTAAGTTAGGTGCTTATGATAATGTGCCACAGAAACATGCACAAGGGTTTTCTTTCTTGAACTGGCAGATTGAATAGTTCCCAAGATGCTTGTCTACAGCCTTTTGTGCCAACTTGTAAAAACCAAAGCCTTCGAAGTAATTGTTTAAAAAAAAATAAGATTCTTAGTTGCTCAGGAAAGTATGTGCCTCTATACATCTGATTTCAGTAGCACTTCTTTTTCTCTCTTTCAGGAAGAGAGCTCCCTATATTGCTTATCTAACTCGCTGTCGACAAGGACTGCAGACCACGCAGGCTCACTTGGAAAGGCTCTTGCAAAGAGTTTTGCGGGACAAAGAGGTGGCCAATCGGTATTTTACCACTGTCTGTGTGCGGCTACTGCTTGAGAGCAAAGAAAAGAAGATCAGGGAGTTTATTCAAGGTAACTACATGCATTCAGACAGACATCTCTTCAGCCACGTGACATAGGGAGAATTGTTTTGCTTTGTACATTTATGGACTTGCTAGCATGCCTTACAGAAGTTCCTTAATTACCTGCCTCCTGCCTGTCAGCCTCCCTCCCTCCCTTCCTTTAAGATGTTGAACTGGTGAGATAGACAGACGGTTTAGCAATTATGACGACTGGCTGCTCTTCCTGAGGACAGGGTTCAAGTTCCAGTCCCTATAGCAGTGTCTCCAGGAGATTTGCTCTCTTCTAACCTGTGCAGGCACCAGCCATGGACATAAACAGGCAAAACACCCGTGCACAGTAAAAAATAATCACAACAATAATAAAACAGAATACTTTTAGTATTTGTGTATATGTATGGGGTGGGGTGGGGGTGTAAGCCAGAAAAGGGATCATATCTTTTAGTACTCAAGTTACAAGCAGATGTAAGCCTCCCAACATGGGTGCTGGGAACCAAACTTCCATCCTTTGGAAGGGTAGCAAGCTGCTTCTAACTACAAAGCCATCTTTCTACCTTCTTTTAAAAATACTCTTTATTACTTCTCTTTATAGTTTCAGTTAGGGCATGTCACATCTGTGATAGGGTTTTCTAGAGGAACATAACTGGTAAAATATGTATGTAGGCTTATTGGAATGGCTTACAGGCTTGTGGTCCTGGTAGTCCAATAATGGCTGCCATCCACAGTGCTAGGCGTCTCAGCTGGTCTTCAGTAGATTCCAGAATCCTGAAGAAGTAGGTTCTAATGCCAGGGAAGGAATGGACTTAGCAGTAAGACCAGGACAAGCAGGCAAGTAATGAAAACTTGCTTCCTCTATGTCTTTTATACGGGCTGCCAGCAGGAGATGAGGTCTGTATTAAAGGTGTATCTTCTCACCTCAAACGATCCAGATTAAAAGTGGGTCTTTCTACTTCAAATGATTTAATTAATTAAAAAAATCTTCACAGGTGTGCCCAGTTACTTGGGTTTAGTTAATTCCATTTGTGGTTAAATTGACAGCCAAGAATCACCAATAGAGGATCTGACTTGGGTCTGTGGATTTCCCACTAGTCATTCTTACTGAACCATCTCCCAAGCCTAAGTTTTGTGCTCTTGGAACGACTTTGGGATTGGTTCTCTGAAAGACAGGGAGAAGCTTGGATGAGCACAGTTTATTTAGATTTTTGACTGAAACCTTAAAAAGGCTGGAAAGATGGCTCAGCATTTTGCAAGAACACTTGATATTCTTGCAAAGGACCAGGGTTTGATTCTCAGTCCCCGTGTGGCAGCTCATGGTTGTCAATAACTCCAGTTCCACGGGATCCAGCACCCTCTTTTACCCTCAGAGGGACCAGCTATTACATACAAAGGGGAAAAATAAATCTTTTAAGAGTAAATAATAAAGGATTTATTTTTTAAAAAAGAAAGGAACCCAAATGGTTCCCCAAGCTATGATGAAAGAACTCTACCCACAGGTGTGCTATCTGAAACATGGCCATCAGCATCAGCCTACTCCAGATGGGGTTGGTGTGCACTTTTAGCCCTGCCACTTGAAGGGACCTCATCAAGAATTCAGACTTTAACCTGGTGGGCTGTTGTGTCTCCAGCATGCTTTTGGGGGAAGACCAGATCCTTATCATCTGTGGGTGTCAGCTTTGACTGGTGTGCTCCACAGTGGTATTCTGTGAACCAGGTGTCTAGTTTAGGAGGGTGGGGAAAGCCACCTGTGTCTACTGCTCTGCTGCTGGGAATAAAGACGCAAAAGACAACATCCATGTCCTTGCCAACCTGGTGCTCAGAGTGAGACTGTGGCAGCAGATCTTGTCAGCTCTGCCTTCAGGATCTGCTTCCTGCCTCTATATATATCATAGACCGCATGGAGTGCTAATTCGGTATAGCCCGATGCTGAGAATGCAGGCCACTCACAAAGTGGGAAGCTGGAATAATGGAGATCCAACTGCACCTTCACTATTATGGTTTTTGGGATTTTTTTTAGGGTGGAGAGGACAAGGTCTCACTATGCATCCCTGGCTGGCCTTGAAATCACAGAGATCCTCCTGAGATCTGAGGTTTAAGTTTTATGCTATCATCCCCTGCTTTTAAAAATCTTTGAAGTCCCATACCTGTAACCTAGCACTTGGGAGACTGAGGGAGGAGGGTTGTGAATTTAAGTCAGCCTTGGCTACAAAGAGACTATCTCAAAGGAAAAACACAAAACATAAACACAGTAGTGTAATTCTATAATCCAAGCTGCTCAAGGGGCTGAGGAAGGAAGATCAGAAGTTGAAGGCCTTGCTGGGCTCTTGAGTGAATTTGAGACCAGGGAGGATTAGGAAAACAAGGTTACCTAGCACCGTTTAATGAGACACTCCCCCAGCCCCATCTCAAGACTAAAAGCAAAAGCAAGTCAGTGAGTAGTGGCTCACACCTTTAGTCCCAGCACTTGTGAGGCAGAGACAGGCAGATTTCTGAGTTTGAGGCCAGCCTGGTCTACAGCAGAGCTACACAGAGAACCCCTGATGGGGGGTGGGTGTCAAAAGCAGACTGAGGGCATAAGCTCAGTGGTGTCTGTTTTCTGGAATGTGAGGCCCTAGATTCAATCCCCAGTGCTTTAGAAAGAAGAATTAAAAATATTCGGGATTGATACCAAATGTCTTAAGTTGCATTATTTTTGTCTGAGATTGAGTATCTATGTATTAAAACGGAACGGGAGCTTTAGAGATGGCTCCGCAGGTAAGAACACATGCTGGTCTTCCAGAGGACTTGGATTCAATTCCCAGGACCCACGTGGTAGCTGACATCCATAAACTCTAGTTCTAGGGAATCTAACTACTTCTGGCCGCTGCAAGCATCAGGCATACATGAAGGCAAAGCACCCATATGCATTTAAACTCAGTATGTAGTCATGGCTAGCCATGAACTATATGGGTCTTTCTCCCTCTTACTCCCAAGTGTTGGTGTTAAAGGTATGTGTTGTAATGCCCAACATTGATTTTTATGGTTTTGGGTTTTTTTTTTTTTTTTTTTGAGAGACAGAGTTTCAGTGTATCCCAGGCTGGCCTTCAGCTTGTGACCCTCCTATCCCAGACTTTCAAATGATGAGAATATAGACATTTTCACCATGGCTCAGCTGTACTCATATGGTTTTTAAAAACTGTATATTTTATATTTAAATGTTTACATATTTCTTTTTTTTTTTCTGCTTTTGATATTTTGGCTTTAAGATTATGGTGTTAGTATCATTTGTTAATTAGAATCATTTCTGTAGACCCCACTCCCCCACCCCCTTTGCATGTGAGTCAAGTTCTAAGGCTACCCCTACATAGTGGAGACTTAAACTCTCTGTAGTACAACTGAGCTGTAAGAGAGGAACTGAGTAGGCCATGGACACAGTGTGGCTGTCCTGACCAAAGGAATAACTCATCCGCAGTGTCTAGAATGGGGGTTTCTAGACTTATTCCTGCAGAACTGTGTGCAGTTTAAACAGTAGGAACAGCCTGGGAAGCTGGCTAAGTGAATGAAAGCATGTCACCAAACCTGATGAGTTTGATTGCTAGGATTCAGATGGTAGAGAGAATCAGCTCATAGGAGTGGCCCCTGACCTCCACATGCGTGCTACAAAGGTGCATGCCCCCTGACAAGGAAGTGAATACCAAAAGAGATGAGAATAAAACTACAAATGTGCATTTCTAGAACTTTTCCATTTGAGACTTTTAGATAAGAGTAATGGGAACAAAACAACTGAAGGTGCAGGTGTCCACTTTCTAGGGTTCCTTCTATGGGATTATTTAAAGAATACTGTTTTTTTTTTTTTTTTGTTTTTGTTTTTGTTTTTGTTTTTGTTTTTTGGAGACTTTCAGAAACTTACTGCTGCTGATGATAAAACGGCTCAAGTGGAGGATTTTCTACAGTTCCTGTATGGTGCGATGGCTCAGGATGTCATATGGCAGAATGCCAGTGAGGAGCAGCTTCAGGATGCCCAGCTGGCCATCGAGCGGAGTGTGATGAATCGGATCTTCAAGCTTGCTTTCTACCCTAACCAGGATGGGGACATACTTCGTGACCAGTGAGTACTGTGCTGAATGTTTGTGCCGGACTACAAAGATGTCTTACCTTTGGTTTGGTGCAGTAGTAAAGAAAATGTATCTGTTCCCATTTACACTCATCAGAGTTATACAATCAGAATGGATGCCGATACACAGCTTGAGGGGATAAGCACAGTAGGAAGAGACCAGTAGGAATTTGGTCAGCCTTTCTGAGAGGCTCTGCTGTCTACCTGCCTCACACGTTCTTCTGTATCTTCTCTGTGGGATGACTTCTTGCCAATTGTTTGATCTTGACCCAGGTATCATTTTCTTAGGAACCCATTCCTTTTTTGCCTAAATTGCTCAGGTTTACACATCTGTTTCATGGTTGCCATTTGCCAGTTTGTTTGAGTCATGATTTCTTCTCTTCTTTAAAGGTTTATTGATCTCTTACATAGTGTTTGGCCTGCATGTGCACCATGTGCATGTTTGCTGCCATCAGAGGTCAGAGAGGGCATCCTATCCTCTGAGACTGGAGTTTCAGATGGCTATGAGCTGCCGTGTAGGTGGTGGAAACCAAACGAAGTTCCCTTCAAGAGTAGCCTGTAGACACTTCCAGACCCTGAATCATAGTCTGTTAACCCTGAAATTTGAAGCCTGGGAGTTACTTGATCTAAGAGCCTGTTCTGGGTGTGGTAGGTGTTTAGCAGCACTCATGGCCCAACCAGTTATGGCAACTGACTCTAGACAGTCCCTCATTTCCACCTCTCCTTACTACTAGGGCTTGAACTTAGGGTCTTGTGCATGTTAAGCAAGCATTCTTCTCTGAAGGATGGGGATGTGGATATGGTCAACAACATGCCTCTTCTTACGCCTCTCTTCAGCTGTTTTTAAAACAAGGTGTCTGCTGAACCCAGGGCTCTGTAATCCAGCTAACATGGCTATCTACAAGCTTCAGGGAGCCCACTGTCTCTACCATTGCAGCACTGGGCTGATAGATGTGCATGGAAGCCTCATTCTCACTTTGCAAGTACTTCCCACTTAGGCTGTGTCTCTAAGCCTCCTTGTTCTTGACCACTGTGTCTCAAGGTCACATGCTTTCTTTCCTAGGCCTGTGCCCATCATGAGAGCAGGAAATTATGCTTTTAAACCAGGTGTTGTGTCTTATGCCATTAAGTCCAGCACTTGGGCAGCTTAAGCAAGAGGCTTACCTCAAATTAAGGTCTGCACAGGCTATAACGTGAGACTGTTTTCCCTGTGAAAACAAACCACTTACCACTGTGACACAGCATCAAGAACCAAGCTTGGCTTCTGAAAAGTGCTCACTGTATATTTATTGAGAATTAATAGCTATGTATTTGGATATCAGCAAGCATCCACAATCATATGGTACATGACTTATACATTAATAAAGCTGTTTTTAGAGACTGGAGAGATGACTCAGTGGTTAAGAGTACTGACTGCTCTTCTAGAGATTCTGAGTTTAATTCCCAGAAGCACGTGGTGGCTCACAACCATTTATAATGTGATCTGATGCCTTCTTCTGGTGTGTCTGAAGACAGTGTACTTAATATAGATAATAAACAAATCTTTAATAAATAAATAAAGCAAGCTGTTTTTAAAGTTATCTTGCAAGCTAGAGATATAGCTCTGTGGTAGTCTATAAAAGTCCCTGAGTTTTATCCCAGTACTATAATAAGTAAAAAAAGAATCCAGGTAAGGTGGCACACAGCCTTTTGGGAAGACTGAGGCAGACACAGGTCCAAGTCCATAGTGAAACCTTCCCCCCAATACCCCTACACACACACACACACACACACACACACACACACAAAGCGATCCTGTTGGAGGCTAGAAGTGGGGTAGGAAAGTGGAATGTAGAGAATTTGGCTTTTGAGTTTTTCTTCTATGTTTTCTTGAATGCTACTCCATGATCTTGATTCTACCCCCAAACATACTGATGTTGTCACCATGTTTTCTAGCAAATGACAATGACTTTGGTGCCCAGGGATCCCCAGGAGTTCGTGTGGTAGGATCTCAGGGAAAGCCATTAGTGGTTTTTGCTTTTCTCAGGTTTTATGTGTGCATGGGTATACATGCTGTGGGTAGGACCCAGAGTTTCATGTGTGCTCTATCACTGAGCTACACCCGGTTGTGAGGAGTTGCACACATGTCTGAGAGAATACACCTTCCTGTGATGTGAGGTGGGCATTAGGATTGTTCCAGCCTCCCCTCTAAGTGTTCTTGGTCTCAGGCTGCTTGTTGACTCTGCTCCATTTCCTCTCCAGAGCACCTGTTTACAAATCAGGCATGGGGCGTGCAGTTGGGATGCTGATGCTATATGTACCACAGAGAGTTTATCCCTCCCATGGTTTTATCCATGATTGCAGGTTTTATAGAGTATAGAGAGCAAGCTTGTCTCTAGAAAGGATCAGGAGCCAGGAGGCTGGATTTAGCTATGCTACTGAGGCAGATCTTTAACTTTTAATATCCTAATTACGGTCATCAAAGGAAGGGCTGGTCATGTAGTCAAATCTTGCCTCCATCTGAGACTGTGGTCTTTGCTTTCTAGTATGTGACCGGCCTGCTTGTCACTTCTCTCACCTCACTGTCCTTTCTTTCACTGCACAGTGTGTCCAAGCTCAGGGCCCTCTCCTCTGCCTGGGCCTCCTGGCTCACTCAGTGGTTTTTATTTCTTTATTTATGCATACATTTCTGTATAATTGTATGCATGTGTGTGTAAGGAGCAGTGCCCTTGGAGGCAGCTCAAGTTAGCGGCCTTGTGAGCTGCCCAGCCTGAGTGCTAAGAGCAGAAATCTGCACACCTCACAGCTGGCCGCCTCTCCAGCCCTGCAGCATTCTAACTATAAGAGAGGCCTTGTTATATAGTCCACGCTGGTGCTGGCCCCTGACATCTCTCCCCCCTCCCTTAACCTCTGCTGGAATTACAGGCTTCCACTGCCATGCTTGGACTTGAGCATGCCTCCTTTGTTTTTTATGTAGTTTAGTCTAGCCTCTAGTTTACCATGCTGAGCTAAGATAAGCCTTTTATTGAACTATATCTATGACTAAGAGTCATAATGTACTACTACTAGTAGTAGTAGTAATAACTAATGTAATCTATATCTAGAATTGAGTCTAAAATGCTTTGTTTTGATAAAATACAGTTGTGACTATTTGTATACTTTCAGAAATGTGCATTTACATATGAATTTTGGGTGGTTTTCAGGGTTCTGCATGAACATATCCAGAGATTATCTAAAGTAGTGACTGCAAACCACAGAGCTCTGCAGATCCCGGAGGTAATATGGGCTTGTGTGTAGCATGGGTGGTGTATACTTGGAGAGTTGCCACTTCAGCAAGGACCCCAGGTGCCCAAGATGGAAGCGCTGTTTCCCCAGGTGTTCCCTGTCATTGTCACTGTCCCCGGGAACATCTGGGATGGAATGTCCTCTATGTGGAGGGGTGGGGAGAGCCAGTAGTAGGCCCCTTAAAGCAGCTCTGCTCCTGAGCACAGCTTCTGCCCAGCTCTGCCCTCCTGGGCAGTGTGCTGCCCCTGCACACCTCTAAGCTGGGCTTTGCAAAGGTGTCCTGTTCTGATGCAGACAAAACTGTTTGAGAAGAAATGTTCAGTCTGCATGACCTCAGGACAAGTGCTTTCTTGGCACAGTGCCAACTCTTTGGGGTTTCTGTTTGTTAAAAATTTCTTATGAGGAAACGTTGTATACTGCAGAGTTTTAAATTTTTGGGGGGATTTTTGTTTGTTTGTTGCTTGGTTTTTGTTTATTTGTTTATGACAGCCCTCCCCCCCCACAGTCTCTTTCACTCTGTAGCTCTCACTGTCCTAAAACTTCCTATGTAGACCAAGTAGGCCTTGGATTCACAGAGATCCTCTTGCCTCTACCTCAAGAGTAGAGACAGATTCTTTCCTAGTCTTCACTGACCTCAAGCTTGCTATGTTGCTGAAGCTGGCATAACCCCCAACCCCCTGCCTTGATCCCTCAAGTGCTGGGATCCCAAGCTTTTGCTACTATCCTTGGCTTTGATTTTGTTTTTGAAGAAGCCCTGCAGCAAGGATCCGTAGTGATGCCTGCGTTGCCTTCTTGCTGTTGCTTGTCTGTGCTTTTGAAATCAGCTAAATGGAACGTCTCATCCCAGCTTTGTAAGAAACTCACAGGGAGGTTGTGAGCTCCAGGCTCTGTGGTATTCTACCTCTGCCTGATAGCTGGGCTGTTGTGATTTGAAATAGGGTTTATCTTTGGTGGCTGAAAAGGAAATCAGCTTGCTGGGGCAGGTACTGTGGTTGCTGTGCAGTTTGCTGTTGAATCCATCTGTATGTTGTCTGCCATCTTGCTTATTAGGTTTATCTTCGTGAGGCACCATGGCCATCCGCACAGTCAGAAATCAGGACAATAAGTGCTTACAAAACCCCCCGGGACAAAGTGCAGTGCATCCTGAGAATGTGCTCCACTATCATGAACCTCCTGAGCCTGGCCAATGAAGACTCTGTCCCCGGGGCAGATGACTTTGTTCCTGTGTTGGTGTTTGTGTTGATAAAGGTGAGTCTCTTAGTATCGTCTAATAGCTCATGTGGCCTCCAGAGCAGGTATGGCACAGAGCTTCACCAGGTAATACATTTGAATCCTGGGCTCCTTTCTAAGTATTGAAGGTGTGTCATTCCAAAACAGTCTAGGGATCGTTGTCCAGAGGCCTGGCATGGAGGCTCCGGCAGATCATCGGAAGAACAGATGCTAAAATGGCCCTGGCAAAGCACAGCACCTAGTAATGGGCTCTTTCTTATTTCCCATCTGTCTAGGCAAACCCACCCTGCCTGCTGTCCACTGTGCAGTACATCAGCAGCTTCTACGCCAACTGTCTGTCTGGAGAGGAGTCCTACTGGTGGATGCAGTTCACAGCAGCCGTGGAGTTTATTAAGACCATCGATGACAGAAAGTGACCAAGACCAAGCCCACCAAGGCAGCAGACTGTAGCCAGGAAACATCTCTATGAACATGTAGCAGCTTCCTTGAAAGCTGAACATTGTTTTTGTCTAATGCTGTACAGATTCCAGACGTTTCCACATGGCTCTTCCTAAGCAGATTAACAAGCTAACACGCAGGTTCTTGTTCTTTTCGGCCTTTCTGAGTTGCATATTTTATTTCCTGTCCCAAGTAGAGCAGCACTGCACTGCAACAGGGACCATATTTTTCAGGTGTTTTAAATTTTTAAAAACCAGAACAGGATCTTTTAGGAAATGTCTAGATCTTGGTTCATGAATTCTCTGTTCCTCCTTTTCATTTTTAGAACAGTGTGCCTCTTCCACGTTGCTGTGTGAGCGTGCGGTCGTGAGGCCACCTGCACTGAGGGTCTCAGGAGATGCGATACGTCCTCCCTAGATACACTCTCCTAAGGAAGAGCTAAGAAGGAAATGTAAATCTAATATATATTTATATTTGATGTAATATGGGCATCTTCAGACTCTAATAAACAAAGACAGTTGCTGAGAGTAGGCTGTGACGTTCCCTCTTGTGACATGGTTTCCTTGACAAAATTTAAGCTGAGCTTAAAAGCAAAAGCAGAAATATTTATTAGTGTGGACACAGTTTATCACTCTCCATGTGTGGAGTTGGATGGGAAGGTCATGTAGGCGTGGGCCACTGTGGACAGGTGCTTGAGCCTGCAGGTTGGGGCAGACTCCAGCACAGGACGAGCAGTACTCACGAGCGCCTTCCTTCGCACCTGCGCACTGAGTGGAGGCCACGGAGGCTGCTTTCGGAGCCTCGGCTGCTCTGTCTCTGGTGGTTCACATCGAATGCACAGACCAGGAATTCAGTGAATGTCATTTTTTAAAACTAATTTGTATCGTCTCCTCTACTGATCCAGGTTCACTAGTGTTAAACTATTTTGATCAGTCACACTATTCTTATGGGAAAAAAATCTATTTTGGCAGGTTTCTGTGCCTTTATTGCCCTCTTCTGGAAAAAAAAAAAAAGTGTCTCTGTAGTTTGGTTTGTGTTATACATCAGTAATTAATCCGGACTGGGCTTTGGTGCCTGAGAAGCTGGCCAAGGAGGCACAGCAGAGCTTCAAGCACAAGGCTTGTACGTCGGCCATCACTGACTGGTTTCACCTTGTATGTTTCCTAAACCTGTTTAGCTTTGTTGACAAATGCTGCAATCCCATACTTCTGAGTCCCTTGTGGGCAATACAGGCATCTTCTAAGGGACCCGTGACAACCAGCCATGAGTAGATGGGTAGAGGCCGTCTGCTCCCTGTCTGAGAACTCGGCCACACCGTGCCAAAAGAAGCCGGGTTTTCTTCGTGCTTCCTCCTCTCCCTTCCGTTTTAACCTCCAAATAGGAATTTACATAGGAGTGTGAGATGTGCTTTCTGCCTTTTAGGGAGAGATCAAAACTAACCTAGTATCACAAATATCCATTCAGATGTTGGGCCAGGAAATCTGTGTACTTCATGGGCTGTTGTTGCCCATCTTGCCTTGGGGTTAGAAGTCATATCCCTTCCTAAGTACAAGTTTTTGCAAGCCAAACTGTGACTCGGTTCTGCAGCTAGAAGGGAGTCTAACATCTACTTCAGCACTGATTCAATAAATGTTAAGTCAACAGAAGATTTTTGAATAGTTGGAATTCATTGTTATGGGACTTGTAAATCAATGAGAGATTTCTCGCTCTCTCTCTCTCTCTCTCTCTCTCTCTCTCTCTCTCTGTAATGGTAGCTAAATATATTCCATGTTATCACTGTGGAAATAAAAATGAAGATGTGGACATTACGGCAGGGCTCTTTTCTGTGGGATGAAGGTCATGAATATGAGGTGCAGGGATACAGTGCCCAAGTGAGTGGTGAGGTCTAGCCTGGCACTGGGGACACCTCTGGACATGGGCTAGAAGCCAGTGCTGTTCCGGGAGCAGACTCCAGCATCCACCATTGCTTTGGTTTGTGCCAGTGTTCCTTTCCCCCATATTTATTTTATTTTATGTGTATAGGTGTGTTTGGCCTATGTGCCTGTCTGTGCAGCTGTGTGTGCAGTGACCGTGGAATCCAGAAGAGGGCATTAGAGTCCCTGGAACTGGAAAACAGATGGCTGCAAACTGCCATGTGGTTGCCTTGCCGGAACTCCAGCCTGGGCCCCTGGGGCAGCCCCAGAGTTGAGCTGTCCTGCCCGCACTTCAGCAGGTCGATGTCTCGGTCGAGTGAGTGTCTACTTCCTGGCAGTGGCACTGGAAGGGACTAGACTTGTTTATTTCCCGCTGTGTTATGTGAAGTCACCTGGGGAAGCGTTCAGACACCAAAAATTTTATAGAATTTACAAAATTAATGAATATTAAATAGGGAGGCAATGGCTCAGCTCATGAAAATTCTATAGAAGTAAAGAAAAATCCATTTATATTTTCAGTTAATATCCTGTTTCTGAATGTAATAGATTGCAGACCATCTTTTCATATATACTCTTTAAAAATGTATTTTATTTCTCAGTGCATTGGTGTTTTGCCTGTCTGTGTCTGTGCAAAGGTGTCAGATCCTGGAACTGGAGTTACAGATTGTGAGCTGACAATGGGTCCTTTGGAAGGACAGCAGGCGCTCTTAACTGCTGAACCGTCAGTACGGCCCTTAACCTTTTTTCTAACTAGGAAACATTTTTGTTTGTTTGTTTTTCCTCTTCACCTTAGGTAAAACCTTGGCCACCATAATTAATCCCCTCTTTAGTTTTGGTTGCTCATTTGTAAAAACATGCTTCCCAGAGCTTTTTGGAACAGAAGGGTTGCTGTTGAAGGGGTCCTGGGCTTTCAGATCATTGAGAACAAGTAAGATACATGGTTATTATCTTCCTGTTGTGTCTTGAACATATTTATTGGAACCAAATTTAGCAAATTTACAAGTTCCAGAAGTATATGGGCAAAGACCCAAGCCCAGGCAACAGTGGGGCTGTGGCCCTGCCTGAGATCCTACACTCACCTGCAAGCTGAGCCCGGCACCATCCCACGCTGCTGACAGCGGGGTTGTGGATAGCCTCTTCCCTCTGCTGCTCCGTCTGTTTCCTTCAGAAAAGTCTGCACCCTTCTCAGTTCTTTGGGGTGTAGCAAGTTGACTCTGTGTGTCTGTGTGTCTATATGTGTGTATGAGGAACCATTTCCTTGAAGCTAGCACATTTTCACAGTGTAGACTGTTGAAACTCTGCCAAGTGCTCAAGAGCTGTGCGTCTTGCCTGTGAGCCGAGCCCATGAGCCTGGGGAGCGGGGACTGGAGTAAGAGCCTATCTCAGGTCAGTACAAATAAAAGTGCTGGAGAGCTCTGCTCACTGGGTGTTGGTGGCTTCCAGGAGCAGGTGGCCAGGAGTACTTTATGCTGGGGAGACATCTTGGACAGGTGAAGGTACAGGCTGCTGTGGCGGGGGCAGAGCTCAGCAGAGGCAGGCCCAGGTGAGGAAGGTTCCCATATGAGCTCTAGGCCAGGTGGCAGGTGAGATGACACCTGCCACACCTGTTGTCTGCTTTGTGCTGGCTTTCCACATGGAGCCTTGCCTTATGTAAGCCTGGATGGTGAGCCTGCCCCCAGTCCCATCGCTCTGTATGCTGTCAGTCTGTGAACCCAGTTCACAGGGACAGTGTCCTTCATGCTGTGTGTTTCTATAGGCTGTATTCAGAAGCATTGATAAAAATATGCGTCAGATCTTGACCAATGTTCTCCATGGGTTTATACTTAGGAAATAGCTATAGATACTTGTCCTTATGGAAGATTACAAATTTGAGGCCAGCCTGGGCTATTTGTTTGTTTGTATGGTGCTAGAAGGAACTAGAGAGACCCAGCCAGTCCCTGAGCTGAACAGCTTCTGTCTTAGCACACTTCCTGCCTGACCCAGAGTAGGTTGCCATCGGCTCCAGCAACAAAGCTGTTGAAGAACAAGTCTATTAGCTTTGGTGTAGGCAATTTGTTGAGAGACCAGCCCTATCTACAAGGAAGATGTCCTCTGGAGGCTTTTCTTGCTTTCCCAGAAAGACATGCTTCTGATTTGGAAGGAAGCAGCAGAAATCTCATTTTTTCTTCACAATGGTCTAAGTTAAAAACGTGACTCTGACTTGCCTAGAATTGAGAGACTCCACCACCTGTTGCTAAGGTGGAGGTGTGTGCAAATCCTGTTCATGGCACTCCGCCCTCTGAAGCTGGGGTCTGCCTGCACTGCTGAGGTCCTGGAGTGGAGTCTGATTGGAGCCAATTTCAGCCGTACCCAGAGATGGAAGTATTGAGGAGGTAGTGACGAAAATAAATGTTTCATGTGTTCATGCTGGGCAGTCTCTGGCTTAGGAGGTCCAACAAATAAAATTAAAAATTCCTAAAAATGTGGGTGTAAGTTTTTTGTTCTGTAGACGACAAACTTCAAATGCAGAGATCTTCTTTTGTTGTCTGGGATCCCCATGCTGCTAACATATGGAATTTTATGCCACTCACAAGAATGTCCAAAATTAATTTTCACTTGACTTTCCTTAGCTCTCCTGTAATTCATAGTAGTGACAAGATTTCTGTGACAGACGGTGTTTCTCAATTGGTTCCTGAGTGACACATTCAAGGGTAACCTACCACGGTCAAATTAGTTGTCATTTTTGGGGGTGGACTTCAGAAATTTAATTTTTTTTAAAAGATGGGGTTTTTTTTTCTATGTATCCCTGACTGGCTTGGAACTCTGTAGACCAGGCTGGCCTCAAACTCACAGTGATACTCCTGCCTGTCTCCAGAGTGCTGGGATTCAAGGCCTAGACTGGAATGTGCTCTGTTGGGAAAGGTCTGAGTGGAATCCATTGGTTCAGGTCCCAGCATTAAATTAACAGTTGTGGTGTCCTCGAAGCTCTGTAATCCCAGCTCCGGGATGAAGGGCAGAGGAATCCAAGTCTGAGGGAGGATTCCTGGGGCCTGCCGGCTTCCAGAATTGTGAGAAAACAGGGACCCCACTTCTAAGAGTAGTTAAAAGTGGTGGAGGATGCCTCATGCCCTTTGTTGGCCTCCCCAAGCACCCACCTCAAGGGCACAAAGACACACAAAAGTAACAAAAGTAAGCCAGCCAAGTCTGCGGCTGCCGGGAAACTTTTTCTCCTCAGTTGTGTTTACCTTTGGGAATGAGGCCTATCTTCCCTATAAGCTCCTCCAGTCTCTCAGTTGTTACTTTTGTCTCCTGTAAATATTTTTGGAGGGCCAGTGACTCCTTCCCTCTCCAGTAAGGCCTTGCCCACCTAGTGCTCCTCCTCCTCACCTGCAAGCAAATGTCCCCAGATGTCTGCTGCTGGGAGTACATAGTAGAAGCTACCCTTTCTTTCCAAATTCAGGCAAGACCTGTCACTTGGTGGTCTATGGCTCCACAGTTCTCACCTTTGGGGAAGATTATGCCCATAGCCTTTCCTGGCTCTAGTGGGCTGCAGGTGTGTACAGGTGGGCTGTAGTCAGGCTGCAGGTGGGCTGTAGTCAGGCTGCAGGTGGGCTGTAGTCAGGCTGCAGGTGGGCTGTAGTCGGGCTGCAGGTGAGCTGTGAGTATGTTTGTCTTTCAGCACTTTATTCACGCGGTGAAACCCAGAGGGCCTGCACCGACACACTACATCCCTTGGAGCCCAGGAGGCGGGTCTGTGACAGCCGAGATTTGAACATACACTCTCCAGGGTCGGGTTGCGGGCTGCGCATGCGCTGGCTGGCCCTAACTCTGCTCCCGAGCTGGGTCCAGTGACGACTACATAAATTGGACCTGCTGGAAATGGTCGGGTGGAAAGCCATGGGACCCCAGCGCTCTTTGTGTCATGTGCAGTCCACTCGAGACCTCCCGAGCGCCCATGGGGCCCCGTGTCACCCTCGCACGTGTTCGCAGCTTGTGCCCATGAAGAATACAGTTGTAAGCCACTTGGTCAGGTTAGGTAGCATCTGCTAACGGCTCTGCTTAGATCTGCCCTTGTCTCCTGCTTGATTCCAGTCTGGCAGCTTTCTCCCAGGTCCCCCGCTTTGCCGTTCCTTGGGTGACATCTTGTGGCCAACGACAGGTACAAAGCACTGCTGTGAGGTGGCCCTGTAGGTTTTGGCTGAACAGTCGTTCACTGCTTCCAGAGCATTGAAGGAGACCTGTACCAGGACAGCACTAGACAGGGCCCCAAAATTATGTGCAGCTCACCACGTTATATAGGCAAATACAGCCGGCGCCCCCTAGTCCACCCGCGCGTCGTGTGAGATAGTCATCATTCCCAGTGTACGAAGCTTCTCTATGACAACTCCTTATCAAAGCTACTGTTATACCATTGAGTCCATCGCTCAAAGGCTCCTCCGATCACGAAAGACCCAGCAGCACAGTTCCGACTCCGGGGGCCTTTACACCCCATTCTGCACCGGGTGCTACTGGAGAGTGCTGCGTCTTTAGTCACAGTGGTACTGCGCACTCGGAAACACTTTTCATATCAGGAGTGGTGTCTACCGGTCCCTCTCACAGCGTGGGTTTCCCTGTGATAAAAAAAAAAAAAAAACCCAGACAAAAGTAAACTTAAAGAAGGGCTTTTTGTGGGCTGGTGGGTGGGTGGGTGGGTGGGTAGGGGGAACTCAAGGAAGAAACTTGAAACAGCAGAGAAAATGAATGCGAGCCACACCCCTTAATGCTCCTTTTCTTGGTTCTAGTCCAGGGTCCAGCCCTTGAAATAATGCCACACACATTGGAGGAGGGTGTTTCCACCAAAGTTTCCAAACAATTAGGTTATTGACAGCAGCAAATAATCCGATTAGGAAGACCCTGCTGCCTACACACACACACACACACACACACACACACTGCCAAGTCCACAGGCTAACCTGATTTAGACAACCCCTCACTTAGATCTTCCCAGGTGACTGTACATTGTGTCCTGTTCACAATTAAAACCATCACACCCGAGGAGGCTAGAAATGAGAGGGGACTTTATCAAAGCTGTACAGAAAATGGAGGGCATACTCTGTAGCTCACCAGAACACTGAGAGGTGTCCTCGAGTGAATACTTCACCACGAAATAATTCTACTATAGCTCTATCCTCAGTTTTAAATGGTTTGCACAAGGCCTAATATTATGGGTATAATTTATTTCCTTACTGATGACTATTCGAAAACACTCGTGTTCTTTAAATTTTACATGTATATGTGTGCCTGACTGCATGTCTGTGCATCATGTGTGTGAAGTGCTCGCAGAGGCAAGGACAGGGGCTTGGATCTGGAGTTACAGATGGTTGTGAGCCACCATGTGGTTGCTGGGAACTGAACTCAGGACCTCTGGAAGAGCAGTCAGTGCTCTTAACCGCTGAGCCATCTCTCCAGCCCCCTGATGACTAGTTTTGAGAGAGAGAGGCCAAGAGGCCAAGTATGGTGGCACATATCTATAATCCCAGCATTTGGGAAGTGGAAACAGGAAGTTAAAGGCCATTCTTAACTACCCAGTGAGTTCCTGGCTAGCCTGGGCTACCCAAGATCCTGAGCGTAGGGAAAGATGATGTTTAGTCCTGGTACCCTGGTGGAAGAGGCAGGTGGATCTGTGAGTTTGAGGCCGGCTTGCTCTCCATGGTGAGTCCCAGACCAGGGCTACAGAGTAAGACCCTGTCTTAACAAAACAAAAGCAGGGCCGTGGTGTGGTGGCAGTCGCTTTTGATCCCAGCACTCAGGAGGCAGAGGCAAAGTATTTTTAGCTTCCAAGAGATCTGACCCTGTCTGCCTTCTGCAAAGTCAGCCTCACAGGACTGTGGAGGATATGGGAGCCAGGCTGCAGAGGTGGCAATGGAAGCTGTAGAGGGGCGTTCCCATGGCAGTGTCTCATGACCTCTGGAGATGTCACCTCCTGTCTGATGAGGTCCCTGGCACAGGGATGGACACTCAGCATCCCAGTGC
Organism: Micromys minutus; assembly: GCF_963924665.1. Lineage (NCBI taxonomy): Eukaryota > Metazoa > Chordata > Mammalia > Rodentia > Muridae > Micromys > Micromys minutus. The sequence continues at coordinate 10,492,979 of NC_137982.1, read as the reverse complement.
TATGGTTTGGCATCCAGCAGGAGGCTGCAAGTCAGCCTGGATTTTAGTCTCTGTGGAAGGGAAGAGCCATGTTCCTGCTCATGGGCCAGGTACATCATCGGTGTCAGTGACAAAAGGGAGCAAGCAGGTGACCTTCGCCTCCCCTTTGCTGCAGCTGGCTGGCACTAGAATTCCCGACAGGTCTTGGGGGAAAGGGACTATGGGTAGAGGCGAAGGGGATGGGGTGGAGGGCTCCTTGCAAGTCTCAGGAAAACAGCAGGGTGGTGGGTACAAACGTGTCTGCGGAGGGGAGGGACGGATGAAGGAAGCCTCCAGGTGGCTGGGTGGAGCCCCCATGGCGGCTTTCTCTCGCTGCACAGACTGAGTCTGTGATGAAGATGAATGGAATCCTTTTGGTTAGAAAATGTGGCAGCAATCAAGCCAGCTACCTGTGCCCAGGGTCCCTCCCACCAGCCCGGAGCAGGGAAACATTAGGATTTGAAATTGCAGCCCTACCACATGGTTAGCACAGAAACTAGGCAACAACAGACCAGCAGCCTTGATAACAGGATAAATGATACAGGAGGCCAGCAAGCTTGGCAAGAATGAGCCAACAGATGACAGCTTGCTCACAGGGAGTGAAGACCCTCTGGCCCAGCCTGGACCCCTCAGTGAGGTGACCTGGATGACCAGAACCCTTCCCTCAGTAGTGGTAGTGGGAGCCTAATGGCTGGATGGGGGGGGGTATTGCTTTGTATGTCGGTCGAGGAAAATAGACGGGACTCATAGAGTCCAGATCCAACACTGGGGACACAGTTGATGAGGACGCTGTGTCTTCATCTTTCTAGCCCCCATCCCACTTTCTCTCAATATGTCCATAGTAGAGGGAGAGAGAGAGAGAGAGAGAGAGAGAGAGAGAGAGAGAGAGAGAGAGAGAGAGAGAGAAAATAGACGGGACTCACAGAGTCCGGATCCAACACTGGGGACACTGTGTCTTCATCTTTCTAGCCCCCATCCCACTTTCTCTCAATATGTCCATAGCAGAGGGAGACAGAGAGAGAGAGAGAGAGAGAGAGAGAGAGGAGGAAGGAGTGAGCGTGAGCTGATCATTTTGGTCACATCACTGAGAAACAGGAAAGGAAGGTCTGCTGGCCATACTAGTTAATGCTGTCTGCGAGATTGCAGGGGGCATGCTTAACTCGCTTCAGGTGCGCTAGAAGCTTCGCACAATGGAGGAGCTAATTGCAAATCATGCCTATTTATTCATTAAACAGGGCCTGGGGGAAATTCAAAGAGGCAGCTTTGTCTTCTCTTCATTCAATTTGCAGTCTGTGATTAAACAGAACACAGCTGCAAGGCACAGCCTGTCTGCTCTGTTCCCGCCTTTTCTCAGGATCAGGTGACCCTTTTTTAGGGTTTGTGTCTGGCATCAAACAGGCCCTTTTCATCTTTTTTCTGTGTCTCAGCCTGGTGACATCAGGGGAGGCTGGAGGGGAGGAGGTCTAACCCGTGCCCGTTCCGTTTGCTGTGTGGTGACATCTTTGGCATCCTCTGGCCGTTTACCGGAATGGCCCTCATGTAGGTAGAAGGCCAGGGTCTGTCTCCCTGGTTCTCAGACTCAGCACCAAGCCTGATACAATGAAGGCCTTGTTTAGGGCTGGGTACTGCTGAGGTGTCCCACCCTGGAACAGCCCAGGTGTCTGCTCTCTGACGGGGTGACCAACCGCCCTGTTTGTCCAGGATTGAGAATGTCTGTAGATGTAACATTGTTCAGGACCTGTCCCAGGCAAGTCAGGACAGTTGGCCTCTACACTCTTGGTGTCCTGGGACGCTCACCTTACTGCCAGGCTCCTAAAATAACTCAGAGAGGCATTTACCTGAGTGTCCGGAAGAACCTGGGAGTCACATGGACCATGATCAAAAGCAAGAGGTGGCATTTCTGCCATCGACAGGACGTGCTTGGTTTACAGATGGGTATCATGGACTTAACCTTTCCATTTCTCTGTAACCCCTGACTGAACCCCACTACCCATGTGGAAAGTGTGAGGTCGGGGCCACAGGAGAGCACAGGCTCTGGATAATTGTCCTCTGTGATTCTGAGGGCTGGCAGCTTTTGGGTTCCATGGGCTCTTCTTTCTTCTATTAATTTTACTATTATTTATTAGTGTGTGTGGGAGCATGTGTGTTGGTCACAGGATAACTTGGGGGAGTCAGTTCTCCCCTTTCCACCATGTAGATCCCAGAGATGGGATTTAGGTCTTCAGCCTTAGTGGCAAACCCCCACCCCCACCCCCGGTATCCACAGAGCCATCTCTCCAGCCCATTATTTTTATTGGTGTTATAGCATTACCACCACAGGTCTTAGATAGCCCAGGCTAAACTCAAATCTGATACAAAGTGGAGGATGGCCTTGAACTTCTGAACTTCCTGCCTCTGCCTTCCAAGTTCTGGGATTACAGGCGTGTGCTTGTGATTCACCTGAGTTTATGTGATTCTAGTGATGGGCTCTATCCCCACGTGAGGCCGGCCCTCTATTAACTGAGCTATCTCCCTATATTCAAATTTCAATCTGATAATGTGATAAAATACTCTGGCTGAAGCAGTTTAGGGTAGGAAATGGTTTGTTTAGCTTCCTGGTCATGGCCTTTTACTGAGAGAAGGGAAGGAACTTAACAGAGACCTGTGACAGAAATATTGCCTGCGGCTTAGCAAACGTTTTTTTTTTTTTTTTTTTTTTTTTTTTTTTTGCATAGCTCCAGACTATTTGTCAGGGAATGGTGCCACCCACAGTGGGCTGGGCCCCTCTAGTCAATTAGTGATTAAGACAATCACCCATGGACAAGCCTACAGGCCAATCTGATCTGGGCAGATCTTCAATCCAGACTCCCTTTCCAAGTGACTGTAAGCGGTGTCAAGTTCTCAGTAGATGCTAAGATACTAGAGAGTTCCGATTCTGTACTCTTTTTTTTTTTTCCTCTTTGCTTTTGTAAGGAAAGGTCTTCCTCTGTAGCCCAGGATGGCCTCAAGTCTACTACATTGCCCTGTTTGGCCCTGAGTTTGCTACCTAGCCAAGGCTATCTTTGAACTCCTGCTCCTCCTGTCTCTGTCTCCCAGATGCTGGGATTACAGGTGTGCACCACTGTAGGCATCTGGAGGTCTTATTTGCTCCCATTTCCCAGGCTGGAATAGAGTCAGATCATCCTGATTGGATATCGCTACGGAGCCTGTATCCTAGCAGGTGTCTCTCAACAAGAGCTTCAGCCCTGGATTCGAGTCTCTTCCCAGTGGAGTGATAAGTTCCCCTTCTCCCTCTCCCCCCATCCATGTCTCCCAAATGACCTTGACTTTGTTTGGATCCACTTTCTCCTACCCACAACCAGGGGACTCCCCCCACCCCCCTGCCTTGAAGGCCTCTCTGTAAAACACCCCATTTCCCTGGGCTTCCTGTGGGGGTCCTGATGGGTTTCCAGACATGTTGCCATCCCCCCCATGGCTTCTAAAACATACAAATCACTCTGTCTGCGCCTCTGTGTTTCATTACTAGGAATGTACATTTGAAAACAACAGAGGGTGAGATCTAAAAGCAACATGCAATTTTTATTACATATATCTCCAAATCTGCCATTAGGGCTGTCCCCGCGGCATTATTGACCTTGGTTCCCTCTCATTTACACCCTGCATTTTTCATCCTTTGGAATATGGTGTTTGGGGACTTCTCCATCATTAAGTGGGTTTACAGCAATTTCCCTGTGTGTTTTCTCCAAGGGATTCTGTTATGAGATGCACATTAAGTCTCCATTAATACCTCATTATCCGGCTGATAAGATTACCATGATAATGAGGCAGAGATTCTAATTGTTTACTCCTATTGCTCTTCCATTTAATCCTTCCTCTCTACCTGGAAGTTGTTCACAAGCCACTGAGGGCTGGGCTGGAGTCATGCTTCCCATTGGAGGAGCAGAGACTGGGGTCCTTGCGATTACTGGTGACTGGACCCAGAAGGGTATTGGCAGAAGCGAACATCATGAGCCGGGTCCTTCAGACTGGGACAGCTTCCTGGCCACAAGCCCAGAGACACAGGCCCATACATGTGCCCTCAACACATGCACACAGGACAAGGCAGCTCAGCCGTTTCATTTCTTGCTTTATTTGCCCTCTGACTGCTTGCCCTTCTAGAATGTTCCTAACTCAGGAGCAATCCCTCATCACCTGCTTCAAGGCTGGTGTATCTGTTCGACAGTTAGAGGCTCTAGGGCAAAGAGTGGAGTGGGGAGAAAAGAAAAAAAGAGGCCTTTTTCATGGGGGATTATGCAAAGGTGGGGGACCATGTGCAAAGTTGGCTCCCACCAGAGCATTTATGGACCCTCAGCATGTTTGGCTACACATGTGGGAGTTCCTCCATCTGTTGGGGGTTCCACTGAAGTGATCCTGTGACCAAGAGTGTCACCGCCATCAGACTCAGGGCACAAGCTTTGAACCTGTGGCCCGGACACTCTAAGGTGAGGTAGCTTAGCCCGAGGGAGACGCAGGCCCAGCCTTCATTACACATCTCCTGGCCCTAGAGCTCACAGGAACTACTTTGAGCCTGAGAGTATATTTAGTCTTAGTTTTTAAAGATACTTTTAGATTTTTTTAACTCACTGTTTTTGTTTATTTATTTATTGTATTTGTGAGCACTCTACTGCCTTACACCTGCACGCCAGAAGAGGGCATCAGATCACTTTATAGATGGTTGTGAACTACCGTGTTGGCGCTGGGAATTGAACTCAGGACCTCTGGAGGAACAGTTGGTGCTCTTAACCGCTGAGCGATCTCCCCAGCCCCTGAGAACATTTTTAAAGCCTGCAATGGCTTGGGGACATCTAGAAGCTTGGTGGCTGTCACAATAGGTCTGTGTGGCTTAGAGAAAAGGCAGATAGAGACATTTCTGACCCCTGGCATCCTAAGATTAGACCCCAGGTGGAAGGCTAGAAGCTGCTCACTTACACAGGGATGGGTGGCATCATGCTGGGCAAAGGGTGAAAGGTGACAAGGGCAGGTTCCAAACCAAAATTATGGATGACAATACAGCAATGTCCTTTCAGGGCTGTGAAGGCCAAGGCACAAATGATGCTCCTTCCTCAACCTGCCCAGTATGGTCACCCTCATTCCCCAACCTCCCCAACCGGGTCACCCTCCCTCTACGCTGGGCAGAATTTTCCCCTCTGCCTATCATTCTGGGACCCTTGGTTGTCACCACTCCTGTCCCAGCCTGCATATCACAAGGGTTATCTTCTGTGTTTGTCCCTTGTTCTAAATCTCCACCCAGTGTAGTTCATCTTACTTTGATGATGTCAACCTGTGAAGCCACACACAGGCATTAGGGTGAGTCTCTCAGAACACATCCGTGTACTTGACATGCAAGACAAGGCTGGGTGGGCATGGTGTCGCAGGGCTTTGATCTCAGCACTTGGGAGGCAGAGGGATTTCTGTGAATTTGAGGCTAGCCTAGGCTATAGGCTATATGGTGAGACTGACTCAAACAAAACAAACAACCCACAGCAACCAAACACCAAACACAAAACAACGCTCTCCTCTACAGAAATACCACCGCGCCACAGACAGTGTTACAGAAAAATGATCGCAGAGTTTACCGTAGGGTTCTCTGGTGTTGATGCCTTGACCTAACTGTGTGTGGATGGGACCTGATGCCTCCAAGCTTATTTTCTATGGTAGCTCAGGTTGGCCTCAAATTCATGGCAAGCCTCCTGCCTCAGCTTCCCTAGTGCTAGGATTATGGGTATGAGCCACCACACCAAGCTTATATTTTCTTCTGCGGCATGGTGGGCACACCTATAATCCCAGCACTTGAGGGGTGGAACCAGGTGGATTGCTACCAATTCTTGGCCAGCCTGGTCTACATAGGGAGTTCCAGGCCAGCCTGGATGACAGAGACAAACCCTGTCTCAACATTAAATAAATAAGCAAATATATAAATAAATAAATAAGAATTAAAAATATATCATTTTATATTTTTTGTGTGCTTTGTGAGCCATGGTGTCCTATACCCCAGGCTGCCCCAAATTCCCTGGACGACCTCAGCCTGGTGTAGTCCTTTCTATTGTATTCATGTGTATGAATGCTTTGCCTAGATGTGCGATTATCACATTCATACCTGGTGCTCACAGAAACCAGGAAAGGCTGAGGCTACCTCATGGGTGCTGGGAACTGAACCCTGTCCTCTGTAACAGGCCAGTGATCTTAACCTGAGTCTATGCCGTTTGACAGTACCTTTTTATGTCTTTCCTATTTCTTTGTGTTGACCCTAAAACATAGATTCCCCTCGCCCAGGGGAATAAAAGATAGTTTATTCTGCAGCCAAACATGAGTGACCATGGCCCAGGAGTACAGATTCACGCAGCCTCATCAGGTTCCAACGTAACAGTTTATAGTAATAGAATAAGGCAAGGCTTGAATCTGGACACTTTTCCAGTAGTTTGATCAGAGACATCAAGTGAAAGTGTCCCTGTGAAAGGGATATCTCTGTCACAGGTGTCACAGGTGTCACAGGTGCCACAGGTGTCATAGGTGTCACAGGTGCCACAGGTGTCATAGGTGTCACAGGTGTCACAGGTGCCACAGGTGTCATGTTCCCTTACAACATGCTTGGCTTTTGAGTTGTCAGAAGCCAGTAATCTCTTAGCACATTCCCTAAAGATTTTCCTGGCAGTCACAAGGATGTAAGTCACGCATGAAGGTGAGCAATGGTGGCTGGAGTTACCCCAAGACCAAGTTCTGGATCGGCAACATTCTGACTTCCACAACCTCCAAATTCTCATCACTCATCAGAACCTGCAACCCAGACACGGCTTTTCCTGTGACTGCAGCTCACACTATGATTCTTGAATGAAGGCTACACAGGCCCACTTTGAGGCTGGACAGTGGACGGTGCTGATGTCTCTCCAGACATCAGCACCCTTCTGTCACATCCTTCATTCAGGCTTGGGTTTGTCAGTTCTGGCACCTAAATGGTTTCGCTTTGTGGTTGCCTTGGTTACCACCACCACCTCACACTCCCCCCGTTGCTTGACTAACAAAAGCAAGCATGTTTTTGTGGGCTTTTTTGCGTATATGTAATATATGTATAGATATTTATGCATATATTTACATTAATATCATTTGTTTGTCTCTTGGGACAGGCTATCGCTGTTTATTCTTGCTTATTTGATTCAGAGTCTCTAGCCCAGACTAGCTCAAACCCCCCCCATGTGCTGTTGGACCTTCCTGCTCTACATCCTGACTGCTAGAGTTACAGGCAGGCAGACGCCCCAATGCAGTGCTGGGGCTCAAAGCTCCTTCATGCCCTGCAAGCATCCTACAACAGCTTGAGGCAGAAGTCGAAGGGTGGAGGCTGAGGCTAGAGCTATGGGATGGTACCTGGGGCCGGTGTCCAAGAGCCCCACCTACTGTGTGAATGGAAGCGCACTGAGAACCTGGTACCCTCAGAGGCCAGAAGAGGATACCAGGTCTCCTGGAACTGGAGTCAGACAGTTGTGGGTGCTGGGAACTGAACCTGAGTCCTTTGGAAGAGCAGCCAGAGTTCTGAACCACGGAGCCATCGCCCCAACCTGAACTTGACTTTAAAGAATAAGAGGGTGAAGCCAGGCAGGACTGGTGCTGACAGGAAGCATCTCCTAGTGGGCACTGCTCCCTTGGCTCCTGGGGCAGCTGGCAGTGGGTACTGGCGTTATGTCCTTCTGTCCTGCCCCACTGTCTTCTTCCTCCCTGAAGTCCCAGCTGGTACTGAGACAGTGCTTGGCAAACTGATACAAAACTTTCTTCTAGAAACCTCTGTGTCTTGGTTACTTCTCTGTTGCTATGACAAACACCACCACCAAGACAACCTATAGAAGGAAGGGTTGATTTAGGCTTACAGTCCCAGAAGGGTAAGAGTCCCACACAGGGTGGGGGTGGGGGAGATCTGGAGCAGCAGCGGGAAGCTCACCTCATAAACTACAAGAAACAGAGAGCACGAACTGGGAGCCCCTCCCTCCCCACTGGGACATACTGCCTTCAGAAAGGCTCATCCCCAATCCAACGCAAACAATGCTACCAACTGGGGACCGTGTAGCCAAATGCCTGAGAATTATGGGGATGGGAGACATTTATTCAAACCACCACATTCCAGTCAGTGATGCCCCTGCCTCAGATGGTGTACAGGTACCAGCAGTTCCTAGAAGGCCATCACATCTGTGGGCTCTGAGCTGGTGGAGTTGACCAACTGCAGTAGAAAATATTTTGGAAGAATGGCATGTCAGTTGTAGGCGTATATTTTTTCCAACCTACTTTAATAAATCTTCACCCTCTCTCCTTTGCCCACTACCCAGCAGAAACAGTGGGAAAAAAGTTATTAGGATACAGGGGAAGTGGATCTCTTTAGTATTAGTTCTTTGGGGGTGAACGCGATCATCTTTGGCAGCAAGCAGTTCAGTCCTGTAGCAAACACCACATATGACTCAGCCGCTGCAGACCCGTCCTCTTGGCAGGCAGACACCAGACACGAACCAGCAGCTGTAGTTTAAGCCTGCAGGAACTGCAAGGCTTACCAGCCAACCTGAGGCGAGGCCACAGAAGTGGCACACTCCCTCAGCAACTTTGTAAGCAGTTTTTTGAGTTTCTCTCTGGCGTCACCACTAGTGGAGATCAATAATGCTATGCAAGGTGAACCAATACATGTGTGTCATTAGCAAAGAATAGAAAGGTGGAGCAAACCAAAACTATGCCCAATGCTCATGTCCCACTGTCTGTGTGGTCACATTTATACTCCTTTGTCATGGGTCCTTTCATGTATTTGCTATATCAAAACATCTTTTCACCCCTGTCTGCTTCAAGAAAACAGTCTTTCGGGGGCTGGAGAGATGGCTCAGCGGTTAAAAGCACTGACTGCTCTTCCAAAGGTCCTGAGTTCAAATCCCAGCAACCACATGGTGGCTCACAACCATCTGTAATGAGATCTGATGCCCTCTTTTGGTGTGTCTGAAGACAGTGACAGTGTACTCACATTAAACAAACAAACAAACAAATAAATAAATCTTTAAAAAAAAAAAAACAGTCTTTCCTGTGTCTGCTTTACGGAGCCACCTTTTCACCTGTGTGCCCCAGCAACACATCATTTCACATAGTGACTTTCCAAACAAACCAAAAGTTTCCACTTGAGACTTGAACCTGGACTGAATTTTCTTTCTGGCAGATTCACTTCTCCACATAGACTCAGTGCCTTCACATATGAGGGGCCTGTGCAGTAGTGAACTCTGGTGTCTGCGCTGGGTCTGAAACCCCTGAGAGACAGTGGTATATTCTGACTGATTGGCATTTTGGGTGGGAAAGCAAATCTGCATTAAAATAAGTGTTCTGGAGACTGGGGGTGATGGCTCAGTTGATCCTCAGCTTCCATATGATACATACACACTACATACATTCATACATACATACGTGTGTCAGCATGTGTTTGTAATCCCACTCTTGGGGAAGTAGAGATTGGAGGAACCCTGGGATTTGCTGGCAGCCCCAGCTCTCAGTAAAAGACCCTGTCTCAAAAAAACAGGGAGGGGGTATGATTTAGGAACAACACCCTCCCCCAGGGATTAATGTAGTTCTTGCAGGACCCTGGGTGGTCCTCACAAGAGGATTATATTAAGAGAAAGCCTGTCTAGCTTTCTTATGAAGTCTGTCTCATAAGCCGTCCAACTGTGGTGTAGCCAGGATAAGAGCAGATATTGTCCCTACACTCTTGAACCTTCAGCACTATGAGCTGACTAAACCCCTTTTGTTTATTAAGTATCTGGTCTCAGGTGTTTTGTCACAGCAGTGAACTAAAACAGCACTACTTCCAACTTTCCACCCCACAGTCCTGAGCTGTGTCAGGGAGCTTACAGGTCCCTGTGGATGGGATCCAGGGAGGCTCTCCATCTACCAGGAAATGGGTCTACATCCCTTCTCTTGAGTCTGGATGGTTCACTGTAGCTTTGACTGGAATGCTGGAACAGAAGAGACTCTGTGTGGTAACTCAGCAGCTGTGTAACTAAATGCAGTGTGTTTGCATCTCAGGGAGCACAAAGCCAATGTAAGCACAGTAGAGACATAAAACAGGAGAAAGTAGTACAGCTCACTGCAAGGAGAGTGTAGGAATTCGTCCCAAAGCTGTGCTTTGCAGCTGCAGAGGAAGGTGAGGGGCTCATGAGCGCAGATTTAACTATTCAATAGGGGAGGCACACGGGGAGGGTGCTTCTGCGCATGCCTGCGTCCAAGGTGCGTTAGAGCTGGACCTCCAAGGTGCCTGCTTTGCCTACTCGGCGAAACAAGAGCCACCTGCTGTGTTGCTGGTGCAGCTCAGTTCCGGGCACCCGGGTAGTGGCCAAGGTGGAAGGCACGTGAGAGAGGCTTCATGATCCTCCAAGAGTCCCCACCCACCCACAGTACCGGGGCTTGATTGAGGCAGGTGGGTACATGAGGAAGAGAGTGCAGAACTCATCCAAAAGTCCCTGCTCAGACTGGACTGCAGTGGTATCTCAAGAAACTTCTAGAATTAGCTCAACTCAGAGCCATCCTTGAAACAAATGGTTGATATTCTCTTTTTAACACAGGATCATGCTGATAAGTGGTCTTGATCTTATAGTGACTTGAGAAAAGTGTGGTAGTGTCTTTCGTCATGGGGATCCAACGCCCTTTCATCCGAAGGCCTCTGGGGCTGTGAGCTGCTTAGCGTGGGAACTGGGGTATGGCTCACAATGACCACTGTGACACAGCTTCGTTTCTGGGATCTGTTTTCTGCTTTAGAGCTTTTGTTTGTACAAATCAGGAACCTTTTTAGGTTGCCCACTTATTTTGGGGGTCACCATGACTGAATGATTCATTCATTAATTCTGTTCTCCTTCCCTTTCCCATCCTCAAACAGAAGAGACCGAGGGTGTGGGTCAGTGGATTTTAAAGGGTTAGCTCAGCCCTGCATCCCCTCTAAACGGCTCTAGTTTTTAAGCACTGATTTGTTTCTGTGTGGGCTTGTTTGCAGTGATCAGGGGACAGCCTGCAGGAGTCAGTTCTCGCTGGGTTCCAGGGATTGATGGCCGTTGGGCTTGGAGGCAAGCACCTTTACCCGTGGAGCCGTCTCAGCAGCCTTTTGTTTTGAAATGACGTCCTGCTGTGGATTAGCCTGGAACTCAGGACCCTCCTGCCTCAGCTTCCAGATGCTAAGATTACAGGCACGCACCTCCACAACAAGGATCTCACTCTCATGAATTCGAGACCATCTCTGGGTCCAGGATCTAATAACTCAACCAAGCAAGTCCTTAGAGCCATCCTGGCTGCTTGAGCTCCCACAGAGGTTCCAGCGTCCACTCAGCGTGCTCACCTGTGTTAATGAGTCACTCCAGATCCAACGCTCTGGTCTTCCAGTGTGACATGAAAGGTTGGCTCCCTAATGACTTATGTTGGCCCATGTGTTGGTTAGATTTTTGTCAACTGGACATAAGCTAGAGTCATCTGAGAAGAGGGAATTTCAACTGAGAAAAATTAATGCTTTTATCAGATTGGGCTGTAAGCCAGTCTATCTGACCTTGTCTTGAGTAGCTCGGCCTGCTATGGGCCATGCCCTGCCCTGAGCTGAATAGGAATGTAGCAAACTTGAGCAAGCCATGGAGAGCAAGGCAGTAATCAGCACTCCGCCATAGCCTCTGCTTCAGTTCCTGCCTCAATGTTCCTGCCTTAGGGTCCTGTCCTGACTTCCCTCAACAATGGAATTTGATAGAGACAGAGGCATGAAAGCCAAGTAAACCCTCTCCTCCCTATAATGTGTGGTTTGGTCATGGTGTTTATCATAGTCCATCTTAACCTTGTTCCCTGTGGGCCACCCTGTGTCTCTGAGCCATGGGGCTTGCAGGCCCATTGTCCAGCTGGAGATGGAGAGGCGTCGAGAGATACGGGCAGATCTCGGGAAAGATCCCTGTGGCCATGCCAGGCTGCCACTTGAGGAAGAGGCTCTTTTCGCAGAGGCTGGCTCTTGGTGAGTATTATGAAAGAAAGAGTCTGTCCAGGAGCGGTGGAAAGGCTGAGAGGACCCTGGGGGTCGGAAAAGATGCATCTACTGGACAGCTGAGAAGCTGGACACTGCGTTTAGCCCTGGAGATGGGCTGGTGACACTCACAAGAGACAAAACCTGCTTATGTGGAAATATTGAGGTGAATTCTGGCATTAACTCCAGCATCCAGACAGGGAGGTCAAAGGCACAGGCTGCTGCTGGTGAGGACAGAAACCTCATCTGCCTTGATCTGCTTTCCTGGGACCAAGAAAGCCAGTGCCCTGAGGCAGAATGTAGAGGCCTGAGAAGACTCTTCCAGGAATGTTCTAGATGGCCCTCTTCTGGTCTTCTGTGCGCCAGGCATGTACATGGGCTCACAGACATCTATGCAGGCAAACATCCCTACACCCAGAATAATAATTTCAGGGTCACATCACCCCCTCCCTGCCACACCTGCAGCCTTGGTCCAGCAGGGGGATGGACCTGGCGGGCACACTCAGAGGATGACACAATTATCACCATTTCCCTATGGATTACTGTGTCACATATAAAACAGCCAAGGGCAGGAGAAATGACTCAGTGGCTAAGGACACCGGCTGCTCTTCCGGAGGACCCAGGTCTGCTTCCCCACCCCCACATACTGGCTATTACCTGCTCATAATTCCAGTTCTAGGAGCTGTGGATACCTTCTCCAGCCTCTGCCGACACCACATGAACTCGGTGTACATACAGAGGGGTGGACAAAACTCTTTTTACATAAAATAAAATCTAATTTTTTTTCCCAAAACACAGAATGTTGGGAGTTCCCGGCACGGTAGCATGCACCTTTGGTCCCAGCACTTGGGAGGCAGAAGCAGGTGGAGCTTTGTAAGGTCTAGTCTAGCCTGGTCCACATAGTGAGACCCCGTCTCAGACAAACAACCCACCCCCCAAACAAGGAAGCCATGCAGATGGTGGAAATTGGAGAGGTTAAATAAGTTATATTTGGGCACATAGTGGCACAGTCCAGGCAGGAATGAATCCTGTGCGTAGATTGAATCAAACATTGAAATCAACGTTTGACCATTAAAAAACCGGAAAGCACGGATTTATCTGTGTGTACACATTTATCTGTGTGAACACTGCAGTGCACACGTGGACATCAGAGACGACTTTCAATAGTCAGTTCTCTCCCTTTGTGGGCCCCACGGAGAAACTCAGGTTATCAGGCTTTGCACAGAGTCCCCCGATTCACGAAACTACCCTGCCAGCCCTATTTGAACATTTTAGATTTACAAAGTGGCAAGTTGGTGGTTTCAGCTGCTCAGTCTGAAACGTTACACTGTATCAGAGTGGGTTGAGCTGTGGTAACAAATAGACCCAACACATCAGGGAGTAAATACATCAGAAGTGAGTCATGAAAGGGCTGGAGAGAAGGCTCAGAGATGAATGATGTGCTTGTACAATCACCTGTAACTCCAGATCCACATGTTAATCGTAAATCTAGATGTTAATTTGCCTGTAATTTTAGCTATCTGATGCCTATGTGGGCACACACACAAGCACACACATATGTGCAAACATAAATATGACAAAACAAACAAACAAAAATAAAACACACACACACATAAATAATAAGATAAGATTCTTGTGGCGGGCTGGAGAGATGGCTCAGAGGTTAAGAACATTGACTGCTCTTCCAGAGGTTCTGAGTTTAATTCCCAGCAACCAAATGGTGGCTTACAGCCATCTATAATGAGGTCTGGCGCCCCCTTCTGGTATGTAGGCAGGACATTGCATACATAATAAATAAATCTTTAAAAAAATTTTTTTTGTGGCTGGAGCAATGGCTCAGCATCTAAGAGCACTTGCTGCTTTTCCAGATGACTTGAGTTTGCTTTACAGCACCCACGTTGGGTCCCTTGTGACCACATGTAACTTTAGCACCAGGGAAGTCAACATTTTCTTCTGGCCTCTTAGATACTTGTATGCATGTGGTATTCACACACACACACACACACACACACACACACACACGTAATTAAACATAAATATAAAATTCCTCTGAGAAGACATTAGTTTCTTAGTAACACTCCTGCTTGTGGATGAGGGAATGAAGCACTCCTCCATTATGGTTTGGATACTCAATGTTCCCATCAGCTGATGAGTTGGATTTCAGGTCTCCCAGTGGCATTGTTTTTGAGAGGCTCTGAGGTTTGGGAAGAGGGCCTCCCTGGGGGGAGTAGGTGGCTGGAGGCGTGTCCTTTGAGGCTGTATCTTTATCCCTGACTTCTTCTTGTCTCTCAGCTTCCTGTGCTCTTGAATGAGATTTCCCCCATGGTGTTGGGAATTTGGTTATTTAGTTCCCAGTTGTTGGTGTCTGGGGAGGTTCTAAAGGTGTGACCCTGCTGCAGGAAGAATGTCACTGTAAACAGGCTTTAAGAGTTTAAGGAGTTGATGCCACTACCAGCTCTCAGTTAAGCATGGTGGCGCACAACTTTAATCCCAGCACTTGGGAGGCAGAGGCAGGTGGATCTCTGTGAGTCTGAGGCTAGCCTAGCCTACTTAGGGAGTTTAGGACAGCCAGAGCTACTTAGAGAAACCCTGTTTTAGAGCAAACAAACAAACAGCAAGCAGAAGGTGTGAGCTCTTAGCTCCCAGTTCATGTCACCATCCCTGCTGCCATGCCTCCCGGCCATGATGGACTCAACTCTCTGCAACCATAAGCCAGAATAAATGCTGTTTTCTATCCATGGTATTTTTACAACAGCAAGTGAATTTCTATTTTGGTATTTTGGTAGGTATTTTGGTCACATCCATGCAAAAGTAACACACATGGGCTCTCTCTCTCTCTACCATGAGGTGACTCAGGCAGGGATCCAGGCTGAGGTAGGTATCTCTTTCTGTCCTGGCTGGTGTTTTTGCCAATCCTTTCTACCTGTCCTTTGCCCAGTGCTGAGGCTGCAGTTACAGCTGGTGCTGGAATCTCAATGGGGCGTCATCCCTTCCTTCCCAGCATGTGCTTGGAGTCAGGGTGAGGGTTCTACTCGGTGACCTTTGAGTTGTCAATTCCAGTAGTCACATTCTCTTGACAGCAAATAGTGTCACACCTGAAGCTGTCCGTGCACACGGGGCCTCCTCTGGCCTTACATGGTGACACCCAGTCCGTGCACTCGGGGACCCCTCTGGCCTTACATGGTGACATCCAGTTCCAGCTGCTCTCTCTCTCTCTCTCCTTCTCTCCCTCTCTCTCTCTCTCTCTCTCTCTCTCTCTCTCTCTCTCTCTGCCTGACAGCTCTCTTTGGCAGCATGGCCTCCTCTCACTGTGTGCTCTGTAGATCAGAAGTTCAGGAAGTGGGAGTTTACCCAGTGAGGCAATCAGCATGGCCTCCACACCTATAGGTGAGCCACCCCGGAGGTCCCAAGCTCCAGCTGTCCCCAGGGTGCCTGGTGACTGTGGTGACTGTCTCCTCATTCTCTCGTCACAACAGGCTGTTGACTTTCCTCTCCTCTTGAACTGCATGGATCTTTATAGTTGTCACTTCTGAGGGACTCAGTTCTTTGTCTCAGTCTCTTCTCCCTGTTTCTTCCTTTCCCTGACTCTCTCTGTGCTTGCCTTTGGGACTCGGGAGCCTAGGTTACCACACAGAGGGATTTCAGCTGATAACTTCATGTGGGCCAAGGGACAGTCAGCAGCAACTGCTAGCTACTTGTACATGGTCAGTCTTTAGATGCTCAGTACCCACCTCTGACCTCCCATCAGGGACGCCAGTTTGCTATGACTCATCAGCCACACAAACCGTGAGAGATGCTGAGCTGATTAGTTTATGTCAACTTGACGCCAGCTAGAGTCATCTGAAAGGAAACCTCAACTGAGAAAATGACTCAATGAGATTTCTCTCTAAGGCACTTTCTTCTTTAGTGATTGAAAACAAGGGTCCAGTCTGTTGTGGGTCCCACCTCTGGACTGATAGTCCTGGGTTCTATCAGAAATGAGGCTGAGCAAACCAGTAAGCAGCACCCCTCCATGGCTTCTGCATCATCTCCCGCCTCCAGGATTTTGTTCTATTTAAGTTCCTTTCCTGACTTCCTTCAGTGATGATGAACAGGGATATGGAAGTGTGAGCCACATAAACCCTTTCCTCCCCTACCTGCTTTACGGTAATGCTGTTTCATCAGAACAATAAAAACCCTAACTAAGACAGCTGACAAAGAATGTTTGTTTCAAGATTGTTAATATGGGGGCTGTTTTTTAGACAGCAGCTAAATATGCAACAATCATGGGCATGTCATGTGTGTAGCACACATACATGTGTGACAGGTGCATGTGCATGTATGTACATGTGAACATGGGAGGCCAGAACACATCTTTGATGTCTGATGCTCTCAGGTACCATACAACATTTTTTAAAAGATTTATTTTGTTTTATGTGTACGAGTGTTTGCCTGTTTATATCTGTGCACCATGTACATGCATCTGTGTACCATGTACACGCCTGATACCTGCAGAGGCCAGAAGAGGGAGGGCTTTTGATTTCTTAGAACTGAAGTTTCAGATAGTTGTAAGCCACCAAATAGGTGCTGGGAGCTGAGCCCAGGTCCTCTGAAAGAGTAGCCAGTGCTCTTAACTGCTGACCCACCTCTCCAGTTCTACCATCCAACCTTTAAAAAAATGTTGAATTACAGTACTTATTTATTTATTGTGTGTGTATATGGATACCTGCACATGTCATAGTACATATGTGGAGACCAGAGGAAAACTTTTGGAAGTTAGTTCTACTGTGTGCGTTCCCAGGATTTGAACTCAAGTCACCAGGCTTGGTTGCAAGCACATGTGTCTGCTGAGCCATCTTGTCGACCTCTATTGGTGTCTTGAGACAGGGTCTATTATTGCTATCTGGGGCTCCCCATTTCTAAGCTAGCTGGCCAGTGAGCTCCAGGGGCTCTCCTGTCTCTGTCTCCCCAGCACTGAGGTTACAACATGCCTGGCTTTTCACACAGGTGTTGGGGATCAAAACCACCTCCTCATGCCTACAGCAGACCCTTCATACACTGTATGTCTCCCAGCCACACCATCATGCACTTTCTTCTGTTCCTGTGTGATCACTCACTACACCATTCTGTGTTTTCTGGGACCACCTCCTAAGTCAGCCATGTACCTCTGTTTCTGGGGAACCCAACCAAGACAACATAATACTTAGAAAAGAAAATTTAGGAAAAAAACTATTAAAGGAGACAAATACTGGGGGCTCCTTTTGGAGGAGGTTCTAGAAGCATCACGGGTTGCATATCTTCTTTCATAACACTTAAAACCAAACACTGTATTTCCATAAAGCCTAGGGAAGGCCTCAGAAGACCCAAGACTGGACCCAAGAAGCAGGTCCCAGGGAGAGGGTGAACCTCTGGCTTCTTGCAGCCGGCAAGCAGCTGGTCTGAAGGCTGGTAATGGTTTGGGTGGGTGGGTGTGTGGGTGGGTGGAGGTCAGAGAGCGATTTTTGGATTTTGTTTCTTTCCTTCTACCATATGGGGCCTGGAGTCAAACTCAGGGCTTCAGGTTTGCCTGCAGGCACCTTTACCCTGAAGCCCTCTTGCCTACCCAGCAATTATATTGATTACTTTTTAATTGTTTTAAAGATTTTATTTTATTTATTGGTATGGGTATTTTGCCAATATGTATGTATGTGTTTCATGTGCATTGCCAGGTGCCTGTGGAAGTTAGACGAGAGAGTTGGGTTCCTTTGTACTGAGCTTAGAACTGTTGTGAGCTGCTATGTGTGTGCTGAGAATTGAACCCACATCCTCTGGAAGAGCAGCCAGTGTCCTTAACCACTGGGCCATCTCTCCAGGCCCCCTAACAGTGTTTTTATTGTTTTAAATAATCATGTAATGAGTGTAGTATGAAATGTCACTGTTTTGAGTGCACAGTACAGGGGCTGTCAATGTTTAGGACAGTCACCATATCTCTGTCACCTCAGTTGAACTAAAATAAGGTTGGTCCTGGGACTTTTGAGATGGTTCAGTGAGCAAAGGTACTGGGTGCCAAGCATAAGGACCTGAGTTTGATCTCTGAAACACACATGGTAGAAGGAGAGAGCTGACTTACTTTAGTTGTCCTATGATCTCCACACAGGCCTTGGCCTTGTGTGCACCCAGTTTCTAACATGCATGCATACATGCATACACGCATACACGCATACATGCATACATACATACATACATGTATATAATGCAAATGTAAATATTCATCCCTCAGTCACTTGTCTGACAGTCCCTAGTGCTCACCCTTCTCCTGTTCACAACTTCACACTAGAATCTCACACTTATGAACCAAAACTGACAGTTTTATCCTTGTGTGTCTGGCTTACTTAACATGTCTCTTCTCCAAATGACCAGAGGGCTGCTCCGTGGCCCCCGCTCCCAGGGCCCATGTGGCTCCATCCTCCTGTGTCCAGTGGACATGTCTGGCCCAACCATTTTGTTCCAGTATGACTTCAGGCTTCTCCCCTTCCCTGGGCCGAGCAGAATCGCCGGGCGAGGTTAATCAACATTCAGTCATGTTTCCAAGTTTAAATGGCGCATTTGTTTAATTATGTGTAAGCAGCAATACATTGTGGCTATTATCTAAATCACTATTTTATTTCCTGGATGTGGTTTTATAATGCGGGGGTTCCGCTCCAGCCTTGCATCATTAACAGAGAAGAGTTAATGAATACAGAACAGAAAGGCTAATTACACTTTAATTTACAATCATGGTCTCATTTTGGGACCACATGAAATCTGTTTTGAAAACATTAAAAAAAAAAAAATCCTACTCTTGTCCTGGTAAGAGGAGGGACCCCGGCCAGGAGCCGGGTTCTGCCTACCATGTCACGGCTGAGTGTCTGTGGCTGGCACGGGTCCTCTCCCTGGGGTCATGACGGGGTGATGTGAGAGTCTATGCTCAGCATCCTGAGGCTGCCATTGGGTCTTCAGTGCCTGTGGCTGTAGCTGGGAAGCCTTTCTGAACTCTCCGAGCTCTGACCGCGTCCTCTGCACGGTTTTGCTAAGGAAAGCTGCTGGGAAGACCAGAGCTTTTTGTTTGTTTGGTTTTGCTTTATTTTTCTGGCTGTCCTGGAACTCACTGTGTTGACCAGGCTTGCCTTAAACAAGTGTCTTTAACTGCTGATCCAGCTCTCCAGCCCCACTTCTGGTTCCGAGAACAGGGTCTCTCTGTGACCCAGAGTTTGCTGATGATGCTGGGGGGCCAGCGAGCATCGGGGTTCACTCATCTCTGCCTCCCCAGTGGTGGGTTTGTAAGGACACCCCCCACACCTGGATGTTTAACTAGGGTTTAACTGGGGTCCTTGGACTTGCGTAGCCGGCATTTTGCCTGCTGAACCCTCTCCCCAGCCCATAATTCATGCTACCCACTTAACTCCCGTGATGGAGACTGGAGGCTTTGCACACAGTAGGAGGCTTGTTTCCGGCAGAGTTCATTACAGTTCTTCCAAGTTTTGAAAAATCATACAATAAAAGTTGGGGAGAAAACAAATAAACAGACAAACAAACAAACCTCCTGGCTGGGGATGGAGCTCACGGTAGAGCTGGCCTTGGAATCCATGTCCTCCTGCCTCAGTGTCACAAGTGTGTCCACCACGCACGTGTTTCATCTTCTATGTGTGTGACGAAAATGCCTTAGATCCTTTAGTTAAGCCCACCAGCCTTTGTGTGATTTCACAGTATGAAGTATTGGAGCCTAGAGTAAAAATGAATCTGATGATTAATCAATCGGAAATAAACACGTGCATAAAAAGGCATAATAAAGTCTTGGTTTGGTCCTATGTGAAGTCAGGCGACTGTGGGAGGTGTGAGAGGGTCAGTGTCAACTGTCACAAAGCCTCTGAGCAAGGCTGTGGGCGGGTTTTCTGGTTAAACTACCTGAGGTGGAAAGACCCGCCCACCGAGGGCGGTGCCTTTCCTTGGCTGGCATCCACCCACTGAGTAAGTGGAGAAAGTAGCCAAGGAGTGGCATGCAGTTGTCACTCTCTGTCCCTGACTGTGACTGTGGGTCACAGGCTCCTGGGTCCTGCTTTCCTCATCCTGGTGGACCACACCCTTGAACTGTCAAGGGTATTTTATCCTTGCAGCCTGAAGAGGAACTGAGCTGTACTAGCCTGTTGCTTGCTCCTAAAACCCTACATTCAGGCTCTCCTTCTAGAGAACAATCATTGAGAAAAAACTCACAGCCACTGCACTTCGTCGTCCAGAGAGGCAGGAAACAGAACTTGGCTCAGACGGGGAGGTGGTTGCCTTCAGCTATGGGACCGTCTTCTTCAGGAAGCTCGGTATATCTGCTTGCTGCCCCAGAGGTTTCTGTTAGAAACAAGAGCAGGGCCTGAGAAGATGGCTCAGTAGATAAACTGCTTGCGCTGTAGGTGTGAGGACCTGAGTTCAGTACTTGGAACTCACATTGAAAACAATGCTGATCGCTGGAGAGATGGCTCAGTGGTTAAAAACACTGGCTGTTCCAGTGGAGCATCTGGGTTTGGTCCCCAGAATCCATATCAGGTAGCTCACAACTGACTGTAAGTCCAGGGACATCTGACATCCTCGTCCGGCTTCCAGTGGTACCAGACTTCCACATGATAAACATATGGACAAGCAGGCAAAACGCATACATAAAACAGAACCCTGGGCTGAAGAGATAGCTCAGCAGTTGAGCATTGACTGCTTTTTTAGAGGTTTTTGGTTCAGTTCCCACAGATGGCTCACAACCATCTGTAATGAGATCCGATGCCCTCTTCTGGTGT
This sequence comes from Micromys minutus, assembly GCF_963924665.1. Taxonomy (NCBI): domain Eukaryota; kingdom Metazoa; phylum Chordata; class Mammalia; order Rodentia; family Muridae; genus Micromys; species Micromys minutus. The sequence continues at coordinate 10,472,180 of NC_137982.1, read as the reverse complement.
GTCTGAAGACAGCGGTAGTGTATCACATACATACAATAAATAAACAAATCTAAAAAAACAAACAAAAACCAGAACTTAAGCCAATTAACCAGTTAAAGAGCTGGGCATAGCCAGTCCAGTAATCCAAGACCTGGAGACACAGTAGCAGGAGGATTCCTGGAGTTCAGTAACCAACCAGCCTAGCCTATTGGACAAAAAATAAAATAGAATAAAATAAATAAAAAGACAGCGCTCAGAACAACATTGCTCTCTGCTCTACACACACACACACACACACACACACACACACACACACACACCTCAGAAATAACTGAAATTAGGTTTTCTATGAGGTGAGAAAACAGACAACTCATGGAAACCAGACAGAAGAGCTGGAGAGATTGCTAAGTGGTTAGAGCACTGGCTGCTCTTCCAGAGGTCCTGAGTTCAATTCCCAGCAACCACACGGTGACTCACAATCATCTACAATGTGATCTGATGCCCTCTTCTGGTGTATCTACATTAAATAAATGAAAGAAAGAAAGAAAGAAAGAAAGAATGGATAAATAAATAAATATTAAAAAAGAAAACCAGACGGAAAATTGTATCTATGGAATTATCTGGAAAATGGCACGTCTGAGAAGAAACGGCTAATGTTTCCTTATAATTCAAACCTAACAGATTCCTCACTCTTTCCAGGTACCCTGAAGTTTTGTCCAGCTCACAAATCCCTGGGTTATGAACCTCGCCGACAGGAACCAGGCGCTGGCACGATCCCATCCCTTGGTCTGGACTGATTGGATCAGAACAGGAACCGCCTTACCTGGGTGCTTGAAAAAGGGGTGTAGTTCAGAGGATGCAGGGACCAGCATCTTTTCCTACTTGGGGCACAGCCCCCGACCTCCTTTAACACTCCACTGTTTTATTAAGTCTTGCTTTTCATGGTAAACCTGGCTTGAGTAGACTTCTGTGATGACAGTATCTCAAAACAGTTCTTATTCTGAATCATTTATTAGCATAAAGGAAGAGATTAGGAACCAGGGCCATCTCCTGGCTGGGTCCGCACCGCAGGCTGAGCAGTCCCTGGACTACACCAGTGCCCTCAGATCCTTACTGTTATCTGGCTAGCTTGCTCTGAGGTTGAATGTCTAGGACCCTTAAATGGCCACTAGGAGGCCCTAGGGGACAGACAGTGAAGATGGGGAACAAACCTGCTGTGTGTGTGGGGGGGGGTGGGGGGGGGAGGAGGTTCTGACAATAGATGCATCTGGCAGCTGTGGCTCTACCTAGATGACCCTCTCAGATTCCGGTGCATACCTGAGGGTTTCTGCTAACACACTCTGAGGTTTTGGTCCTTCCTGCCTGCCTTTGCTCTTCCAAAACCCCTCAGGCAACACCAAGGCCTCCCTGCGTTCCCTCTGCCCACACAGAACTGTGAGGTGAACTAGTTTGATCTAATTGGTCCACAGTGTGTGTGCACCTCATAGCTCAGGTTCATCCTTAGGCCAGCCTGGGTTAGGTGAGACTCTGCCTCAAAAATAATAACCAACTAAATATCTAAGTCAACAGACTGGAGCTTCAGCTGAGGGTTGAAGGGTTACCCAGCACACAAGAGGTCCCGGATCCATCTTTGACACTGGAAAAGCAAATCCATAGATCCTCCAATAAATATGTTAAATAGTGTGAAGATCCCTTTTCCTGGGTACGCTGGAAATGCTTTCTCATTTGGAAACGCCCCTCTCAGGGTTCTCCCTCCCCCCACTCTGCCAAGAGCCAAACCTAGGTCCTCTGCAAGAACAGCAAGTGCTCTTAACTGCTGAGCCATCTCTCCATCCCTCCCTCCTCTTCTCTTTTCTGTGCTGTGTGGTGCCTGCACATGAGTGTCCCCGTGTCCCCGTTCCTAGTTCCGGCTCCCACAGTGTCGGCAGTGGTTTTGTGATCTTTGGATTTGCCTTGATGGCAAGGATGACCTTGAACTCCTGACCCTTCCTCTACCTCCTGTGTGCTGGGATCACAGGTGTGGTCCCCACATTGGCTGCTGGGTTTCAAGACTGCAGTTGACTTCAAGTATATAACTAAGAAAACCAAGTAGCCCTGTTCCTCTGAACATGTCTCTCCTGCCTCAGTGACAGGAGGGGAATGTGACTTCTGTCAGCTGGGCAGCACTGGGCAAGTGACCTCTGATCACCAGCCTCAGTTTTCTTCCTATGAAATGGGACAGTTGTATTTTGGGCTCTGCCAGAAGCCCGAGAAATGAGGGCGAAGCTCTCTCAGCACTGGAAACGTTAGCAGCTACAAAGGAAGTACGTCTGGAGCCAGAGTTCTCAGCAGGATGCCAGCTGTCTCCGTACCTAAGGAGAGGTAGTCCTCCCTGCCTGCAGGTGGCGCTGTTAGCATCTCACTGCCACTGTCATCTGGTCAGACTGAGCCCACTCACTGCTCATCTGACCTGCTTTGCACATCTAGAGTTGAGTCCCATCTAGCTTGGGGTGTTGTATTTTGGTACCAAGGTGCAAACCTTGCCCTAATGGTACGGAGCTGTATGAATCTGCGCAGGTCACTTAACCTCTGAGCCTGAGGCTCAGTAGTGGCAGGGATACAATGTGAAGGAGGAGACACCAGCCCAGTGGGCTCGGTCACGACAAAGTCCCAGGCAATAGAGCAGGAGAGGCAAAGAAAACCAAATAAGAGTGAATGCCTCAGGGCAGCTACTAGAAGGAGTGTCACTACTCCCTGCTAATGGTCACTGGGCCTGAGGGCACCGAGGGGCAAAGCATAGGGTGCCTGGCTTCCTTTGGGCTGGGCTTTTCATGCTGAGTGGCCGTGGGCTATGGCCCCTCGCCCAGCCCTGTACAAGGGACAGGCCAGCAGCCACCACAGTCCCACCCAGCAGGAATTAGGACCTTGACAGGGCACAGAGATCCAGTCTCTCCATCACGTCACTGTTTGCCTCAGTTTCTCCTAGTGCACCCTGTTGTAGCATTGGGCAAGGACTCACAGGCTGAAGTGGCTGCCATGCCACCAGCCCCTCTGACAGGCATGGTCCACACTGAGGGAGACCTTCCATCCTTCTGAACGTTTCCTCACTACAGTGTTTGGGGGTGGAGAGCGCCCATGACTCGCCCCTCTGTTAGAGGGCAACACACAGCAATGTGTGAACTGCACAATCCTAGGAGCTCTGCTCCGGTCACCAGCACTGTACATTGTCTAACGTTAGAATGACTTTCTCCAAAATGGGTGTTAAGGGTGTATTTTCATAATTTCCACAGAGATGAAAGCTGTCTTTGGGAGGACAGCTGATCTCCGGTGAACTCCTTTTTATGCTTGAAGCCAGGCTCCCATGATTCTCCCTAGCCTGGGGTTAGAGTCATTGCCCACCTACCCAACCCCATCTTGGGCCCTTTCCTCCTTGTGAACTTTGGCGCTGCACTGGGCCGAGATTCTACCCACTCCAGGCCTTAGACATGGATTGGGACACCAAGGCTGGAGCAGGAGAGCACTTGTCCCGGATTCTGCAGCTGCTCCTCACCGCTTGGTGGAATGGAGGCCAAGAGCACAGATGAGCCCAGCCTTTGGGACAAGGAGGTGGAGACCAGCAGGCCACGCCCCCGAGGAGTCATTGTCAAACTGGTCAACTGGACTCGGGTGTCCCGTGCTTAGGGAATGATATTCTGGCAGAAGTGGGGGAATGATCCAGGGTGGATGTCTGCCGCTGGGGTGCCGGGACTATAGAGACTGTGCCCCTTCCCCCGCCCGCCCCTCTCTCCAGTTCCTCCACTCGTCCCAGCCCCTTCGTCTGCCTGAGATTTATTCCTGAGCCACAGAGCCTGGAAATAATTTGCTGACAAAGCTGGGTCCCGGCAGGTGCTTTAATTGGTTCTGTGGGCGAAGATCAGGGAGCTTCTATTTAGAAGGAACTAGAAATTATGGTGGCGCCACCGTCCTTTCTCTGTGGTGAGGACTGCACAGTGTGTGGGGAGGGTTGCACAGCATGGGGGAAGGGTGGAGGCTCTTCCATGTCAGTCTGGTGTAGAAACAGGGCCCTTCAGCCCTGTCCAGCCTTGGATTGGGGTGGGGCTCATAACCTGGCAGAGCTTAGCCAGAGAAGGTAAGGCCTAAAGCCTGACTCCAGTGAGAGGCCTCTTGGAGCAGGAGAACCTTCCCTGAGGATGAGGGTTAGGCCGTGCCCCTCTGAGGCCCACATCACACTTACTAGGTCCAGTCCCCGCTGTAGCACCCTATAGTCCTCAGAGTAACATTCAGAGTGACCTCTCGTGATTACCCCACCATGTCACTTTTGGTCCCCCATTTTCCTCAAGAGAGAGAGAGAGAGAGAGTGTGTGTGTGTGTGTGTGTGTGTGTGTGTGTGTTTCCTGGAGGCTTTCTGTGGGTTCCACAGTGTGCTAAGGGAGCAGGGTCACCCTCACTGATCTGCTTAGGTCTGTTAGAGGCAACACAGCACGGCCTGGGCTTGAACCCCCGACCTGCCTAGTGCTCAGATCTACATGCTTCCCTCTCAAGTTACACTTGACATTGGCTGAGCTCTGGCCCCCACAAGCCCACACCTTCTGGTGAGATTTTCCCTCTAGCAGACCCCTAACTTCAGGGCCTACTGCTGTCCCCTCTCCATGAATTCCAGAGAATCCTTTCAGCCGTGATCCCTCCTCCCAAACTCCCCAAAGCCCTGGTTAAGCCTAGGTCTTAGCAGTGACCTCTGGGTTTGCTCCTTGCTGTATTGCTGTGACACTTACCATACAGGACACCCCATAGCTCATCCCCCACGGTGAAGATCTCTTGAGCCTAGACTCTGGTGGGTAGGACATGGCTGTGGGCTACCACTCGGAGACTCTGAGCCATGGGATTGTCCCTCATTGGGGGGGGTGCAGTCAGAGCTTACTTTTCATGGGTGGGGTACGTGTGTTATGTCACATGGTCCCCTTCAGGTATGGCTTATGAGGACTGTGAGGCCCTGTCCCAGCGCAGGTACTGCTCAAATCAGGGTTGTCCAGTTCTGCTCTCCCATGCCTCCTGACCCAAGAGTGTTCACACTTGGGGGACATGTTGTTTCTGGGTGCAGCAGGGCTGATGGGAGAACACGAGGAAACAGAACCCCGTCAGAACAAAGGGCCTGGGGGGGTTTGTGGAGCTACAAGGGTGGCTTTTCCTGATATGATTTTTTGAGAATTTCTGGGATGGTGCTAAATGTGGGGTACAGATGCAGGAAGAGGAGGGTTTGGTAGGAGTTGGACAGAGGAAGGCAGAACCTGTGTGGGGGTACCTGGAATCCACATGTCAGCAGTTGTATCTGCTGCCCCTTCACCCAAGTTAGGCCTCGGTTTCCCCAGCAGGGCCTCCTTGTGGTGGAGGGGAAGGCTCAGAGTGTAGGCAGCTTGGGCAATCTCCTCTTTGCTAGCAGCTGATTCGAGGGCGGAGGCAGGACCCGGTGGGCGGTGTGCGCTGGTATCTCCAGAGATCTGAAGGGCATCCTTGGAGAAGGGAGAGACAAACAGCTGTGCGGGGAGTCGCTTCGGCCTAGCAGAAAGCTTGCCAGTTAGTCTGGGCCGTAGGTGGCGCCACAGGGCTGCAGTTGTGCCCTCCCTCGCGGTCCAGTCCTGGCTGTTCTTCGCCTGTTCCTCAGACATCTGCCAGCATCGCGAGTCACTTTGGGGCACTAGGGTTGCGCCCAGATCTGCCAGAACCAGCCATACACGCAGGTACTGGACGTAGGAGAGAACCCTGAAGCTGCCTCTTTGGTCCCTGCAGCTGCCACTCCAGGGCCGTGGTGTTAAAGGCAAACCACACGAGCGCAGTGGGGTGTGCCGGAGTCAGGGTCCCCACCCGCGTGGTTAGCCCCGGTACCCTGGGTGCATATAGCGACATGCGTGAGCGTGGATGCGGGGGACATGCGTGGGACGCAGGGCCACCGCCGGTGCTTCCTTTGTTTCCGCGCCGACCTGCAGGCGGTGGCTTCACTGCCTCCCTCTGTGCCCCGCCCTGTCGTCTTCCGTTAAGGATGAAGGTCTCAGTCTCTGGGAGGAATGTGTCCGTGGGCCCTGCCTCGGTGGCTCACTCCCTTGACCCCTGCATTACACTGGAGAAGGCCGCGTATCCCCTCCTCAAGACAGAACCTGCTCAAGTCCCTCAGCACCAAAGTAGCATTCCAGCCTCCAGGCCGTGGGAACCCAGAAGTGACTGTCACAAGCCCAGGAGGGCCTATGAGGTCATCCCAGTTCAAGGGCTCTAAAGTCCACAGACCTCATCTGTTAAAGGGACAAGTGGGAGCCCCCAAGTGGGGGCTCACTAGGGAAATTAAGCCAAACCAGACAGAGGGTTCAGTCCTCAAGAGCAAGTGTCACCCACTTAGGCACTGGGGGAGGATTAGTTGCAGGCAGGGGCTGAGCTGCAGGAGCTGGAGGGTTGTGATGTTAGGTCCTCAGGCCACCCACTGGTGACCACGAGGTGCCTGTGTCCCTTTCTTCTTCTGCACCACTCCCACAGTGTTCCCAGTGTGCCCACTGTGCCTCTAGCCTCTTTCCCTTGTATCCATGTCTAGGGCCCATGCTCAGAACCCACCCAGGACTCTCTGGATCCCAGCTAGGACTGCAGCTCTCCAGCAGCTGCCGCAGTTATTCTGGGACCCCTGACCCTGCCGGACACAGACCAGGTTCTGTACCAGTGTTCTTGGCTCTTCTTTTTCTCTTTGAAAAACAAACAAATAAACAAAACCGAAACACTGTAGCTGTCTTCAGACACACCAGAAGAGGCTTTCGGATCCCATTAGAGGTGGTTGAGAGCTACCATGTAGTTGCCGGAAAATGAATGCAGGACCTCTGGAAGAGCAGTCAGTGCTCTTAACCACTGAGCCATCTCTCCAGCCCCAGTTTCTTGGCTTTCTAGGAGGCCCCTGAATATCACATATTCTGAGTCTCAAGACAGACAATGTGTGTGTGTATGGGGGGGGGCATCCTTTGCTGGGTTTAGTACTTAGAAGGGCCAGACTGTGTGAACTGACATTTCAAGGTGCTCCTCATTTTTAGAGCCCATTCAACCTTTAGTTCTGTTCCCAGGAACCCCATCACCACCCCACAGACAGTGCCAAGTTCTGGGGGTTAGAGGTGGGCTGGACTCTCTGTGGGTGGCTGTCATCCCAGACTGGGGCTGCTGTTTCTGCAGCTACATCTCAGGAATTCTGACCCAGATGTGGGAAGATGGACTACCCAAGGCTCTGACCTAAGGTTCTGAGAATGCAGCCATAGGGGGTGATGGGCAGGACCACAGATGACCTGGTCACGCTTGTCTATAGGAGACCATGAAAGTATATCCAAGGTGGGTGAGATCTGGCCTGGGCTGGTGGCCTGGGCAGGACACTGGCAAAAATGGTGGTTCTTGCTAGCCAAGGTCATTCCAAGATCCTGACCTTTGCTAAGCAGTTGACAAAATTCTCATGATTAGGGGAGCGGGATGAATGGCGACTTCCATTTGCTGGAAGCCTGGTTTTGGTCCTGTTGCTGACAGCCCTCGCCTGGCCCATTCCTGGGAGGTTTGGGGTCAGGTAGAAGGTGTCCTGACCCCTCGTGTCAGGCTCCACTCTCTGAGTCTTTTAAGTTGAGCTCCTTGGAAGCAACTCTAACCACCAGCCTGGCTGGGCCCAAAGCTGGGAGACCTGAGAAGGTTTGAGGGATGGGAGGGGTCGGGGACCCATGTTTTCCCTTCCTTTATCAATAGTCATTTATTGAGCACCCACTGTTTGCACCAGCCCACACGGAGCAGTGCAAACTCTGTTCCCTCTCTTCCTGCAGGGCTTTGTCTTCTAGCGCTGGACACTAATCTGTCTCTGTTACTGCTGTTGCTGTTGTTGTGCATGTATGTATGTACGTGGTATATGTGCACATGTGTGTACATGTGGAAGTCAGAGGAGGAGATCAACTGTTCCACTCTATCTATTACTCATCATGTTACTGAGATGAGGGGCGTCTCTCACTGAACCCCGAGTTAGACAAGCAGTCAGCAATCCCCGGTGATCTACCTGTCTCTATCCCTCATGGCTCTGGTTACAGACATAGGTGTGGCCATGCATATCTTTTACATGAATGCTGAGGATTTGAACTCCGGTCTGCTTTCCTGCACAGCAATCACTCTTACCCACTGAGCCCTCTCGCCAGCCCCTAAGTATGTACTGTATGATTTCAAGGACAAGAGATGGCAAGACTTGGTATCCACTGGGAGTTTGGGGAGCAGAGGCCCCACAAACACATGGATGTCAGTTCACACTCTCAAGCGGGAAGGGTGGGAAAGAAGGAGCAGGCAGGTTGTAGGGCTGTGGCTCCAAGAGGGGTGAATAGAAGGGAAGGTGGCATGAACAGGTGAAGCCTTCTAGGGACAAGGGAACAGAACCCCAGCCCTGGGGACTCTGGGTTTTGCCCCAAGTCTGTGGAAACCCTATGGTCCCAGAGGTGTAGCCTTGTCTGAGCCAGCCCAGGGAGGTAGGCTCTTGATGTCCTGGGAAGGCCAAGGTTCCTGAAGCTAAGGTTGGGGAGAAGCAGCTGTATGCACAGGCAGGGAGGAGCGGAGTGTGGGGGTCATTGGTAGGGGTAAAGACCCAGGACAGCAGACGGACACCAGGCCTGCGGCTGCACTGGCCCTGGGCTTGATCTATCCTAGGCCTTTACATTCAGACTAGTGAAAACCTGATGGTGGGTTTTCCAGAGGGAATGGATGGTCCGAATGAGGGGAGGCAGCTGACAGGGGTGGTGTGGGGGTGGGGGGTCTTCCCGGAATCCTAGATCAAGCCTTAATAATTTGTTTCAGAATTAATGTGCATTCACGCCATCTTTGCTGTTCCAGCTCATTGAAGATTAAATAAAAATGTGATTCCCCTCCCCCAAGTGGAGGGAGAGAGACCAGGCCTAATCTTTCCAGCTGGGACGGCTGGGAAGCCACCCCTCCATGGGGAATAAATCAGTGGGGGAGGGAACACTTGACTCCCTGGTTTTCAATTCAATAGGGCACCACGGCCCTGGTCACGTCTCATATTATCTAGCTGATAATTTTTTATTCTATCTGGAGACATTTCGTGGAAGTTCTGAATCTTCCCAGGGCTGAGGCTGATGCCTCACTAGGCTCTACGGCAGGGGCATGACCAGATTCTCACAAGTAGATTCTAAGTGCCTGGGCACCAGGAAAGGGATCAACAGTGACCACCTCTGGTTGCATCTGAGAGTCCAGACCTCTTTGAGGAGGAATAGTGGCTCTTTGTCTCATTCTAGGGACCCAATTCAGGGAAGCCGATTCATTGTACAGTCGACAGTACAGTGAAGTTGAGTTGTCAGAGGCAGTGCTAAGGGGGTGGAAACTTCATCTGTGGTAGCCAGAAGTAAATCGGATAAAATAAAAATAGCCCAATGCTGCTGACCTCTGACTTACACACACACACACACACACACACACACACACACACACACACATCCTCTCTCACTCTCTCTCTCTAGCCCATGACATAGAAAATGGACAGAGTGTTCAAAATCTTTTTAAAGGACTCAAGAACCCAGTGGCAGAAAGTTCTTCGTAATAACAGGGCCCATGCTGGGGACACTTCTCACAGCGGTGAGCAAATCCCCCAACTATCCCCACCAAGGCACACAGTGTCAGCAGGCCTCTTCTCTGGGAATCCCTCCAAACTGGGCACAGATACAGACATTCACCCCCACCTCTGAGGCTCCTTGGGGTCCCGGTGTGTGTTAGTGGCTTCAGTAGCATCTTTGACACAGGGTCATGGCCGCTGGCACCTGTAAAGAGCCAGAAGCCACCGTGGGCCTGGATTACAGTGTACCGAGCCTCCTGGCCCCTGGGGCTTTCGTCATTTCCCAGTCTAAGCCAGAGCACCTTTCTCAAAGACCCTCAGTCTTTGTCGGTCAGAGCTGTCACTCGGCTCCCAGAACATGGTTTGGCTCTTGCTGTAGGCCTCAACCAATGGGGGTTCTGCTCTGGGCCGTTTGGTCAGGGAAACAGCTCTGGTTGTCCCAGGAGAAGGATCTGAGGGGTTGGGACCAGTCCCACAGACTGGGCAGGGATATCATCTCCATTGCTAGCAGCAGCCTGAACTGTGTGCAGCTTAGGCACAGGACGGGAAGCAGGAAGGTCTGCAGGCTCTACATCTTGCTTAATTTCTTTTAAGAAACGGTTTTCAATTATGTATATGTGTATGTCTAGGTATTTAAATTATGTATTGTGTTTACATGTGGGTGTGTGCACATGTGAGGTGCCCACTGAGACCGCAGGCGTCTGATATCTCAGGCATTTGTGAACTGCTGGGAACTGAACTCAGGTCCTACGCAGTAGCCAAACCTACTCCTAGCCTCTGGCCTTCTCTCCAGCCCCTGCATCCTGTTACTTACTGGAGCTCTTACAGGTGAGAAAGATGAGGCCCAGAGTGTGGGGGAGGCACTGGGCAGAAAATCTAATTTGCTCCTGCTGGAGGTACCCACTGTGACTGGGGGACACAGGCCCAGGCCACTGTCCTTCCACAGCTGTTTCTGAGAGGAACCCAGACTGGCCCTCTGGACTTCCAGCTGGATCCCCACTGTGTGCCATAACTTCCTTCAAAGGGAATTTAGACAGACAAAACACGTGCAGTCAGGTGTAAGGGACTCTGAGAAGCTCAAAGGCAAACATGAAAGGTTCTGGTGAGAGTTCTGGTTCTGTAGCCCAGGCTGGCCTGTGACTTGGGTCCGTGGGCTCCGTAACCAGGCCACACCTGTGTTCCCTGTGCATCTTGGGTAGCATGCCTGCCCTCAGCCTTGTTTCAGGTCTGTAATTGAGTACTCATGGGGTGGGAACAGGAGGTAGTGAGTTCGAGGCCTGCTTAGGCTCCATGATGGTGAGCCATGAAGTGACTTGCTCCAGTGTCTCAACAGTGACAACCACATCACAAACCAAGACAACAGCAAAGAACAGCATGAAAGGTGTCTGTCGTCTGGGTGCCTTATGTTTTGATGGCACCTCCTCCCTCTGCCCCCGCCCCCCACCTCCACTACCACAGAGGATCAAGGACACACTGCTCACCCACCCTGGAGCACACTGGGGTGAGAGCTCAGACTGCTTTTCAGGCTGGGCTCCTCTCCCCAAATGGTTCCCATCTCCCGTACAAACATATTTATTGGGTTTGATGGCAAACACATTATACTTGTCCCAGGAAGGGCAGTTCCAAAGAGAAAACCTTGAAGTCCGGGAAATAATGCTGGGGGAGTTAAATTAAAGTGCATAAAACCCTCCGGAGAGATAACGTCAGGGTGAGTTACAGGCCCGATAAGGGATCGGGGCTTCTCAGAGGGGCTCAGAAAGGTCGCCCAGCAGTACGCAGAGGACCAGGAATCATAAATATGGGGGCACGATGCCCAGCCGGGGTCGCTGGGGTGAAAATATTGGGGTCATTCCAAAAACAATTATCCTGCTTTACTCTTCAGATCTTGTAAATCTTTTGTCTCTTGTAAGACATTTCTGGAGAAAGACACACTTTGGAAGCTTTAACCGATTTTGTAGCTGCTTTTGGTGGTTGAGCTAAGAGCAAACAAAAAGACAAAGGGGGGCGTTACCCAGCATCCTCACTGGATGACAAGCTTCATCGTATTCTTTGGAGATTTGGGGCTGACCTTGGGTTTGGATTACTCCATTTGGAGCTTGGGTGCAACTTAACAATTAATTTTCGTTTGGATCTGGTTCTTGCCTCCCAGTTCCAGACCCCTGTTTGGGGGCTGACATAGTGGCTGAAGGGCAGCCATCTTGGCTCCTCTGTTGGGCCTGACTGGCTGTGAAGCCACCCTGACTGGTGTTGCTGTCACCTTGGTTGACATGTATCAAGGTTCCTGTCCCCACAAAAAGCCCTTGGAACCAGAGACTGGGTCTAGGCTGTGACTGGGTATTCTCACGGCTTTGGGTCTAGCTTTCTTTCATCCACTGTACTCCAGGTTGGGAAAGCGAAGAGCCATAATTGATTTATAAATACTGACTGACACCTGTTATATGGCCGCTGTTCTACACGCCTAACCACCTCAGCTCAGCTGCGAGCTTAACTTTTAGGCAGCCATTCATGAGGCTTCTCTGTCACCTGTCTTGAAGCTCAGGACTCGACGGCTTATGACAGGCTCTTCGGGGATGGGGGGCCAACAGGCGAAGTCACATACACCACAGTGTTTAGCAAACCTCTGTAGCTGTAGAATCTCCCTGGGTGCCTTAATGTCATGCTGTTTATCCCTAAGTCTGTGCTTGTCCCTGAACTCAGGGAGGAGACAGACAGACCAGACCTCAGGCCATAGGAGACTCCCATAGGAAAGTGGGTTTTCCCAAACGGCTACCCACTAGCATTGCACAGACCTCCTGTGGAGGGAAGGCATCTCCCCATACTCAATCCCAGCCAGAGCTGTGGATATGGGGTCGCCTGTGTCCCTGGGACTTCCTGTGGGAGGCAGAGCTCCCAGACAGAGTGATGGAGAAGTGATTTGGGTTTGGGGATCTGGGTGACCTCTGGTCTGCCAGCTATTGGTGTTATTGGTAGAAAAGTGACAGCCACACACCTCAGAGAAACAGTGTGGTTGTCCCTTATGCACTAGCTCAGCCGGACCACAGCACCTGACAGCACATCAGATACGGTACCCCAATGTCAGCATTGGCTCCAAAGACTCCTGGAGACTTCTGGGGTCGCAGTCATCTTGCAGAAACTCTGTATGGCTCTAGACAGGTGCTGGAGGCTGGGTCTACTCTCAGTCCCTGTGTATCCTGGGAAGACAGAAGAACTCTTCAGCCCCAAGATCCCCATCACTATGAAGAGATAAGGCTGAGGGCTGAGTGTGGTCAGCTAACCAAAGAGGTGGTTGCTCACTCTATATCATTCCTAAAAGCCAGAGATGAAAACCTGACCTTAAAGAGCCCAGCAGGACGCTCCCGTGGGCCTGGCAGACGAGACTTTGCAAATCAGATGTGACAGGGCAATGTGTGCCAAAATGGTGGCCAGCTGCTTGGCTGGGGGCAGGGGGGCTGCTCAGAGACCAGGACATGTCATGTGGGAGCAGGCAGCAAGCCCTGGGTCCAGTGCAGGTGTGCAGGTGGTGCCTGGCGGGCTGGTCCATAAACACACGTGTGCATGTAGGGATGCAGACACACATGCATTCACACACACAAACTCATATCACAGGCACACATAAATACATACCCGATTCAAAGCTCAGGCACACACAAACTCCTACACAGATGCATGTGGCCCAACCTTCCCTCATGGATACAAGCCAAACGTCTACACATGCACACAGGCGCTTGCTCACTCCTTCCGTTCTCACCCAGACGCTGCTGCTGTGTAAGATTTTCACCTTCCTGGGCTGTCTGACTGAAGTGTGAACAGGGAGCAGGTTTCCAAGCATCTCCTTGCTGGGACATCTCCTTCCTCTTCAGGTCCTGTCACTGCAAGTGAACTATGTGCCAGCTGCTGCTGTTAGGGTTGAAACAGTTGAAAAAGAAGCAGTCTTAGTGCCTGGTGGGGGGGCACCCCTTGTCTTCTGGTACCCTACCCTGCTGCCATTCAGTTTCACATCCTCACTCCAGGGGCCGGCTGGGATGGACATGAGATTTGTGCTAGCCTGGGAGGGTGCTGGACTGCCTGGAACACTCAGTGGCCTTGTCCCCTGTAGAGGACACCCTGGTGCGAGGGCACAGATGAGGCCCAGGCATAGGTAGCGGCACTGAGGGAGACACATGGCTGCACCAGAGTCTGGCTGGGGTGTCTCATTGTTGTGGCTCTAGGGTAAAGTTTGTGAGAAGCAGACTCTCCAGTCACTGAGGGCACAGACCTCTCTTCTATACAGGAGAGAAGCTAACAAGTTTGGGGTAACAGAAGGCCTTGGGCAGAGTCTCTGCTCACCGATCTTTGACATGTATGTACCATGTGGCACTGGGGTTGAAACTCAGGGCTCTGTGCATGGTAGGCAGGGACATCTCAGGCTCGTAGTCGTCAACCTTTCTTGTTTTGGTTAGTGAGAACTTGAAGAGATGGCCAAGCGAGCCTTTTGTGATAAAGCATTTGCTTATGACTCGCAGCCAATACTCTGCAGCCTGCCTGGGCACCGTATCCTGACCTCCATCCCAGGAGAGAGGGCTGATGACCTCTGGTCTGTCCTACACTCCTCAGAGTGGGTTCAGCCAGGAGCCCTGGTGACCTAGGGCAGGCCCGGCCATAGTTCTTCTCAGTAAGGCCCTATACTTGGGTCTTATGAATCCAAGGGTCAAGAGGCCCATCCCACCTTCTCCTTGATATGTTTAGGTCTTTCCTGGAGGATGCTGACCAAGAGCCAGAACTCATGGGCCAATTACCTCTGAGTCCTTGTTGGCTGACAGTCAAGGCCTGGTAGAATCTGGGGCTCCTGGAAACTGGGAAAGGCATAATGAAGATACTGGTTGGGGCTGGCTGAGGCTTCTGCAGCTCCGCCCTGTAGTGGATCTGGCACGGTCCTTGAGCCTGGCTGGGTTCCTCATAGCCTGTTCAGATCTCCCGGGGATCTGGCTGGACACTTAGCAGCTTCCTGTCCTCAGGGGACGTGCCTGCCAGGCTGGTGTCAAGGCTTTCAGGAGGTAGGCTGCAGAGGCCATGGAATCTGGATTCATCAGTGGCTCCTGTGGCCCAAGGTCTCCTCTGCTCTTTAAATGGAAGTGGATGACACCTTTGTCCTTAACCCTATGCTGTCATATCCTGTGCCCAGAACAAGGCAGCTATCTAACTCTATGTAGCACCTCCAAATGTCTCCTCCCCTTTGTAGTCACCCTGTGTACGAACCTTAGGTGAGGTGACAGGAACCTTAGGTGAGGTGACAGGAACCTTAGGTGAGGTGACAGGTGCAGCAAACGGCACAGGAACTCTGAGACCTGAAGCACAGCTGCAAAGCCATGTCATTGGCCTCCTGTGGGGACCTTCCACTCCCAGGAAAGTTACCAATCACAGTCAACGTCCCCATGAGGACTGCAGTCTTCCAGCTCCTCTCTAGCACACTAGGGTCCGGGCAGAAGGATAAGGCCCCAAAGGAGGTCGATGTAAAATTTTGTGGTGACCTCGCTTCTAGAACTTTCTTAACTTACAGCTTTCTCCAGCGGTTCCCCACGCACCGCACACATCAGGTTCTTAGCACAGTCAAGAGCTTGAAGAATGCTAAAAATTTAATGTATGTTAAAACGGGTATTAAATTCTAAACTAAAATTTGCATGGAAATATGACATTAAAATACTTTTGGCTTTCAGGAAGCTGGGGGCTCTAACACAGATAGATTTTATCTGTTTAAACAGAATTAGCTTTTCAGTATTTCTCCCTGATCCCTGCAGTTAATGTGTGTAGATGCAAGCCCTGCCTGGGGCGCTCAGCTGATCTGGCCGGAGAGCGGGAAGCAGGGCAAAGTGCAGACAGGGTCTGCCCTGCTGGTGGGGGAGGGGTGGCCAGTGTGTTCTGCCTAGCTACCTGTTACCTGCGCCCCAGTGCACATGTCAGGCCTGTAAATATCACTGTGTGCATTTCATAGACAGTGGGCCGCTGCCACGTTTGTGCAGACAAGGGGTTCAGAGAGGCTGAGTCATGGGTATGGGCTCAGCACAGCATAGGGAGGTAGATGTTAATTTTCTCTGTGGATTCCTCCCCTGGCTTCTTGGGGTTGCAGCAGGGCCCCCATGCTTAGCCTTTTCCTTCCCTCCTTAGGCTGAATCCCCCTACCAAGACAGCCTCTCACAGCCTCCATCTTACAGTGCTCGAGACCCAGCAGAATAGGCATCTGGATCCCTAGCTGTAGAGTAGTGTGGCCATGACAGAGATCTCTGTGGTAACCTTGATGTGGCTGGGTGGGGTGCAGAAGAGAGCGCAGCTGGCCTGGCTCCAGGAGAGCGGGCTGGCAGGGGATGTTGGGCGGAAATGACCACTCACAGCCACCGCACCTTGGGGAGGTTACTCATTGGCAGTTAAAAATCTATTGTGACTTGTCAGAAAAATGAATAAATGGGCACATTAACTTCTGATTTCAGATCTCAGCATGTGTTTGTCTAATCAGTAGGTGAGTGAGCGCAGCCACTGAGATAGGAACTTTCCTGTCACCCCGAGAAAGCGAAAGTCCATGAGTAGCAACACTCCCTGGTGGGCTCTCTCAGGACTTTGGTGGAAACATGTCCAAGGTTTAGCTCTCCCGGCCACCTACTCTGCCTGCTGGCTCTCACCAGTGGTTGGGGACAGGTGGGTGTATAGATAGACAGGACGGGACATGTCTTAGTTTGATTGTGCCAACTTCAGGCAAACTATGGCCACTTGGGAAGACAGATCCTCTGTTGAGGAACAATTCTCAGTCTAGAGTGCAGCCAAGCCCGCAGGCATTACTGATGACGATGGGGAAGGAACCAGCTCACTGTGGGTGGTGGACTCCTGGGCAGGTGGTCCTGGGTGCTCAAAGAAAGCAGCTCTCCTCTGGCCGCTCTGCATCAGCTCCTGCCTCCAGGTTCCTGTTCCCGCTTATCTCACAACGTAGCCTAGAACCGTCAGCTGAATAAAGCCTTTCCTCAAGCTGCTTTTGGTCGGGGTTTAGTAGGCCAGGATCCTGAGTGGCTTCCCCTTCCCCATCTGTAAAGTGGGGGATAGCTTAGCCTGGAATGGCCAGGATTTTGAAACAGAAATGTAAGCCTACAGCCTGTGAAATTCAGACTGGCTCACTGGGTAAAAGGTACCTTCTGCCAAGCCTCATGACCTGAGTTTGAGCACAGGACTCACGTGTTTGAAGGAGAACAGACCTCCACATGTGTATGTCTGCCACCCATGGAATGAACTGTGGTAAAAATAGTCTCAAAAGTTTCCAAAGGTAATGTCCACCCTGTGGCGTGGCTCTGGTGCATGACATGATTTGGGGGATACTTGGATGGGTGGTTTAAAAATGTTTTCCCTTTATGTGTAGGGTGTTGTGTCTACATGAATGTCTGAGCATCACATGTGTGCCTGATACCCAAAGAGGTCAGAAGAGGGCACAAGATCCCCTGGAACTGGAGTTACAGACAATTGTGAGCTGCCATGTTGGTGCTGGAAACAGAACCTTAGGTTCTTTGGAAAAGTGATCAGTGCTCTTAACTACTGAACCATCTTTTTATCTCCCTCTGTGTTTTGAGACAGTGTTTCAAAATGTAGCCTTGGCTGGCCTGGAATTCTCTTTGTAGACCAGGCTAACCTTGAACTCCCCAGGGAGTTCTACCTGCTTCTGCCTGGGTGATGGGATTTAAGGTGTGCTCCTCCAGCCTGATCTGGTCCACTCCTAATAGCAAACATATCCAACCCTCACAAGCTCCCTTGAAAGGAACCAAGTTTCACCTTCAGTTTACAAAAGGGGAAATGAGGCTCAAGGGAGTCAAGTAATTCACATAAAGACCAGGAGCAGCGGGGATTGTGGTACGTTCTGGTGTGGGACCACGTAACTTTATTGTTCCTTACCCCCATGTACGACAGCCCTGCATCTGAGGGGATGGAAAGCCCCTGAAGGCAGCTAGCAGGGATATGACCAGTATGGCCGCCTACCAGCCTTGGCCTTCCACAAAGACAAGAAACGAGCTGGGAAGGACACGTCAGCAGAGTATCTCCACATGTTGCTGCTGACCATGCCTGAGCTGGGGGCTTCTGGTCCACAGCAGCCAGCAGGTTACAGGTAGTCAGGATGACTAGGTTGGCCGAGAGGGACACCATGGGCTTGACAGCACTAGCCAGAGTTGTTGGTAGAGGCTCAGACACTAGGCTAGACGGTACTGACTTAACCCTGAGAAGGGCTGGATCAGTTCCTAGGGAAGCTTCTTCAAGGCAAACACAGGTAACTGGCAGGCTGGTTCACAGTGGCCCTGAGGAGTTCAGGCTACAGCTCAACCGACGCAGCACCTCGACTGTAACACCAGACACCTCAAACCCCAGAGGCCCGAACCAGCTGAGAGCCACATAGCACCAGTTGTGGAGAGCAGAGCCAGAGATTCCCATGTCCCTTGAGTAAAGGGATGACCAGATGTGGCTTTTGCACAGTTTAGCAAGGCTGGGCACTATCAACTGCCAGGGTGCCCACCCGCCCTGAAGACTTGCTGTGGTGTCACCATCTCAGCACTGCATGCTCAAGGCTTTAGAATTCAAACCAATAAACAAGAGGGTATTTATGACTTTTATTTTAATATTTTAATATTGAATATGTGACAAGATTTAATGACCAAATTAGTCATTTACATTTTCAAAGATATCTAAATATAAAATTGCTAAAAATTCAAATACAGAGCAAGCTACAAATAGTATTTCTTTTTTTGGGGGGGGGATAGGAATGGAAGACATTAGAAAAGGGTGCTTCTGTTTGCTGAACAGATCAGAATGAGAGAAGCATTCATTCAGTCGACCCCTTTGCAAAGAAGCACACTTGTCTCTGAGATGCTTAGACACAATGAGTTAAAAAATGTCCAAAACACAGGTCGTATAAGATCTCGGCTGTGGCCCTGGCCCAAGACAGTATGAAAGAATGCTGCCGCAGGCGGGACCATGGTGAGGTCTGCAGAGGCATCTGGTGTAGACAGAGGTGTGGTGTGGTGTCAGGGTGCTGGGTACCTTGCCTTTTCTGCCCAGGGCTTGCTCTCCTTCTCCCTGATTCAGCACAGCAGCGGCAGCAGCGGCGGCGGCGGCGGCGGCGGCGGCGGCGGCGGCAGTTTCTGGCTCCACAGCAGGCACCGGTAAGAGGATCAGAGACAGGCTTCAGGGCCAGCGAGGCAGGCTGACTATATAAATCTTGCTATGAGAGAAGACTGGCTGGGAACTCAGCACCACCTAGAGATACTGTCACACTATCCTTCCAGCACCTGTCTCTTGGATCACAGGTGCTGACATGTTGAGAAGGCCTTAGAAGGGGAAAATGACAGCCTTGGACACACGCATGCAGGCATGCACCCACGCACGCACTCACACACGGCACATGCTAGGTCCTCATTCCTAACTTTAGTAAGATGCTATTCTCAAAGCAAATGCACTTGTTTAAACAAATGGCACAGTTCAAACTACTGGCTAAGCCTAAACATTGCTTCTGAGAGCTCCAACCACAGCTTTTGTAATCTGCCTGTTCAATATGGGAACAGATTTTAAAGAATATAGTCAATTCTCCGCCCCAAAGAATGGTCCATTATACCAACCATGATAAAGAGTACACCTGTTTATTAAAAGGAAAAAAAAGAGAGAAATGTACACTTTTGTTCTTTGTTTGCTTTAAGAAATTTGATCAAGTTGCAAGGAGACGTGTGGCATGGCTATGTACATCCTTGGTGGGACTGCCAGGCCGTGAACACGGCTGACAGCGCTTGGCCCCTCCAGGAGATGATCTGGCTCCCGGGCATTGCTCCTTAGAACCGCTGCCAAGTTTCGGTCCAATGGCCTACCTCTAGACCTTCGCCCTAGAGCCCAGCAGCCTGTGCCTGCGGGTCTTGGCACCACAGGATGCCAGTGGACTCTGGTCCACCTGGCCTGGCAGGCAATCTGGGCTGTGGCACCAGACTGGAGGCCAGTGTCACTGTTGCCCTGATTTCTTCTCCTTCTGGAAGCTGAAGCTTGTACGCCTGTTCAGTTTTTTTTGTTTTTGAGCAATATAGTCAGCGCGGGCAGTGCTTGCTCGTGATTCCAGGATGTAGTTAACCTAGAAAGCAAGAGGACATGGCCATCACTTGGCAGCACTGGCTGTGCCCTTAGGGTAGAACATGGGGTGGAAGGGAGGTTAGGTTTGGGCAAGGGATCCTGGGACTAGCTGCTCTGACACTACAGCCTGGCAGGCCAGGAGGAGCCCTTGTCTCACCACAGGCAGGAGGCCCAGTGCAGGCTTCTCAGTCACTGAGCAGTGGGGCTACTGACTCCCAGGCTTATGTTCTTTGGTATGGACTGCCTCCCAGATTGCTCCCTACTCTCAGAGTTGTCCAGCCAGCTCCCTAGTCCTGGTTACCACATCCCTGGCCTCCACATCTGAAAGAGGAAATGTGAGAGGCAGTGCTCCCCCTGCCTCCGGACAGTCTGGCAGGTGTCCTCCAGTGTCCACTGCATCCACCGGCCAGGACCAGATAAGAAAGGCGAGGAGACTGAGGTCAGGGTGGACTTCAGTTTGTAGTGTGTGTCTTCTCTGGGCCACCTGTGCACCTGCAGACATGGCTCCCCTGTCTCTTTGTAAAAACACAATTCCTTCACTCACACATCCCGAAGCCTCACCAGAAAGCTCAGCCTTGGTTTGGAGAAGGTGGTTAGAGGCTCTCGAGCGGGACAGTTGCAGATTGAAGCTCTGGCAATGTCCCTCCACACTTCCGACAGCGGGAGGTACAGGCAGGCACGAGGGTACAGAAGGCCTGCCTCACCTGGCCACAGCCTTGCCAAGTTAGCAGCTGAGAGCCATCAATCAGGATGTAGGTTGGCAAGGGTGATCTGGGACAGCGTGGACAGGGTGTGGGGATAGTGGGAGGCATATTCGTGCTTGGTAAACACCATCTCTGGCTTTTATTGTTTGGACTCAGATGACCCGGTGTTTGCAGTGTATTTTTGGCACATTTAATTTGACAAAAGCATTTTAAAATGGTCCTTAACAAGCCAACTATTCCCTAAATTTATTATCTTCAGTACTTTGTGATAATCACATAGATAATTTTAATGCAAGATTAATGTAATAATCAAAAGATAAAAACGCCCTTTGGTCTGCCATTAGCTGGTTAATATGCTGTGGCTTAAAACGTGCCCAATTTTATGCACTATAGAGGGTTTTACTTTCGATGCACTTTACAGCTTAAGGCATAAAAATATAGGGAGTTTTCATGGTCAATAAAGCCACAGCCTCCATCACTCAATCACAGAAGAACCCGGTGTGAAGAGCCCAACAGTTCCTCAGAGATTCATCTTGGGCCAGCGGAAGGAGGAACTGAGCACTGTGCAGCTCCAGCGGATGTGGTAGGTGGAGGGCATTTCTCAGCAGCACAGGTCTCCAGGGAGGCTCTGCATCCTCTGAGACCTGAGCCTCCATCTCCTCACCTCGAAAATGGGGACAATGATGTCTATATTCTGCAGGTCATTTGGGAGGGTTAGATGAGATACGGGATGTGAGACATGCTGGATGTAGCTGTTACTCAGCCCCTACTGAGGGGACCCTTCGTCATCCTACAAAAAGCCTGTCTGTGATGGCTAAGCTGGCACCAGCCTTTGGGTCTTAATTTCTCCATTTACTTTTGATCTAAACTCTCATTTTTACTTGAGTCTAAGATGGACCTTAAAGAGCCTCAATTTAACATTTCTGTCATATTGTGGAGCCTGGCTGGGGTCTCAGAAGCTAAGCTCTGGCACAAAGTTCATACTGGCCTGGCTGAGGTGTGGAGAGAATGTTAGAAAGCTGACATACAACCTTCTCAAAGAGAGAAGTCAAATTCAGCCTTTGGTCAGGACCACAATAGTTGTGAGTCAGGCAGGTCCAGGGACAAAGCCCTCCAAGGTGCATGATGATGTGAGATTTCTGCAGACATCCTGAGATGCGCACAGACATTTCAGGGGAGAAGGCAGGCCTGGGAGTGTGGGGTGCAGAAAAGCATGTGCTCTGAGGGAGCATTCAGTCCTGCAATGATTTCTCTGCACTTGATCTTCCGTCTCAAACCCAAGTCATAAACCTGTGTTTCTGTCATCAATCTGCTGGTGTGAAATTATTCTGATGTCAAACACAAGATTATAATTTTACTAGAATCCTTCTCACGTCTTGAATATTTTAATGCTCGCTATAAAAATAAGTCCAGGTCCCGATGAGGGGGAACTGGGATATTTCTACCCACTCAGCAAACACCTGGGACAAGCTCCTTGGACTGTCTTGTGAGGTTCTGCCAAGTAACTCTTGGCTCCCTGGAAATCAGCGGTGCAGAGTGGGTACTGTCCTCACCCTTGTTCCTTGGGGAAGTTCTGGTAGTTTGGCCTGTGAACTTCTGAATCCTCCCAGGACAATTTCTTGGTGGCCATGTGGTGTGTGACTACTGTATGCCTATAAAGCCAGGGAGCCTTAGACATTGGCAGTGCACATTCTGGAATCTGGTACATCAACCATCAAGTCCTGGTTCTGCCAACTTACCAGAGTCATCAACCCAGCCGAGTTCCCCTTCCTCTGGGCACTTTGGTCATGCATAAACGGGAACTTTCAAGGGTAGCTCAGCTTCTGTCACCACCACCTGACTGCTTCTCCCGGGAAGGAATGACCCATCTGGTTTATTCACACCTGAGCAGCCGCTTGCAGATAGGGGTCATGCAGCTACTTTGGTCACCACCTTACACGTAGGGAAACTGAAGCCCAGGGTGTAAGGTGACTTGGTCAGGGTCATCCATGCCTGGGAAGGGGCACATCTTCCTTCTTACTCCTTAGCTCTGCTTCTTCTACTTGTTAGACCCTACAGGATTTGCCTTAGGAAAGGGATATTGGTTTTGAGGAGTCCTGGTCAGTTGTACCACAGAGACCATTGGTCTGGGTGGCACTTGGTACTTCAGAGAAGGGGACCTGCCCTAAGTTCCTAAATCAACAAGATCATGAGGTGCCTCCTAGCCTGGATACAGCCTCTCAGAGACCCGGCTTGTTGCCTGTCCCCTTCTTGGGTTGCTGGAATCTGCTTGTTTACCCGGGGCAGTGTCAGCAGCTTCCCCTTTACAAGCCACACAGCATCTCTGGGACTGTCAGCATATTGGTGTAATGTGTATTTTGTTCTGTCTCCCCTGACAAGGGAGAGCTCTCTAGGGGCAGCATAGCCATTGCTGAGGCAGCTGGAATGCTAACTTAGCACAGGGAAGGTACCTGGTGCGTGTGCTGGGCTGAGCTTTATCTCAGGATAGCCCCAGTTGGCATGCTTCAAACAGGTTGAGAAAATCACCTTGAGTGATTCAAAACTACTGTCTCCTCAGCTGGCTCTGGAGCCTCAAGGGACTCCTGACAGTGGTTGGAGAAAATAAATGGTGCATGAAAGAAAAAGCAGAGAAGAACTAGGCCTTTGGGGGCTGGAGGGAAGCCGACAGTCCTGCTTTGGCTGAGGCAGGTGTGGCCCTGGCCTGAGACTAGTCCAGGTAGAACCCCACCCTCCGACTTCTGGGAGGCCACACTGAACTCACCTTGAGCACGATTTCACTGACTGTGGTTGCGTCAGACTCGAAGTACAGGTGCTTATAGTCATGGCTGCTTAGATACGTGAGCTTAAATACCGCATGACCTGGAGAGAGGGGAGGGTCCAGGTGAGTCACCACGGAGGGTAGGGTGCCCCGAGTGTCCTCCCTGATCCAGACTTTAGCGAGAGCACGTGGAGGATGGATGGCCGTGTTCCCTGGGGAGGCTGGGTTTCTCATCACAGGCTGATTCTAAGGCAGACAATGAAGACTCACAGTGCAGGTCCCCTGTGCACAGCACTGAGGAACGTGCCTCAGGAGGGCTTGCCTTCCTAACAGTGCTGCCTCCCTCTACAGGGTCAGTACCGAAGCACTGGCATCCTGAACAGAAGGCTGGTTCACCAATGATTACTCTGCAAGTAAAGTAACTGCGCTCCAAATGAAATAAGCGACCAACAGGACAGTGTGTGAGCAACAGTTGGCCTCATCACTGTTGGCTCCTGCTGGGGCATGGCCTGGTCTGGTCACTGCACGGAGGCTTTTCCTAAAGGCCATGGGAGCAGATGGCTGCAAGTGCTGTTCTGCAGACAGCAGCACGCCTGCACCTTGCAATGCCACCAACCTGAATCCAATTCTTTCCCACGCCTTCCTCTCCCTTCAGTTACTGACTTCACTTCTTAGACTTGTGTGGTCCAACCTCACGTCACCTCATGCCTGGCCGATGGTGCTCTTTTGCCGGTTCCACCAGATTGATGTGGGCTCTTTCCTGAACCTGTCACCATGACCTACACGGGAAAGCTCTCTCAGATGCACTTCCTGTGTGGCTGCCCCCCATATGTGACTGTCAGACCTATTTCTTGTTTTGCCTGCCTGAAGCTATGTCTACAATCCTGTCTGTACTTGATAGCATGCACATGCCCGACAGGTCCACAGTTTTAAATAGAGCAAGAGATGTCAGTATGTGTGACCTTCACAAGGACAAGCTAAGAGGATGAGGCTCCTTGGAGTCCCTGGCCTCAGCCCTAAACTCTTAGTTGATCTACACGTGCCTGGTCTTGGCACCTGAGAGACTTAGGGCCCTTCTAAGGTCTTTTTCTTCAATTGTCGTGAAGCTGATTTCCAATACTGGCAGCCAAAGATACCCTGAGATCATGGTCCTGCTCACAGAGACCTGTCTAGACCACGAGCTCTGGGCACATGACACCAGAGGCCTGCATCCCCCGGCCCCAGCCTACAGGCCCTTCTCAGCTTCACCAGGCCACACATACCTATTGGGCCTCCTCATCCATTGTCCTTTTAATTGAAGCAGTTTCTGGTTACATTATTAATTAATAATGTCACCTACATTACTGTAAGTTCCCCTCCTTCCCGGAGAAATCTTCTGGGGACTTTATTTACAGTAGCTAATTTTTCAGATCTCCAAAAATAAACTGATATATGTTGTACATTTGTGGCCAGAAAAGTTGAGCTGCTGGTATTTTATCCTGGAAACATCATTACAAGATACTAATTGGGACTATAAATCGTATATTAAAAAATTACTAATAATTTCTAAAAAAAAAAAGCCCCTCACTTTCAGTCAGTTGACAAATTAAGCTTGATTTAAAATTGTGGCTCTAAAACATTAGAATTCTTGACTGGAATCTAATCAGTCCATTAATGTATAAATTGCTTGTTTCTGATAGGGAAGTGAATTGTCAATGCTCTCCTTCACTCAACACTGGAGTCTCAGTAATGTCATCCTGTGGAAGAACAATGCAGAGACATTTGTTGGCCATGCTGTGACCAAGCGGAGCTATCTATGAAGGACACAGGGCCGTGAAGGACAAACAGACACATTCCCCCAGGAGGCGTTGTGTGGACACCTGGTCATGACTCAGACATCATGGCCTAGGGCTAGGAAGGACCAGAAGGTCTCAGGGAGGCCTGCAGACTTGAAGCTTCGGGGTTCACTGCTCACTCTGGTAAGTGCCCTCACGTGCAGTCTATGCCACCTGCTTCCTCCTGTCACTGACAAACCCTCAAGATGCAGGTGGTGTGGTTTGCATGAGAAGCTGCGACATCATGAGAAGCATCCTGTAGATTTGGCAGTCAAATGTACACAGCACATGTGAGAGTCTGGGAGAGAAACCTCGATACACGGGCCTTGTCAACTGTGGCAGGCACAGAGGGGAAGCCTGAGGCTCATCTGCACAGGAGCTGGGCGTTAAAAGAAATCGCTGTTAGCCAAATCTCAAAGGCCAGAGGATCACCTCGACCCTGCTTTCTGCTGTTCTTGGCGTATGTGTGCTCCTTGCCTGTCTTCAGCTCTTGCTTCAGTGCCTGAGGAGGAGGCAGATGGGAATGAAGGACTCACTCTCTTGGACCTGACTACTTGTCACTGGCAGTGAAAGCATCTGCTCCACTGAGGGAGCCTCTAGATATGGCCCTGACCGAAGCTCTGTGTGCTCCCAAGCAATCTCAGACTTGAGCTAACCATCTGCAACTGGGCTAAGGGTGATGGATAGCCATGGCAGGCAGCCATGGACCAGAGCCTGAGGTACAAGCTCAGGTCAAAAACAATAGCCATGTTTGCACTTATGTTAGAGTACAGGGCCAGGGGATGATTTGCCCCTGAGAGGTTTTGCCTGGAGGTCCCTCACTCCAGCCTCTGGGCTTTGCTGGCTTAGTTTCTGTCAGAGGACAGGTTGGGGCAGGGTAGGGAAGTGAATGAGGATCAAGTGTGATGTATGTTTCGAGGGTCCTAGCTACAGGTGCTGCCAAGGAGACATGGAGGTGAGAAGACTTGTCAGGTATGGGGAAGAGCGCTTTGGGGTAGTTTTATGGAGGACAAAAAGAGGCAAACTGGCTGTGGAGGGACCCAGAGCAGACCAAGTTCCTGGTGTGCAGACAGGAGGGACTCGTATGCCTGCATCTGCCAATTAGTAGGTCTGAAATGGCAGGAACATACATAGTTGAGCTGTATTTGGGGTGCTTCCCTAGGGTCCCCCAGAGTCCAGAGGGAGAGAAACCAGTTGACATAGTGGTCTGTGCATGTGGCACTGAGCTAAAGAGGGGCAGAAAGAATGCTGACTCAAGAGAAGAGCATGGTGGGTAGGCCTGGCTATCTGAGTGTGGCACATTAACTGCCATGAACCTGCCAACTAGACACGAATGGCTTATGCTACATGGTGAACTTTCACCAGAGGGTACCGCAATAATTATTTTGAAGGTACTGTTTTCAGTTGGGTTTCTCCCATCCAACTTGCTTTTACAGGGCCAGAGGAATAAAATGCAGCCTAATGGGGGTAAATGTGGCACCTAAGCATTGGTCACATGCTCAGGGGAGCCACTGAGATGTTACAACTGCTTCTGAATATTGAAATGAAAATCTTTATATGTAAATGTGGCTCTACATTCACATATTTTTAAAGTAAACCAGAGAAGATGGAATGGAGTCATAAGAGGGCTAATTACAATCCAAATGTCAGAAGTAGAGACATGGAGTCTTTCTGTTGTAATCTGTCTTCTGTATTCATTTTCACTAAAACAAAAGATGCCACTGTCTCAGGATGGGACAGCTACTAGACCTTGCTGTGGAGGGAAGTGCTTCTGGAGAGAGAGAGAAGAGAAGAGGGAGAGAGAGAGAGGGAGAGAGAGAGAGAGAGAGGTGTGTGTGTGTGTGTGTGTGTGTGTGTGTCTGAGGACACACCTGCCAGCACCAACAGCAGTGACACCTGGCATGTGCCACAGCCATCTCTGCCTAAGATCCCCAGCCCCAGTGGCATATTTGCCCAGAACACCAAAGTGAGCTGAAATCTCTTTTCTTTCTTTTCAATTATAAGAATTATAAAAACATCAAAATTGCTTGAAATTCAGAAGACAAAGGAAAACCTCCACAATCTCACACATAACCCCAGTAACAGTGCAGCGATACCCACAGGCGTCTCTAGCTGTCTTGAGTTTTCACAAGGTTTAATGAAATTTGAGAGGTTTGTTGCAGCTTTCTTTGAGGTAAGGTTTCACTGAGCATCCCTGGCTGTCCTGGAACTCACTCTGACCTTGAATTCAGAGATCCACCTGCCTCTGCCTTCTGAGTGTGGAGATTAAAGGTGCTTCACCAAATATGCCTTTTTCTTTTTAACTTAACATTTTCTGTCATCCCACCTCTGCTGTAATCTCCTGTGATGCCCCTCCCCACATGGCTGCATGTCATCCCAACTGGTGACAGGATCTGTGCTTCACACTGTGGCTCTGCTGGCACCTTGGAAATAGCACTCAGGAAATAGCAGCACCATAAAGGAGGCTCTCGGATTCTCCCCCTTATGGCAGAATGGATGAAACAGTCGGCTTCTGGTGTTAGGCTGTTTCTAATTCCTCTTGCTTAGAAGGGCATAAAAAAACCTCACTGGACTTCTTGTGGGAAATGAACAAGAGCACACTTTCTTTTGGTCACTTTATTTGTTTTTGAGACGGGATTTCATACAGCCAAGGCTAGCCTCAAACTTGCTATGTAACTGAGGCAAACTTGCAATGTAGCTGAGGCTAGCTCTGAACTCCTGATCCTCTGACCTCCATGTACTGAATGCTGAGCTTAAAGTGTACAGTCAAATGCTTGGTTGCTGGCTCTTCCTTTCTGCAGCTCTGGTACTCCTCTGGTCTCATATGGAGTTGCTAGCTGAGCACATTACAACGAGAGAGGAACTAGAGCACGATGACCTCTGCCCTCTGACACACTGATTGCATCTGACCTACTTGGCCTCTGTGCACATCTTACACTTCGATGTTCAAGCAGGGGTACCTGGTTTAGCCTGCTCTCCAGATAGCAAAGGCTTCCAGGGAGGCTAAGCTGCTGTCCTAACACCAGCTGCACCTCCCTTTCAAGGTAAAAATCTGAGTCTCTGTAGTCCGCTGGACACATGGGGGAGTCACTTCCGGCTGGGAAGACGGATAGCTATGCACACTGAGGAAGTTGTGATATTGGCAGACTGAACTCACAGCTAGTCAGAAACTGAAGGCAGATCCAGAAATTGATGCCCATTTTCACTCTTACAGCAAAATAAATTGTACACTGGCCATATCTGGAGGTATGGCTTTGATGGTCTTATCCTCCAGGTTAGGGTCCAATACAAATAACTCCAGTGGTGCAAGCAACCAGCACAAATGGATTTGAAGGTGTCTGAGCTCATCTGTTTAATTCCTATGTCTAGAGAACCTACAGTCAGCTGATGATGCAACATCTAATTTGGATAATAAATTATGAACTTAGAAGAAAAGACAAAATAATACACAAAGACCCCATCTTTCCTTCCAAGGAAAGTCCTCTAGTACAATGGGAGGTATTGCTACAACAGTCACTCCTCAGACTAGCTCTCACGTCCAGCCCTCACCCAGGTCCTGACAGCTCTTGCTGCTCTGATCTTCTCTAGGTTCAAACATCTACCTATACAACCGCCCTTTTCAACTACCTGTACATCTGTAATCCCAGCACCCAGGAGGACAAGGCAGGAGGATTGTCTGGAGTTTGAGGCCAGTCTGGACTACAGAGCAAGACTATATGTCTCAAATCCATCCAAACTGCAGCAGCAACACCAGGTCTGGATCTGTTTCCTCCCTCCTTCGTGCTCCCTAATAATCCGTGTCCTGGCTGCCATCCTCAACTCCAAAACATTTGAAGATGGTTTTCGAGACCATACATTCCAGTTCTCAAACTTTTTGGTTCCAGGGGCCTTTTACACTCTTAAACATTACTGAACCTAGAGTTTTAGCTTATATGGATTATAGCTATTAATTTTTATTATGCTAGAAGCTAAAATTGAAAAATTTAAAGTAAATTTATTCATTAAAAATATAAGCCCATGAGTTAACATAAGTATGTTAATTGAAAGGCTCTTATATTATCCAAAGTTTAATAAACATGGTTTAAGAAACATTATTTTAGGACTGGAGAGATGGCTCAGTGCTAAGGAGCACTGGCTGCTCTTCCAGAGGTCCTGAGTTCAATTCCCAGTAACTTCATGGCAGCTCACAACCATCTGTAATGAGATCGGATGTCCTCTTCTGGTACGTCAGTGACAGCATACTTATATACATAAAAATTATCTTATTTTTATTATATTGGGTTACACTAGGCAATTGTCATTTGAGTATATAATCTGTTGCACATAGAACCAAGGCTGCATGAATGTCAGGAGGGCACTCTACAGCATGTCTGACCTATGGGTCAAGCAGCATTCTTCACTGATGCTCTTTGTAAAGACTTCTGATGTTTACACCAATAAAGCTCCCAGTGCAGTGGCTTTTTAAAAAAGCATAGTTGTAGTATAGAATGTAAAATCTCACTAGTGAGCTTTCTGTGCTGTTACATTAAAATCCACTGGTTGGAGGCCAGATGTGATACAGGTATATACTGTAACCAGCACACAGACACAGTAAGATCCTGTTTTAAACCAGCCAAGCAATGAGCCAACCTCAACAACAACAAAACCCTCTTGCTTGGTCTTGGACTTTGAATAAATCTTCCTCTTTGCCTTAAAAAATAAATAAAAAAGGAAAACAAACCAACCAACCCTTAGATGTTCCCAGTCTGTAAAGCTGGTACAGCACACAAGGAAATGGGTTTGCTATGGGATTTTCATATGTAGTTCCTTTTGTTGACTTTCCCATGCCCCCACTGCCACCTGCTCCTGCTAGTCTCTGCCCCCATGGCCCTCTCTCTGCCTTTGTGTCATGTGCTCTTATTCCTTCTTACTCCTCCCTTAAGAGCCCATCACTCCTTAAGTCTTGCTTTCTGGTTTCATGATCTTCAGCCACGTCTTTGTGTATGCATATACACATATGTAAAAATAAACCCAGATTTTACATATGGGCGAGAACAAATGGAATGTGTTTTGAGTATGGCTTCTTTGGCTTAATGTAATAATTACCATTTCCATCCTCCTTCCATACAATCCCACTGTGCACACTCTGTATTTCCTTTATGGTTCCTGTACAGTGGGCATCCTGGCTGCTGAGCACAGTGTAGTGGTAAGCATTGGTGTGTGAGTTCCTCTGGGGTACGCTGACAGAGAATTCTCAGGGTGTATGTCCACCTTGCCTGGGTTTGTAGCATCTCACCATTTGAAAACTACTGGTTCATTGCACTGTGTGGACTCCTAGTACTAGAGCATGTTCTTATGGAGCATGTAGTATTATGGAAGTCATGTTTTAGCACCACTGACTGTGTCAGAAAATTCTTGAAACAATGAGATGCCAAGTTCTCAGAGACAGATACAGTTTTCAAAAGTTAGAATTCGGATCTAAGGTAGTTTGACTTCCATTACTAGGACAGACCTGGCATCTTCTTTCTACCTGAACTAGCAGGTTCACTTACTTGCTCTTAAGAAAATGGCTGCCAAAGGCTCAGGGTTGGAAAATCAGTTTGTTCCTTCAAGTAAAAATATGTCCCATGAAATAAATGGCTAGTTCAGCTAGGAACGCAAACAGTTGGACAAGTGTTTTTCCTTGGTGCAATGGTTGTCTCCAGGGACATCAGAAAGTGAACTAAGAATCTGTGTTTAATCCCCAGTAACACACAACAACAACAAAACAAGTAATACTTCAGGAATACTCTGAATGACTCTCCTTGTGTCTACACTCTTCCAATACTCTTTAAGCATTAAAATCCCACATTATGTACTTTTTCTCCAGTAAGAGGAAAGAAAATGACCTTAAAAGAGTGTGTGCGCGTGCATGTGTATGTGTGTATATGTGTGTCCATACTTGAGTAGAGGCAGAGGGCACCAGGTGTCCTGCTTGCTCAGTGTTGTATTCCCTTGAAACAGCGTCTGTCAATGGATCCGGGGCTTGGCTGGCTGGTGTAGGTACACAGGCAGTCACCCACTTCTACCCACTAAGCCCTTCGCCTGCCCAGAATGACTACTTTATCAGGATCTTGTGTAGAAATGCTGAACAGCATGATTTCCTCAAGACCACAAAACTGTTTCATACCTCTGTGTTTATTATCACCTAAGGTCCCACCCTCCTTTGGATTTTTGGGAGTCTCATGGAGTCCAGCCTGGCCTCTAATTGACTGTGTAGTCAAAGATGGCATTAAGTTCTTGTTCCTTCTGCCCCCACCTTCCTGGTGCTGGTCCTGGCCTTTGAGTTCACTACACTGGGCTTCCTTCCTGCTTTCCTCTAGCTGAAGATTTGATTTTATTCAGTGATAAACCCTTGGCAGCAATTTTCACCCTCCCCCTTTATTATTATCTAGTTACTTTCTCCTCTGTGCTAACTTCCTGCATTTAGAGAAAAATCTAGGATCCCAAGCATGGTCAAGATTTGTTAGAAAATAGCTCTGTAGAGCAGTGGCTCTCAGCCTTCCTTTAATACAGTTCCTCCAGTTAGAAATAACATGGTGACCCCAACCATAAAATCATTTTCACTGTTACTTCATAACTATAATTTTGCTAATGTTATGAGATTGGGAATCACTGCTCTAGACTGAGTCACGGTAGGGGATAAACTTCCATTCGAAGGAACAGACGTCCGAGTCCTTAGCTGTGTCAGTAGCAAAAGCAGGACATAACCTTTGTTCCAACTTCTGTGTAACCCCGGGCCACTCACTTCTAGAATGGAATGTTTGTCTGCTAGTTTGTCACCACAAGATGATGTCCAACAAATTCAGGGCTCTGTAAGGAGTAGAGACATACCCCAGAGCTGCTCCAAGTTAGGAGACACATGGCAACTCAGGGCACGCTCGACAAATGAAAGGGTTCCTTTGTCTTTCTACCTTCATCTTTTGAGACAAATAAACTTTTTCTATAAAGAACCAGAGGGCAGATATTTCAGGCTGTGTGGCAAAATTAAAAATATATTATAGATGCACCAAAACACAGAAAAAAGGTTTCACTTTTTTTTTTTTTTTTTTTTTTTTTTTTTGTGGCACAAAATTCAATATATAATAGTGGAGTACACTTGGCCAACTTTTGAGGGGATGCAGCAAGAAAGAATGAAGGTTTTCTCTTTGGGGAGATAATTCACTTAACTACCAGTTAAATTAGTGTTCCAAACATGAATTCAAACTGTTATCCTAGAAAGGTGACTGACTGAGGACAGGTAGTGGGCTGGGCTCAGCCTACCCTCCCATTCCCCACCCCAGCCCAAGGCCTTGCTTCCTTCCCTCCAGTTGGCTCATTCTAGGCAGGTGCCAAACATGGACTCGAGGAGCTTCTTCCTGGTGAAGAGCTGGGTTCTACTCTAGCTTTCCCTCCCCAGCCTTCAGGATGTATGCCTTTGCATTGGTTTGGTGGTGACAGATGTCACCTTCTAACTGTAATGTCTCTATTTTACCCTCAGCTGAGGAGCAGTCAGGAAGATGCAGACTTTGGGTAAATATTACTTCAGTGTGTTAGAGCTGCTGCTTCATTGTCTTTTGGCTGCCATTGCCTCTGACGGGAAGTCGGCCATCATTCCTATCCTGGTTCTGTGATGTGCACAGCTGCTTTGTTGGGGTGCTTTTCAGATTTTTCTCTTTATCACTGGGTCTCAGCAATTTGATTATGATGTGACTTGATGTAGTTTTCTTTATATTTATCTTGCTTAGCCCTTGCTGGGCTTCCAGGGTTAGTGGTTTGATGTTTTAAATCAGATCCTGAGCAGCTTTTTGTTCCAAGACTGCAGCTACAGAGCTGCTAGAGTGTACTGGAGCTGCTGGCCTGTGCCCTCAGCACTGGCTCAAGTCTGCACCATTTCCATTGCTGTCTTACGGCTCACTCGCCATGGCAGGCAGAGTCAACCATCCTGATGGTGTTCTCTCCGGATTCTTGTGGCTTTATGTAACCCCTTGCTGTTTATGGGATGGCCTCGTGGTTTGCTTCTAATAGCCAATAATACAGAACACTTCAGAGGCGGCTCTGAGTTATCTCACAAGAGGCTAGGGCTCCTTGCTAGTGCTTTCTCTGATGCAGCCCACTGTCATCTAGTTAGCTTTCTACTGTGATGGTGACGTAGAACTAAAAGCATTTCTGCTACAGAGCATGCAGTGAACTTAAAAGTAGATTCTGTGACATCTTTTTTTTCCTTCTCTTCCCACCCCTGTTTTGGACAGGATCATACAATGTAGCCCAGGATAGTCTCAAACTTGACCTTCTGAGGGCTGAGACTAATAGGCACTCAACACCATATGTCCCACCTGAATGACACCTTTGACTGTAGCTTCATAGAAGACCTGAGCCAGAAGACCTAGCTGAGCTGTGGTGGGCTCCTACCCACCCACCAAGAAAATAGTAAATAATTGTTGCTTTAAGCCACTAAAGTTTAACTTATTATATAGTATTAGATAACCTGCACACTAATAATTTCTCTTTTAAAAAAAGATTTATTTTATTTATATAAGTACATTGTACCTGTTTCCAGACACACCAGAAGAGGGCATCAGATACCATTACAGATGATTGTGAGCCACAATATGGTCGCTGGGAACTGAACTCAGGATCTCTGGAAGAGCATTCAGCGCTCTTAACTGCGGAGTCATCTCTCCAGCCCCACCTAATAATTTCTAATCTTCCTTATTTCTTCCATTAATGAATGTTTTGACAGAAGAATTACTTCTCAGCTTGAGAATTTTCATTTGGTTCTTTTCCCTATCTTATATTTCTCCTCCTTCAGGAGTGTAATTTCTCTTCATTTTAATTTTTTGAATTTATTTTTTAAAAACCATTTTACCTTAGTCTAAATTATGGGTGTGTATTTGGGTATGTGCACATGATAGAAGGTGTCTGTGGAGGGCAGGTCCCCTGGGAGTGGCATTCCAGAAAGTTATCCACTTGCTGATGAGGGCTCTGGGAATGGACTCAGGTCCTCTGTAAGAGCAGCAGGCTCTTACCTGCTGAGCCAGCTCTCCAACCCCTTTGGACATATTTTTAAAGCTGTTTTCCTGCTTGTCTTCTGAGATGGGGTCTTATTATACATCCTAGATTGGCCCCAATTTGTTATTCTCCTGCCTCAGCCTCCTGAGTGATGGGATTACAGGCCTGCATCACCATGTCCAACTCTGTGAACTTTTGACTGAACTCTGGATACTGTGAATGACATTTCACTGTGGGTATCTATGCTTTAGAGATGGCTGTCTGAGCTGTATATCATCAGTTTGGTCCTTTCGAGGCTCCTTTCCTAAATTTGTTCTTTTCCTAAGCTGAGACTTAAACCCCGGGCCTTGAATGTGGTGGGTGTCTTTGTTACTGTTTACTGCTGCAAAGAAACGCCGTGACCAAGGTTACTTTTAGAAAAGGAAGCATGTGATTCAGAGCTTGCTTACAGTATAAACACAGCACCACACAGTCAAACATGATGCTGAGAGCTCTATATCCAGATCGGTAGGCCACTGTGCCTGGCTTGGGCTTTTGAAACCTCAAAGCCCACCCCCAGTGATACACTTCCTCCAAGGCCACACCCCCTAATCCTTCTCTGAGTATTGCCACTCCCTGATGACTAAGCATTCAAACATATGAGGGGGGGGCATTCTTACGCTACCACTGAACTCTCTTCCCAAACTGGATTCCTTTCTAAGCTTTATTTGGCAGAGTAGTCTCTCTAGGGCAAGAGAAGACCATCCCCATGTCCTGGCCTCTCCAGAGGCATTTCTGAATGCTCTGAATATGGCACCACAAGTACAGACAGGTGACAGCCCTGACAGGAAGAGCTCTTCCCCAAGTGGCCCCCTTCCATCCTTCTCTGCAAATCCTAGCTGCAGCAGCCTCGCCAACTCTTACCTCGGTCTCAGCCACAGGAAGCCTCACTGCACTGGCCCTCACACTTTCTAAAGGATCAGGAGCCTGTGCTGCTGAAACAGGATTTTAAACTATCCTGCCCAGTTTTCTAGTCATTTATACTGAAAAAGCTAATTTGCTAGTTCATCTTGAAGACTGCATGCAGAAACCTCAGAAGCAATAAAAAAATTTTGTTTATAATGCAAGCACAGTTACTTTTTCCATGTCTATGAACAACAACTTAAGATCTAAAACCTCATACATGGTGTTTAGATTTTATGGATTTATTTACAGAATTTAGTATTCTGGAAATAAAAATTGGAACTTGGGCATGATTCATGACTCATGAGGCCTGCTATTCTAGTACTCAAAAAGCTGAAGTAGAAAGATCGTCTTGAGTTCAGGGTCAGCCTGAGTTACACAGTGAGTTCTAGGCCAGGTTGGACCCCAGAGATTCACAAAAGCAATAAATATAGTGGGGCGTGGTAGTACATGCCTTTGACCCCAGTACTCTGGAAATAGGCAGAGGCAGGCCGATTTTTGAGATGGAGGCTAGCATGGGTTACACGAGAAATTACCTGACAGACAGACAGATTGGGGGTGGAGGTGAGGGTGGTGCCACAAGAGTAGGTAATAAAGATACTGAACTTCCAATAAGGCTGGCTTCTTCCTCACCCCCCTGACCTGAGATAAAAGCCTTACAGCTTAAAACAAGAGCCTAGTGGGCTTCTCTTGCCAGTAGGTCTCCTGCTGATGGGACTGGCCCAGAAAGTTTAAGGCTGGCTATGATCAGGGTATGTCTGCACAACAGTTGTGGCCAATCAACCACCATGCTTTCCTTCAAACCGAACAACTCTAATTTACAGGAGGAAGCACCTCCAAAAGCTTAAAAGGAAACAACCCAGCCCTCAAGGAGATGCCCAACTCCCAGGTTTTCAAAATCCGTGTGTGTGTGTGTGTGTGTGTGTGTGTGTGTGTGTGTGTGTGTTTCCTCACTCCTAATAAAAGCCTTCTTTTATCTGTTGTTTGAAAGTTTCTCTGCTGCCACCTGTTGCACTGGAGATCTCCCTGCCTTTTAATTCTTTAATAGGTCGAGAAAATAAGTCTGGTCAAGACCCCTAGACAGTAAACTCCCCAGGACAGCCAATGTTACATGTAAAACCCTGCCTCAAAAAAACCCAACCAACCAACCAACCAACCAACCAACCAACCAACCAACCAACCAAACATCCCTAAAAATCCCTCAAAACAGAAAACAATAAAACCCAACCCAACCCAACCCAACCAACCAACCAGTCAAACAAATAAAAATAAAATCACAACAAAACAAAACATAAAAACAAACAAAAATTCACCCACCCTGCCAACCTAAAATAAATAAAATACAATTGGGAGCTTGGCAGAAGTAGAACAGTATGTCCGGCATCTTTGTTTTCATGGGAACAGACCCTGCCCTCCCATGACTCACTAGTGTTAATAATCTCAAAGGGATGAGTTTGAGGAGGATGGTAATAGGAATGTAGGGAATGCAAACATACTCAAATTTTCTGCTCTATTTTGATAACTGATTTGTTATGATGGGCCCATAAAACCCAAGTTAACTGTTTAGTGAAAACTGAGACACAAGAAGGTGGCTTTTCCAGGACAGCGTGCCTACTCTTCTAACAAACACTAGCACACCAGCTAGTGCTGGAGCATTCTTTACATCTTTCTGGTGCAGTGCAAGAGAACACTAGGGAAGCCACCTCTGCAGTCTCTGGTGTCTTTCTCACTAATCAGCGAGGCTCTTAGGACAAGCTCTTGCCTTTTAACTTCACCTCTCCACAGGTCAGGTAGTAAAGAGACAACTGGCTGATTTTGAAGTCATGAGTTGTGACTAAACTGGGGTCGGGAGCTTCTGGGCAACCAATGGGTACCCTGAGGTGGGTACCAATCAGGTGTCAGCCCACAGCTGAGGGCAGTGGATGGAACACATCCTGAGAAGTTGAACTCTCAGGGGCCTGTTCCATGCCTGCCAGCCCCCATGAACTGTTCCAAAATGCTGTGAGGGCTATTTAAAAGTCATTACAGCTTAGGTTACAAGTTACTACACTGGCTAGAGAGTCAAAGGCCTGGAGCTAGCCTCTGACCACACATGGTCCCATGTCTACAGGTTTTTCCATTTTTATCCTGAGCCGCACTGGCTCTTTCCCTTCCACACTCTTGGAGAAATTGAGGCAGTCTGCTGGTTTGGGAGGGAGATGATAAATAAATCCAAGCACACACAGCAGTGCTCCGCAGGCGCTCGCTCGCCTCTTTCACTGAACCTGCACCTCATCAATCACACTATTGTCTGCTTGAAAGGCGAGCCTTGTAAATGTCATATCCACTCAGGCCCAAGGAGAGGTGCATCCAAATGCAGCAAGGAGTTTTAATTGGATAGTGTAATTAAAACTAAAAAACCCCAGCAGACTCCCTTTGACAGGCTAGATGAAGACCCCTTTTAATAGGGCTAGGGAACATATCTGTTAAGAGGGAAGGCATCCTGTTTCTGATTGTGCTCCAGAGCACTCTTAGGAAAAGGCAATCCAATAACTGGGGCATTTAATTCGGGAGAGTCCGTTGTTCTGCCAACAGGCAATACTTACTATATTTGATCTGGAACTTCGGAAATGAGGGTCCATCAGAGACTAAAAAAGCACAACACTGCTGGACTCTCTCATGAGGTCAGATCTCCCCGAGTCACCAGAGCCTGAGAGTAGGCTGTGGGCCACTTTGTGTACACACAGGTGCCCACTGTACAGCACCAAGGCCACGGACATTTCCCACCCTCACTGGGATTTCTCTTACACACACTCACAGGAGCACCTGAAGAATGACAAATGTCCCAGGTTTGTGCTTCTTCCAAAGCTGGACTAGGGTGCCTGTCATGTTTGAGAAATGCGTTTATGTGTGGTCTCTGCTGGAGCTGCCCCGTCAGTCAGGGGAAAAAGAGGGTGGGTGGTCAGCAGGTCTGATACCTGGGATGGGGTGTGCCAAGTGACGTCAGTAAAAAACCTGATCTCACTGCCACCTTCCCTGGTTACCTGAGAGGGGCAGGGGGATGCCACCCAATGAGACATGAAACCCTGCAATGAGTTAGTGGACACAAGAGGATGAATGTCTTATAGGCAGCCCACGTCAGTCCCTTCCAAATTAAATGCCACTGTCCCAGAAGTTCAGAGAGCCCAGTGTGGGGTCTACAGAGTCCATCTAAACGAGGGCTCTGGCGGGCACAGAGTGTGAAGTCAGAGCTCCTTCCAGAGCTTTCTAAAGCCAGACAGTTGCTTTGCTTTATTTACACAGACCTCAAAGTCTGTTGCCTGCATGCTCAGGTGGATTTTTCTGTTTTAAGGATGGTGACTTTTCTCCTTATGAAGTCTGCCTGGAGCTCTGTCTACAAACCTCTGAACATTCCTAACACCGGTCTTTCTCTCTGTGTTGATCAACCCATTAAAGGCCTGTAAGTGAACACATGTAATCTGTGAAAACTGGATACTGAATACACCATCAAATACTTTTAGGCTTAAATGAAAACTACATAAAAGCATTTCAGCCATCAATTTGGCTATCACTTCTAGCCAGTATGAATTCTGCTGGAAAAGCTATTTTCGTGCAGATGTGGAATTCAATGGGAAAGACTGACTCGTGTACCAACATCAATCAAAATGTCGACTTCCCTGGCAGCTCTCAACAGTAAGGCAGGTTCAAAGGTCACAGGATAAAGAAAAAGCCAAGCTCTGGTTCAGCTCTAATATCTCCTTGGTACAAGTCTTGCAGAAGCACCCCTTCTGCATTAGCCTGGCTTTCATTAATCTTCTTGCCACCTTCTTTAACTAGTCATGCAGAACCGTTCGATAGCAAGGCGTATAATGGGGAAGGCCCTGTGCCTATTACCGCGTTAACATTCTCTTAAGCTCAGTGCAACAATAGAAGGAGAGGCAGAGGAGAGCTGGATGCAGGGTGAGGCTCAGGCAATTCAATCACAGCCTGGCTTACCTATGTAGTCTGACCCGCAAGACACAAGGGGCCTTTGTGTCTAACTGGCTTGGCCATTAAGGCCGCTCAAGATCACAACAAAGCTAATCTTTTCCATTTAAGCTAAATCAATGTGGACAAATCATTATTCAGTAGCTTTAATTTAATTAGTAAATTAAATACACTACTTTACAGATCTTGTCAAGTACTTATGAAAAGAAAGATTCATTTAAATGCGAGGTCACCAACAAGCCAGCTAATTTAGCTCCTGCTCTTAACTGAATCTTGTCTTCAATATTCAGGGTGGGTGGGGGGTCCAGCTACTAGAGTCAGGCTGCAGCTAACTCCTAACCATGGAGAGTTCCTATTTTTGGTCCAAACAGTTTTGTACAAAAAGCAAAGCAAAGCGAAACAAAACACCTCCCACCAATAGAACCAAAGCACCAGCAGAATCAGATTTCCTTTAAATTATACTATTGCAAGAAGCATAATCAGGTTACTTCTATTCCGCTGCTTCCTAAAGATTGTATATTATCTCTACTTAATTGAGATACAGAGCGCTTTTCAGCTATAAAGATGACAGCTACTTTATTAAGGTTTAAATCTGATTTCTTAATGATGACTGCTTCCTTTAAAGACCCGGAACCTGTGGAAGCTTCTCTGGATGAGGCCAGACCTACTGTGATGGAACATCCACACATAGCCAGAGGGCAGGCGTTTCCTGTCACAGAAAGGCCCCTGGTTTTGTTCAGGACTAGTACTTTTTAAGAAGCTGACCATCCATAGCCTATGTCCTGCCTGGATCTGCTAAAAAACATTAAAATTCTCTTAAAAAAAAAAAAAGAAGACATTTGTTGGAACCCTTCAAAATAGCAAAAGAAACCCTAAGCAGAGGCAAGGCAGCCGGAAGGACCCCTGATCTGAATAATAAAGGCAGGGCTTGTTCTCCCCCAAATCAAGACAGAACTCATTCTTCATTTTTCAGGGCTCCCCTTTCAGATTTTCCGATTCTTTTAGAGTCTGGATTTATCCATGCAGGTTTTAAAGGCTTGTATCTATTTAGTCATTAAGTTCCAGGTCCTTAAACAGTCACAGGGACAGAGTGATAAATCTTCTCTGGAGCACCGGCCTGAGAGGGAGAAGCTGGGTGCAGGAGCGCAGGGAGCTGCTGCTGGGGGTGCTCAGCCCTTGCCCAGTCAGCTATTCTCACACTTTGGGATGCGGCATCAATTAGACCTGAGTGTGTTTCCTATGACGACCGGATGAATAGTATGACAGCAGCTTTCTCCATAAACCGGGCAAAATGGCCACATTCAAAGGGTTTACAACATTCCCTTTCTGTTCAAAATCCTGACAAACATGTCTCAAGTAAGAATGCGGGGATAGCTTCATTATCTCCCCACACTTAATGCCTTTTTGTGAAGCAGGCTGCTTAATAACACGTCTGCTCTGTTTTCACAACTAAATTATTCCAGTTGGTCACACGTTCCAGTCTTTGAGAAGACACTTGTGTTATGAGAGATAAAAACATGAAAAAGAGAATATATTGCAGAAATCAAAAACCTTATCTACTTCTAGACTCTTTTCCTTTGCCATAATTCATTCAAGAAGCTCTAAGAATAATTTTTGATGTAAACTCAGCTACAAACATACATCACTATGCTGATAAAAATCACAGGCTAAACTTATGAAATATAGTGACTTTCATTTCTTTAGTGCTCCTAAAATAACTTTTTTTTCTAAGGTTCAGCAGACATAAAAGATAAAAAGGGTTACCATTAATCCTTTAGGGAAAAAAAGCAAGAAGGAGAGCAGGGGAGAAAGCAGAGGGCCCCATAGATTAACCCCATGTCGGTGAGGCCCTGAGGAGGGGCTTTTGAGATCTAGGCTGAATTAATTTAGTGAAGATACTGGAAATCATAAAACCATGCAATGTCAATTTGATTCATTTACTAACATTCTGGTGTGGGCATTTTACAAGAATTACAGGGGACAAATCTTGGTTCCTCAATCCTGGCTCATTCAGTTGACCCACACTCCTGCAGTCAGCAGCAGGACTGGCTGGGCCACTCAGTTCAGTGGAGAGTGGGGGTTGGGAGGGCTCTAAGGAGATAATATGGCACACTGCATAGTCTATACTATGACCAGAGGTCTATACAAATATCTGAGGGAATGAATGGAAAGGAGTGGAAAAAGGAGAGAAGGTGGCAAAGCCTGTGAATTTGAGGTAGGGCCAGGCAGAAGCACAAAAGAGACTTTGTGAGCACACCTCCCAGGCCAAGGTCTAGATGGGGAATTCTGGCCTATGAGGTCTGAGTGAGGCCTAGTTTTCAATGTCAGTGAAGGCTGTGTGAAGGAGTCAGAACTCTATTTTGCAAGCCTATAATTTTAAACTCCTAAAATAAATTTATTATTTTGTGTGCATTGGTTTGAGAGTATGTGTGGATGGAGGCCAGAAGGTGTCAAATGTCCTCCAATTTTCTCTGCCTATCACTTTGCGGCAAGGCCTCTCCCTGAATCTGGGCTCATTTTTTTTTCTCAGCTGGGTTCCTTCGATGCCTGGAGCAGGGGTTATGGGCATGCATAGAATGGAATGCTTTCTCTTCTTTTTATTTTTTAAAGCAAAACAAAAACAAACAAATGAAAAAGACCCAAAATTAAAGTTTTACCTGTGAACTTAACTTTTGGGCTCTCAAATACCATCCCCACTTCCTACAGCCACACACCATGTGTGTCCTTTAGGTCCCTGCATGTGGGACTTCTGAGTTCAGACACTATGGCTTGAAGAGCCCTGCTAGAATACAGGACAGGGGCTGTTCTCTGCAACAGACAGTCAAGG
The DNA here is from genome assembly GCF_963924665.1 of Micromys minutus. NCBI lineage: Eukaryota > Metazoa > Chordata > Mammalia > Rodentia > Muridae > Micromys > Micromys minutus. The sequence goes on along the minus strand of NC_137982.1, from coordinate 10,430,491 downwards.
ACAGCCCCTCACCCCCAAGGGCGGCACACTGGTTTGCACACTGGGACCCGGAGAGAAAGTCAATACTGAGAAGATGGCCCTGTCTGCTCCATACCCTTAAGCTGAGCATGTGCCATCTACACAGATGCGCAGCAATTACTCTGACTGATCCCTTCAGACAGTGGGAGAGGGTGACTGTGACTTTCCTACACCTTTTCAGTGGCTGGGTTACAGCCTTCCTAGGCACAGCAAGTGTCTGTCAGTGAGAGAACCCAAATCCAGGTTTCAACCCTCCCCCAATCTGCCCACTTCAGGTGTGGTCCCCCTGCAACATGCAAGTGACCACTTGCCGTATCTGAGACAAGTTATAAAACATCTTTTCAGAATTTCCTCAATGCTTAGGAAGGAAGAAGCCAGGACAAGCACATCTTGTCTGGCCACAAGATAGGTGGGTGGACTCAGGGAGAGGCTCACTCATGGCAGAGGGGATATAGTAGCCTTCAGTCTCCAAGAGACAATTGTCTCATGGGTTTCTTCTGGCAGATGTCCTGTAGTCAGAGCCTTACAGGGGAGAAAGGGATGGCAACCAGAGGCCAAGAACGGCCTATTTCTCTCTCTACTGGCCTAGTGTGTCTTTCTTGCCAAGCTGGAGGCTGCGTTAAAGGAGCTTTATAGCTGGACTTGACAATGGAGTTAAACACTCTTCATGGGAGGATGTGGCATGTGCCTACCTGTAAGCCTTGCTAGGGGCTCAGCACTGCAAGGTGCCCTTTCAGTCATGATGATCTCGGGTATCAGCCACATTCTAAATGTCTCCTGGCCTTTACCCTTCCTATCCCTCCTTCTGAATATATAAGTCCTCTGAATTTGTTCTTAAATCCATAGATACAGGAACACAGACCCCTAAATTAGAGGCTTAGTATGTATCTCAAGTTACCAAGCCAAGAGCTACTGGGGTGAGCTCTGGGTAACAGGAAATTCCTGAGATGCAGCTGTCTGGGAACACCATTTGCAGGCCTTCTGTATGCAACCAAGAACACAAAAACAGTTTGGCTGTTTGCTTTCACAGAGAGGCTCTACTCTTAGCTGTGTGTCCTTTTTGTTCCTTCTTAGGACTGGAGTCCAAAAAAAATGATTAAGTCATCACTCTAAATATTACACTCAATTACTTAACTGCAAAAATATGACATGCCACAACGATATCTGCTTAGATGGTTTAGTGAAGAATGCTAGCCCAGTACTGTAGTGGCCTCTTCTGTAGGACCAGGCAGAAGTTGAGTTGGAAGTTGGAGGTCACAGGCTGCCCCAATAATCTGGGTGTGCTGACACCAACATGATGGAAGCCTAAGTCTAGTCTCTGGCTACTGCAGGAAAATCCCTATCTTCCACTCGTGGCACGAGAAAAGCAGGTCCAGGCTGACTGGTCAAATTTCCCCAGTGGGAAGGGACAGGAGCACAAATTAAATCAAGCCGCATCCACTTGGTGCAAATTCCCAGCAGGAACCTGCCTGGTACTCCCCTCTATCCCCCGGCACAGGCTTCAAGGGTCTCTGCTGACAGCAAGATGGAGGAAGATGGGGGCTTCCATCAGGCTCTGGGTACCAGAACACAATCCTGTTTGATTAAAAGAAATTTCTGGTAATGAATTAAACAGGCCCAAGGAAAAAAGGACATGGTAGCCATCTATTCTGCCAGCGCCCAGCGTCCAGGGAGGAGGGGTGAGAAACAGAGACATAAATAAAAGACTACTCACTGGGGCTCTTCTCCTCAGCAAGGTCACAGGCACAGAGCAGGTCACAATCGATTGAGATGGGCTTCTGCTTAATCCAAAACTTAGTGGTGGCTTTCTGATTCGTAACAGGGTCTATCTCTACTTTGTCTCCAGAGATACCTGTAAAGCCAAAGGGGGAGGGGGGGTGACAAAAAAGAAGCCATGAGATGCCTGTGACTTCAGTGCAATGATCTGACCTGCTGGATAGATCATACAGTGGTTGAACATGAGCTCTGGGGGCTTTAGGGGACATGGGATTCTTCCAACAGCATTTGAGACTCTCACAGTCTGGCTGCCTGAGCAAGCAAGGTGTGTGGTGTGTGGTGACAGCTCAAAGTTATATGGAAAGCCCATAGGGAATGTACCTCTTCTGATGTAGCAGAGACACAACACACAATTTCCCCCATACTGCTAACAGTATTATGTCTATATTGTAATGACATCAACTGGAATAGAGGGTCATTTAAAGTTAATCATATATTTTTTTTAAAATAAAGACCCCAAGTAACAGATTATGCCACCAATATAGAGTTTCTGATCTGAAAAACCTTACATTGAAAATAGAGGGAGGAGACAGACAGAACTCTCCCCTGTGACACTAAATAATTTTCCAAGTAATATTTAGGGGAAACCATAGGAAGATCAAAGGGTCTTTCCACAAAATCTTTGAAGTTTAAATCCTGTAGCCTGGCTTTCAGGTGGGGAGGTCCTCGCCTCTCTGCTGAGGGAGAGACTCTAGCATTTTTTTGTGCATGTCAGACAATGGCCAGGAACAAATGTGGTGCGGGGTGTAGGAGGTGCAGTAAGGACTGATACACGCTGAAAGTGCCTTCTGTGTATAAAGAGATGACATGTTCTGTCTGACACACTGAATCTAGTCTACAAGTCCTCTTTTGCTGAAAAGAAAAACCTGTTCATGAAGTGAGACATAAACCTTTAATATGTGTTTTGGAGTGAGCCCCATAGGAGCCTTAAAAGTAATTAATTTTTAGGTCAGGGTCGAAGTGGGAAAAAAAATAAAAAAGAATTCAAGATTAAAAAACCCTGAAATAATCAATTGTATATACTGTGATAGAAAACACAAGCAGGACTTGTGATGAAAGATTAGTAACTCAAAAGAGGATAAAACCCATCCAAACCTTGTTTAATTAATACCCTACCCCAACCAAGGCATATGCGTGTGCACTCACACACACACACGTGCTCACACACACACACACACACACACCCACTACAGCCTGACAGCAAATGTAAATGTAAGAAAGAATAAAAGCAAATATTCTATCCACAATAGGGCTCTGTCGTCCTCCATGCACGGGATTACTTTATGAGCAGATTTATTCCAAAACGAGTTAGACAAAGAGAAGACTGTGTGCAGAGAGCAGGGATGGTTTTGAACCCCTCATCTTTGGTAGAGCCCAGCAATTTTTTTCTTACACAAATGCTAGTGTTACACTGACTTTGTCTCAGTTAGGCATGATGTCCTTAAGTACAGACTATTCTGGGTCTCAGCCTACTGAGAGGCTGTCAGGAGACCCGTCTGGTTATGTTTCACTTCAAACAGATTATGGCTACACTCTTCCCTCCAATTTGCTCATTAATTGTTAAGGATCTGGACATCTCTATTGCTCCCCAAAAGGAGTCGAGTACTTAAGTCATGGCAGTGGTGATGAGTAGTCATGTATATTCACGCTGTGGTAATGGGCTGAGTGTTCATGTGGGTGCACGCTGTGGTAATGCGTGTGGTAAGTGTTCATGTGCGTGAGTGGTGTGGTGATGGGGAGTGTATTCATGGTGAGCAGGGCTTCCCCTCCTTATCTGCTTCTTATTCTGACATTTATAACAGTCAAAACAGACAGAGCAAAATAAATGTGCATATCTCTCATGTGGAAATAAACCCTGCCCCACATTCCTCTTTCAGAAAGAAAGAAAGAAAAAAAAATCATCACCAGACAGAGATGGTTAAAATTTTGTTCGAAGGCCATGCAACTCCTGAAGCCGCAGCCAGTCAATACTGTTAATGTACCTTGTTAATTTGATAGGATTTGTCAGGTAACTCCACTGGAAAATTATATAAAACTGTTCCAGATGAAAAGATGATAGTGACATGAATTAAAGTGATAGAACAATAGTGGGATATAAACCAGAAACGACACCCAAAGTGGCTGTTGATTTATTGCCACACTGAGTTTGGTTCTGGGCTCCCATGTATATTAGTGCTACAAATCTGGGTCCATTTAGCAGAGGGACGCTCATACATACATCACCAGCTCCTGCTCCAAGCCAAGGTCAGTCCCCATTGCATCAATCTTTTCAACAGAGCTTACTTCACAAAGCAGGACTCCCGAAACCATCGCAGATGTAACAGACTGCTCTCCTCTTTCATCTTTCTTTTATCATGTAAAGCACACTTTTAACTTCCATTATTTTTATCTGCAAATTGTTAGCGCATAGTTCATCCATTACCTGCCGTATCTGCGCATCAGTTGCCTATGCTCTACTTGGCCACAGAACCCTTTCCCAGTGACACCCTTTCCTGGGGTTGCTGCCACTGATGCTGTTTACAGAAGGGAACCCCAAGACTGAAGTTTGGGGATGGAGATGTGGGAGATGAATGCAAAAGCCCAAGATGCAGACAGGTGAAACATCATTTAAACAATTGGTGTGCTTCACAAAACGAGCACACATATGAGATTTTCTTCCTGAATCAAATAACATTTTCCCATTGACTCGGTTCCAGTGATACTCTGTCTTCATTTTGGATTGATCTGTAATTGGCAGGGGCTCCTGACACTTCAGACACTTCAGGTTTAAGTTTCCCTGCCCTGAAGGCTTTCAGTCAGGCAGTTAATGATCTGTAAAACTCTCGCCTGCCTCCAGGGGTCACTATTTAAGGGAACCTGTAGGGGAATTTTTTGAGATGGGAGAAATCCTTTGTGTATTAAATAATCTCACTACAGACAAGTGTGAGTCTCTGCCTCTTTAAGCTGAGTTGGGCCCCACAGGCTGGGCTGTTCCTACTGGACAAGTACAGGCAGGCTAGGAGAGCCTGAGGCAGTCTGTGGTAGGTGCCATCCTTGCTGAGCATACTGGACAGAACCTGGAGACCTCTGGGAGCACTATTAACTATTAACTATTAATAGTTAAGCACTATTAACACATTCATTCATTCATTCATTCATTCATTCATTCATTCATTCATTCATTCATTCATTCGCTCGCTTGTTCACTCATTCATTCATTCTGGAAGGGTAGATGTCTGGAGGAATGCCGGCTAGCAAGTTCACTCCATGCTATAGATAAAGACGCCAGAGCTACAGTTTAGTGTGTGAAGCTCAGGAAGTCAGTCAGCGCAACTACACCCATTAGCCACTGCAGCATTTCAAGTGTGCAAAGGAGAAAGAGGGGCCAGAGCAGCATGGCTTTTGTGAAACTGCAGGGCACAGGTACTGCAGCTGCCATGTTCCCCGTGCTTCACCATCCTCGAGGCTAGGGCCCAGCCCCTTGGCAAAGGTGTGGCCCTGGCAGGCTCACTGTCTTCCAGCAGCTCTAGCTCCAGGAATCCTGTGGTACAGTGTCCTTAGGCCCAGCAGGCATGGCTCTCTTACACTCATCATTTAGTAAGTGTCTATAGCCTCTTGCTGCTGTGAGCGCTGAATGTCTATTAGGTGCCATAAAGCTGGAGCGCCTCTGTGTACTCCAGCAGCCTCGTCAAACAGAAACACAGGACGGCTACAGAACCTGTCCAAGATCGCACTACTCACAAGCGGCCTGGAACCTGGAAGTAGGAGCGCTGGTGCTAGACCCCACCCTCCGCACTGTCAGAGTCAGCAGGAATTGTGCTAACTTCGATACAACATGTCTACTGAGGGGGGGTATCTTGATACAGTTAAAGAGCTGGGAAGTAGGAAAGCCGTTCTTCCAATCCAGAACTGCCTGGTTCCCAGGTGGCCCTCGTGGATGCAAAGACTTGAGTCAAGAAAATACAGAGGAGACTGTCCATGTGCTCCGGCAACCCTTCCCTCTACTCTCCCCAGGGGATAAGAAAACTTTCGGACGTCAAACATGCCACACCCACATCTGCCAGGCCAGCAAACACCCACTCATTCTTCTGACTCCTGTACTTGCTCTTAATGGGTAAAGTTTTTGAGTGACATCTCTGAAAAATTCAAGCAAGTCAAGTTATAAGCATACAAAGAAAGAAGTAAACCTTAATTAAATATACATTTCTTCAAACTAAATGGTTACACTGAGGTGCTAACACACCCATACTGAAATATATAGCACAACTCAAGAAAATCAAGCCAGAAGGAAAGTTTGACTTAAAAAAAATTCTATTACACCAAATGGAATAGGAAAAAAAATATTTACACAGGGGTCAGCAATGGAGCTCGGCAGTACAGTTGTCTGCCATGGACCAGGCCTGGATTTCATCTCCAGAATGGAGGTGGGGAAGAGGGTCTAGGAAAGCTTCCCAAAGGCTCCATTCTAAATGCAGTGAGCTCTGGTTAGCAGGAGGCACGGACCCAACAATATGTACTGTTTTTAATTTAGAATTTTATTTATGTGTTGGGCATTTTGCTAGCATGTATGTCTGTGTGTCTGCGGACATGTGCTACCTTGTGCCTGCAGAGGCCCTGGATCTCCTGGATCTGGAGTTACAGGTGGTCGTGGGCAGCTGTGTGGATGCTGGGAATCGAATGTGTGTCCTCTTGAAGAGCAGCAAGTGCTTTTAACGGTGAGCCATCTCTTCAGTACCCAACAGTATTTTTATTTACTTATTTATGTATTTATTTATTTATCCTGTGGTGCTGTGGGCTGAACTAGGGCCTCAGGCATGCCAGCTGGGAAAGCACTTTCACTGCTGAGCTATGTCCCTGTCTTTTAACAAAGCCATCACTGTTCTAAAAGCTTAGTTAACTTTTCCTACCGTTTCCATTTCAGAGTTTGCTTTCCTTCCCCACCTGTTAGTGTAGAGAAGGATGACCTCACTGACCTCTGCAATGGTGGTCCTGAAAAGTGACCATAAATAGAAGCACACTTCCATCTAGAAGCTCTCATGCACCCAAGGGGACAAGATGCTGGCAAGGACTCCTCTGAGAGCCCTGCAATTGTCACAAAGGTGTCTAGAGCTTCCCAGCCTCAGCCCCATCAGGTAAAGAGGAGCACAGGGCTGGCCTGGAGTGGCTGGGGTCAACCCTTCCCCCACTCAGAAGCATGGGAGGCCATTTGTCTCCTTTACCAGCACTCCTCCCCTGCCTACTTATCGTCACCATCCGTCATGACCTTTTCATGCTCCCACACTGACAGCTTCCAGATACAGTGAGTCAAACTTCACTGGAAGCAAACTATCACACCAACTGTCAAAGGCAGAAAACATTGCCTGATTGCTGTCCTACATCAACGCCAGCATATAAATCCTTCCTTAACAAGACAGCTCAAAATAAACAAAGCACAACTCTAATGCAGCTACAACTCTCCAGGGAAACAATTTGTCCAAGGTTTAAAGTTATCACTAGGGGACCCTCATCTGTTTTAACTAACCAAACTATTTCCATAAAAGGAAATTAGCACTGTTTGTCATCATCTACAGTGCAGCAGAGGTCCCCCTTTGGGCAGCCCCTGCCCTAGGTCCTGCTGTGACAATGGCTCACTAAGTACCTATTTCTGTTGGTAGCCTAAGCTTTCTCTGTTTAAAGGGTGCAGTACTGAGCAGTTAGGGCCTGGAACTCTGGATCAATAAAGTCTTAAGTTCAAGCTTCAGCACTACCTCAAGCTTTCACTTTGGGCAAACTGGGAAAAGAGGTACAGGAGAGTGCGGAGCTCTTAAGGACTAGTTACTTTCTTTTGTTGTGATAAAGACCATGACTAAAAGCAATTTAGAGAGGAAAGGATTTATTTGGTCTACTCTTTCAACCACAGTCCATCACTGTAGGAAGCCAAGTCAGGAACTCAGATAGGGGTTTGAAACTGAAGCAGACACCACAGAGGAGTGCTGTTACTAACCCTGCTCCTCCTGGCTTACTCTGCTTTCCTATGTAACACTGGACCACCTGCCTAGGGATAGCATTTCCCATAGGAGGCTGGGCCTTCCCACATTCATTATTAACCAAGAAAATGCCCTATAGACTTACCTACAGACCAATTTGTTAGAGGCATTTTCTCCACTGAGGTTCTTTTTCCCAAATGTTTCCAAATTGTACAAAGTTGAAAAAAGATTAACCAGGTCAAGAACTAAGTAAGGCACAACAGCTATGGGCACCTCTTATGTCATTTGACATCGTAGGGAACCAAGAAAGAATATGAACAAGTATGTGCCTGGCCTTAGGCCCGGATACCTAGGATCTGCTAAGTTAGTCTTGAAAGCACAACAACACAGAATGCCCGTCTAGCCAGACAGTCCAACATGTCTATCATCATGGATCCTTTCAATAACCTTGGTCACTAAGTTTCATGGCACAAACCTTCCTGTAACCACTAGGCACTTATGCTAGGAAATGTCCAAGTGCAAAGTCTCCAGGAGACTTTGGTCTTATTGGAGACCAGCATCTGGGAGAGCACATTCTCACTGGTATTACTTTAAGTAAAGAAATTTATTTTTCCAGGAGCCTGAGCTTTCACTTCTGTAAAATGGGGGTGACAAAGGTATCAGCTCCTAGGGTATTATGGGGCTAGAACAGCACAGCATATCAAATGGTTATCCTGTACTGCAGCAAGAAACTCAAGCCATATTACAGTTCTTAAAGATGAACCAGGAGAGGGAAAGCCAGTTTTCTCCTACTGTGTGACACCTGGTATATCAACTATACTCCTGGGAAGGCTCCAGGCCCAGGAGGAGCTGGCCAACACAAACTGGCCAAAATGGGTTTGAGAGGTGGGGGGGAGTGGGAAGACATGCAAACATGAAGCTGGGTGGGAAGAGAGATGAGGGAGGAAATGGAAGGGAGGGGTGAATATGATCAGAATATACTGTATGTAATTTTTAAGGAATTAATAAAACCACTGTATGTATGATATATATTTATGTGTATGTATGTATGTATGTGTGTGTGTGTATATATATCTAAAAATAAAAATTTCAAGGGAAATGAGATGAACCCCAGAAAGGGGAAAAGTAAGTAAATTGCAAAATTAGAAATCAAGACCACACTAGGGAGCTGTTCCACATTGTCTCTGAGGATCACACTGTCATAGGCACACTGAAAATACCACCCACCTCTAGGGAAATGAGACACCACCATGACAACACTGCAGCAGCTGCCACTTCATTCTCAACGGACAGCCTGAGCTGCTGGTTATTGGCTTGTACAGCGTGGGGTGGGGTTCATGCATCAATTTCCTAAGACTTTGAATCTGAGCCTACGAAGCCTACTGCTGTTAAATCCTGGAGCAGTTTTGATACGGTTCCACAATCCTCGTCTTTAGGTTACAGAGCCCGAAGGCCCAGAAAGCCCTCTGGGAGTGCCAATGAACAATGCTTGGCCAGAGTGGAGTTTGCTGAATATATGTGGCAATCGATAGCATCACAGAGCAGTCAGAGAAGTCTCTGAGACTTGTCTGAATTTACACATAGGATCAGACACACAGGCTGTTTGGGCTTAATGAGACCTCAGAGATTAACCAGTCTGAGGCTTTTATTCTCCACTGGAAGATGCTGAGGCTCAGGGCTAGGGACATGACTTGTCTGATGTCACCCATTAATGACAGAGCTGTGACCGTAATTCATTTCCCCATACTAGCAGGCTAGGGCTTAACAGACCAGCACTCCTGACACACACTGATAGAACACATTACAGCATGAAAAGCACTCAGAGCAGGAGAAAATCACTTGGGGTACAGTTATGATGAAGCCTGGAGAGTGCTGCTTCCCTGGACAAGGAGGGGGTGGGCTAAAGGCTCATCGGTTCTTTTCAAGGAGTTCATCATCTCAACTCACTGGGAGCCTCAGCCAAGAGTTGACAGCTCTAGTGTGTGGTGATACGTCTGGTGACAAGTGAGTGCCCCAACTAGACTACTGTCCTGAGCACAAAAACTAATGGGTGGTCCCAGCCAGCATGGCAGCATTCAGCACAGGCTAGACACAAGACGAGACTCGTTCCAGGGGACCTGAGGTTGTACAGGCGCAGTGCTGTTTTGCATGGGGGCTAAGTTCTCTGCGAGAGAAAGGGAGTCCAGCACTAGACACTCTACTGGCACTTGGACACCTCAGGAGCGCTTTTGAAGTAAGTGGGAAGTAGCAATGACCTTTCTTCTAGGCACAGCCCCCTCATCGTAGTAGAGCCTGAATGCCAAGGACAGGGTGCTAATAAATGGTTGTCTTGGTGGAGCTCTAAGGAAACTACTCCAGCTCTTTCTGCTGCTATGGTTCTACTCCATTTTTATGTTCTCTCCTTTTCTCTACTGCTTAATTCCTTCTCTGCCACCAAGGAAATTGACATTGTTTTGAGTAAGTCCAGATTGCTGGACAGGAATTCTCCCAAGGGAGGCTGTGGGAGAGGAGTTGGAGAAGATACAATTAGACAAATCCGACATCTGCAGTCATCAGAATCTCCTCCCAAGAAGCCACTGTGTTAGCTCTAGTACACAGGGTTTCCCAGAGACCACCATCAGGTCAGTACTGTTACCTTTAGTATTAAACTCACTAGATTTTTGTCTGTCCCAATCAGAGGGCCAATCACTGAGCAGCAGAATTGTCAATGCTGAACAAGGTGACCATAGAGATGTGGAGTCTGTGGTGTATGTTCCCTTGTATCACTGTAGTGACCTGACACGGGCCAGGAACATGGAGGATCAGTTACCTCCTGAACATATGAATTCCTCACAGGTACCTAACTAAAAACTACACAAAAGAACTGTCTTGTTCACACAGCTATCCAGAATTATTCATACCACACAGACAGGAGGAAGAACAGAATCCTGGCTGCAGCTGCCTGCTCTCATTGGCTAGCCTTGTGGTGCATCTTCAATGTCTCTATTGCAAAGTTAAAAACACCGGAGTCCATTTTTCTTTGAGTTTTTGCTGTGGTTACTAACTAGGAAATGAAGCAACAGCTGTGTTGACTAACAGATCATTTTAGTGATGCGGGAAGGTCTACGATGATAAGGCAAATGAGGCAAGTTAGCAAAACTGGCTCAGCTACCACGTGACCTCTTTGTCTGAGACTGTTGAGAAAACCAGACGAGAGGCAGAGTTCTTTGAATTCTGTGAGGTCTGACTTCCCTAATACAACAATTATGAGACTTTGAAGCCAGCCTGAGCTACACAGCAAGACCCTGGCCCTTCCCCCAACCCCAGGAGGGGGTGTTCTGAGCCAGCATATATAGTGTGAGGCCAAGGACAGAGTCCCATGGTCAGGGTTGTAACTCTTTGTCGTATAAAAGTGACATTATCATAGTGGTACCTTTGTCCTCTGCCTAGTTTCTTGTCCTAATTTCTGTGAAGCCTTTCCCCACACAGCCACAAAAAAACTTACTCAAGAAAATACTTACTGAGAGCATACTCTAAGCCCCTAGATCATGGCTGTCATTCAGCATCTGACCCCCACCCCATTTTGAGACAGAATTTCTCTGTGTAGCCCTGGCTGTCCTAGAACTCACTCTGTAGACCAGGCTGGCTTTGAAGTCAGAGATCCATCTGCCTCTGCCTCCAGTTCTGGTACTAAAAGGTGTGCACTACCACAATTTCAGTGTCTACGAGACCACTTACCCCTACCAGCCCTGGCATACAAGACCCTACTCACAGAAGGTTAAGTTAATGGAAATAGTCTCAACTTGGTACCAGCACAGGCAAGGTTCATACTTGAAGGCATCTGAACTTTCAGGTTCATGAGGAGGGGAAGCAGGTATGATGAAACATTCTGAAACACTTTAGAGAAACAGCCACAGATAGGATCAGGTCTAAGGGGAGGGAGGAGGTGTGGTAGCTGACTGGCACTATCTAATGAGGAGTGGAGAATGACCCAGAGCCAGGGAGGAGGAGAGGGAAGGAAGTTCATGGCTGGAAACAATGCCTTCCTCTATGTAATCCAGGTTGAGAATATCTGAGGCATCTCTGGTATTACAGCTGAGGCTTAGTCCCAATCCCCTAGAAACTCCACTGTATCTTGAGGAACAAATGGGAGGGAAAGCAAGTTAGTTAGTAGCTATTAAATACTTACTAGCTATATGCCTCTCACACACCGAACCATCTCATCAAAGCCTTCGGGCCTCAGTTTCCTGTCATAAACTGGGGTTACAATGTTGATGTACCAATAGATTAAATAAGGTAGCAAAAGCTGTCTGTATGATGTGAACTGTTAGTAAACTTGAGTTATACAGCACAGACAGGGTTTGCATCCAGGCTGAGTAACCTAAACCACAGTCTCCTCGGGCAAGCCATTAGTATGTCAGATAACAGTTCTGTGATTTCAGTTATTAGTGCCAAGTCTGGTTACTCAAGTGCCAGGTACATACTACACATAGACTAAATGACAGCAGCTGCTAACTTTTCCATAGTTCACTACAAATAACCATCATTATGCAGTGTTAGGGATAGAACTGAGGGGCTCATGCACAGGTAGGTGTTCCTCCTTGAGTCTCCTGTTTTGTGTGGGTGTGGGTGTGGGTGTGTGCTCGAGCACGAATGTCTGTGTGCACACATGCACATGTGCATATGTATGCATGTGTGTGTGGAGAGGCTGGAGGTCAATGCAAGATACTTTCCTCAATCAATTTCCAACCATAGGGTCTTCCTGAACCTGGAGCGTACCCATGCAGCTCAACTAGAACAGCAAACTCCAATCATCCTCCTGTCTCTGCCTCCCCAGTACTGTGATTTTTTCCATGTACCACTGTGGCCTGGCTTCTACATGGGTGCTGGATACTGAACTTAGGTCCTCCTGTTTGTGGGAAAGTGGTAAACAAACTGAGCTATCTCTTGATAATATTTTAGTTAGATTTTGGTCATGAGTTTATTAACAGAATCTACTATTGTTTCAGAGTTAGAGATTGCTTGAGAACTGGTTTATATTTGAGTCTTACAGAGCAAAGCTTGAGTGTCTCTCAACCTCTGACTTTCATGGAAGGAAATGGCAGATGGTAACTAGAGTGTGGACCTCTTCCGCACCATCAGAAGACAGCTGCAGCCGCAGGGCAGAGGCCCAGGTTTCTACCTTCTGTTGTGTAGGCCTGCATACCATGGATTCATGTGGATGGTAGCTCTCTGAGGGGTAAGCAGGGATGCTGGGCAAATGCTGCATAGAGGTGCTCACCACAGGGCCATACGAAATCTCTGTGACTGACACAGGATGGATGGGTGGACAGAACTATCCATCTGTGTCAGGAATGATCCGAAGCACCTGGCTAGTCAGGCAAAATAAAATAAATGATTTACTGATCTCAGAATGTGGCTGCTCACTTGAATACTTATGGAGAGAGTACTGTTTGATGCCCTAAACTTTGGGTTGAACTAAGGCAAAGAATTCCTGGATTGCTGTGTGTAAGTGTGTACTGTGAGTTGAGGGGGTTGTCATGTGCTTTGTAAGGAGGGAGTGTACTCAAGGGTGATTTACCTGACTGTTACAAAGTTTCTTAGGAATAACCACTAAGCTTTCTGCTTTTGATGGGAAAACTTGAGCTCAGCAGATAAGCCCATTCTGATGTGTTGGTTTTTTTTTTTAAATTATTTTATTGGAAACTCTCTGTATTACATTTCAAATGTTATTTTCTCCCTCCCCATTCTCATTCCCCCTCCCCTTCAACTTGTCTCCATGAAGGTGCACCCTCTCCCAATCACCCTCTCCACCTCAGTGCCTTGGCATTTCCCTACATTGGGAAAACGTGCCCTCACTGGACTAAAGGTCTCTTCTCACATTGATGCCAGACAGTGTTATCTTCTGCTACTTATACAACTGGAGTCATGGGTCTCTCCATATGTGCTCAATGGTTGGCGATTTAGTCCATGGGACTGAGATACTGTTTTAGACTCGCCTCAGAGCTGTGACTGTTCACCAAAGAGCACCATGTATGCTCTGACGAGTATCCTGGAGCTGGGATCTCTCAGCTATCTTTATTCTTTTCTATCGTACTGGTTTTCATTGTGGCTACAAGTGAGGCTTCGAAGTCATTTGCAAATTGGGCAACCCAGTTTAACACTTGCAAGATGGAAATTAGGAGGGATGACAAAAGCAACATGAATGACATCCTAGAGCTAAGCTGAGGTACTGCTTAGAACCAGCTTCTGTGGCCAGACACTTCCACACAGCCATACAAGGAAAGCATTCAAATAGCATTTGTTTTATACTTGGTAACAACTATGGCAAGAGAGAAGAGATCTGTCCAGGGTGCCACCACAGTACAGAAGGAAGGTATAACTTACACTTAGTCCTGACAACAGACTCTGAGGCCTCTCAGATGGGTACATGTTTTCCCTTTGCCTTTGGAGAAGCATAGACAGGCTTGTGATCATTCCAGACTCTGCTTCTCACACAGAGACAGAGTGGTAGGCCTGTGGAGCACCGTTTTGGGCCCTTGTCCTGATAGCAATTATGCTACCTGTAGGATTTCCTGGAAAAGCCTGAAGTGGAAATTTAAGGATTCTTTGGAAAGGTGGTTGGATAAATAGGGTAAATAGGACTCAATGCACAGCGACAGAGGCTGAGCTTGGCTTGCTTATAGAGCTGGCTGTGCAAGGCTTGTGGGGCTCAACTCTTCACTGATCTTTGCTTCCCTGAGAGAGGCACAGCCAAGAACTTTTAGCGTCCCTCAGGGTCCCTCCTGCTGACCTGTGCCAGGGCCGAGGTCTGGTTGTCTGCTAGGTAGTGACACTGCTGATGATTCGTGCTTGCTATCCCTACTTTAGTGAACTGGACTGCTGATGTATCGGTGGATGGAGCTGCCTCTGCAAACCTGTGAACCGAACTGCTGATTTCCAGACAACACAGACGGAAGTTGCTCTAAAGAACTTTCCTAAACAGGTCCACTTCTCCTGTATCTTTTCTTTTCTACTACTTCTGGTGGGTGGTAGGTTAAAAGGGAGGTTAAAGTGTTTAAGAACCAACATTAAAAATAGGTTTTGAAAAGATTAAAGTTTCAGAAGCCATCAGAAAAAGCAGACTCTGAGGCTGAGGATTTGATAGTGTCTTCTATGCAAGAATGAGTTGGACTTTCCAGAAGCCATGTAAAAATCCAGGTGTGGCCGTGTACATCTGTATTCCTAGTGCTGGAGAGGTGAAGACAAGCAGATTTCTTGATTGCTGAAGAGCATAGACAAGTTGTCAAACTCTGGGTTCATCAAGCAGGGAAGGAGCAACTGACGATGGGGTGTCAGGTATGGCCGTCACAGCCAGCACGTCAGATTCAATATGGGCACCTGGCAGTTCAAGTGTTACTCAGACCCAGTAGAGATGTCTGTCTATCCTTCCAAAGGTACTGGTGGTGACTTCTTACAATCCCCAGCTCTTCCTACAGTCCCTAGTGCTGACTGACAAGTGGGTGATCCCCTCACTCATTGCTGAGAACTTTGTTATATGTCAGGACACAGGAGACAGACTTTCAGATGCTGCACCCTGGCTTGCATTCAGATAGTTAGCACATGTGGTGGCCGGAAGAGGATGTAGGATCCTCTGCAATTGCAGATGGCTGGGAGGCTCCACATGGGTGCTGAAAACTGAACCTAGGTCCTCTGGAAAATCAATTAACTCTCTTAACCACTGAGCCTCTTTTTCCAGCCTGAGGAAGAGATTGTATAGTCATGAGCACAATTCAGAACATGTAACAGTAACAGTCTGCTGAGATGTCAGCTGAGGTGTTCCTGTCAGGTTAGTTTAAGGTGATGTGACAGCATGGGTCACCGGGGAGTACTGATGCAGGGTACTCATAATCAAGGCTACAGTGACATCAGAAGATCCAATATGGCAAACTTCTCAGAGTCATTACACACTAGTTTTTGAGTTAAGTTTTAAGTATATACTCAGTAACCTTTTACTATCATCAGATCTTCTGAAATTCCCACATTCAGTTATATGAAACCATGTGCTTCAAGGGCTACTGTTAGAGAAGCGGAGCTCTAGAAAAATGTAGCTCCCTGCAAAACCACACACGTTCCTGTGTGGCGCATTTGGGAGAAGGCTGTCTTAGTTTGAGTTATATTGTTGTGAAGAGACACCATGACCATGGAAACTCTTATAAAGGAAAACATTTAATTGGAGGTTCAGTCCATTATTATCAGGACAGGAAGCACTGAGGCGTGCAGACAGACTAGATGCAAGAGAGGTAGCTGAGAGTTCTATATATGAATTAGCAGACATCAGGAAGAGTGAGATACTGGGCTTGGCTTGAGGATCTGAAACCTCAAAGCCCTCCCCTCAGTGACACATCTACTCCAACAAGGCCACATCTCCTAATAGTGCCACTCCTTATGGGCCTATGGGAGGCATTTTTATTCAAACTATCACAGAGGTCACCCCTCCTTTGGAGGGCTGGGAGAGACTGAATGGAGGAACCTGAGCAAGCTGAGCACGTGTCCTTTCCTAAGCTCATGCCAGCCCTAGACACCTGACTTTTCTCTCTGAGCAGTGCTTGCATTTCATCTCCACAAGAGGCACCAAAAACAAGCATCCCTAGTGAATACAGTACTCAAAGTTTTATGTTCTTAACTTTCTATTTGAGATAGGGTCTTACTATGTAGCTCTGGCTGAACTACTGGACAGGGCAGGACCGAGGCTCAGAGAGACAGTTTTAAGTCAGTTGAAGTTCAGTTGCCCATCTCTTAACTAGGAAGCTGAATGAACATTCAACATATGGCAAGCTCCTGTCAATAAAACTGGGAAGGGGACTGTGGAGATGACTTAGTACAGTGCTTATGATATCAGCCTGAGGACTTGAGTTAGGATTCTCAGAACTCAAGTGAAAAGGCAGTACTGAGGTGTCAGAGGCAGGGGGATGCTGTGGGCTTGCTGGTTGGTCAGTCTAGCCAAATTGGTAAGGTCCAAGGTTGGTCAAAGACCCTGTCTTAAAAGATATCATGAAGATAACAGGAAAGAAGACACCTGAGGTTGGCTCTGTCTCTATAGGCTCACACACCTGCACACATGTACAGCTGGAAAAGAATACTGGAAGAGCTTTTTGAGGTTCAGGATGTATTAGATAGGCTCGGATTAATGCCAATATCAGAGATTTTATTATGAAAAATATAAACTTAGCAATTTTAGAGATAGATTAAATCTTTATCCCCTATGCAACAGGCAAACAAGGCCATTTGGGAGAGAGATATGGCAGGGTAATAATTCAGCTCCCTCACTGTGTGAGCCTGGTATTCTCCCAGCTTCTCCCCTCCCCTCCCCTCCCCTCTCCAAGCATAGGGATCTTTGTTAGAATGCAAAGGATGTGAGCTGGTCAGATCTGGGTTCCAGACAATACCATCACCAGCTTGAGTGGATTTTGTTGGGGATGAGGTTATCTCTGTCCCTCTTCACCATCTCTGTCAGGTGGGATGGCAAAACCTGCCACCTTCTAGGTAAGGAGCGCAAGGGAAGCAAATATCACAGTGACTCAGACACAGTGGACACCTCAACAACGCAGCCATGATAATGAGGTATTAACATCTTGTTGACTACTATGATGATTTTTCTATTCCTGTTAGGTTTAAGTAAAAGCAGAAATTTTGTGTTTAACCAGAGCCAGTCAAGCCCAAACATTAGTCGAAAGTGAGTACTAGATTTTCTGGTGAGACCCAAATATAACCTGTAAAATCATTAAGAAGCTTCGTAAACAAGGAAGCTATGAGGTTGGGCAGTAAGAACAGGTGCACAGCGGTGTCCCCAGGAGCTCTGAGGACAACCCCAGGACCAGAGCCATGGAACTTCTCAAAAGTCTATCCGTTTGAGGACAGTGTTAAGTGAACTCTTTCTAATCTTCTGCTTCATAGTGAGCCTTCACTGTTTAACACTTCCTCAGAAAACAAATTCTCTTCTCTAGTTACCTAGGTCACATAAGAGCTGCATCCCCACATACACTCACCTAACTGCACATCAGTTGTGAACCGCAGTCTGTGGATCATGCTGACTTTGAAGGACTTGTAATGGTGGCTGCTAAGCATATCCTGTACTGTAGCGATGTCAATTTGTGAATCCTCCTCGAAAACTCCGTCTGCCCTTGAACCTGGGGAGGAAAAGAACAGTTTAACACATAAAGATACATGAGGCTTGGCGAATGGTGTCTGCTTAAAATGCTTTGGGATAAATTAAAACAATACGGGCGATTTAATTTGGAGGAAAAGGCTGAGCGATGACTTAATAATGCTATTCCAGTAAACAGAATGCCACCGTATGAATCATCCTGCAGTTAATTCCACAAACACTGCCTATGCAGTGGGGAGACAGGCATGAGCAGGATCAAGCAGCTCCACGGAGATGGTCAAAATCTGGGAGTGTGGCAACCAGGGAAGTCACCGAAGCTCCCTGAAGAACCCCAGCTCTTCCAAATCCCTAACCTGCTTGCTCAGTAGCTCCCTGCCTTGTGTGTGGCAGTCCCCCACCTCACGCAGAAGCCTCTTTCTTGCTGGCCTTGGAACTGCTAAGCTGCCTCTGTGATCTGACCACAAGACCTTCTGGTTCATTTCTCTAGAGACCTCATTGACCACTCACTCACACATTCACTCACTCACTTACTCACACACTCACTCAAAACACTCACACTCACACATTCACTCACTCACTCATTCACACACTCACTCATTCACTTAAAACACTCACACACTCACTAATTCACGCCACACTCATACACTCATTCACACTCACACGCACAATCACTCATTAATTCATTCATGTACTCACACACTCACATTTACTTAAAACACTCACACACACACACACACATTCACACTCATATACTCACTGCTCGCTCACCCACTTGATCATACACTCATGCACCCGCTCACATATTCACGCACTCACACTCGCTCGCTCACTCACCCACATACAGTGTATAATATAACGTTGGTGAAAAACGGGAAGATCAGTGCTCTAAAAATCTCCCTGGATCCCAGGCGTCTTGAATGAAGTCTTTCTGACAGCTAGCAGTTAAGGAAGAACAGCTTATGAACTAGCTGAACAGTCTTCTACTCTCAGCATCCTCACAGTGCCTTCTCTCACATCCTGCTAAACTCTGCAGACTGGTTACACCAGGCAAAGGCAAACATGGTTCAGTACCCCGAGCCTGGGGTATACACTTCTGAGGTGCAATTGCTGGGCCTTGTTCATGGCCCAGACCACTCCTTCAGCTCCACCCCAGAATGACTAAGATCTTCCTCTTCCTCAGGCTAGCTCAGACTTTACCTCTTCAATGAAATCTGTTTTGGTGGCTTTGACACACATGTATAGTAGCTGGTATATACTGGACCAACAGCTGGGCAGACCTAGTTCAACTCCCACCTCTGCCTTTAATTTGTTGTGTGATCTTAGCTAAGTAACTACCTCTGTGAACTCACTCTCGATATTCACAGAACATAAAAATTCATATAAAGAATCTAATGCATAAGATGATTAACAAACAGCCAGAGGGGGCTGATACTCAGCCTTGTCCTAGGCCTGTAAAATGGTTGCTGTGTCGTAACATGGAAATTTCATGAAGGTATAAAGTTTCTTATTCATCTTTATGTTTTCTGCCAAGAACAGTATATATAAGTAGTGTGTTCGCACTAGACTTGCTAAATTAATAATGGTCAGTCTGCTACCCAGGTCAGCCAAGACAACTACTTTATTCATGTTAAGCCTCATGACAACATGGACGGTCCTGCAATTTCCCATCTTAAATTGATACAAAGCTAAGCCATATCCCAAGGTCACATGCGCTAGTTACAGGCAAACCACAAGGAACTCCAGGAATTCCTTCAGATGGAGTTGGTGGGAGAGAAAGCACTAGCTTTGGGCATCAGTGTAAAACTGCTGTTCCGCGCAGCCTGACAACTTCATGCTTTTCTTTGCCTATAGGCTGACCTTCTAAAGAAGTCAGCTTCCCTTTTCTTTGCACTGAACGCAGTCATTAGGAACTGTGCATTCTGCTCCTAAGTACTATGGCTATGTATATGGACGACACAGCACCTTTAGGCTGGTGTGCTGGGAAGAGCGTGATACACCTTGGACATAGTCCCGCCTTAGAGCATACTGCACATGCTTCAGAGCACCCTGTTTCCCGCCTCACTCCCTACTGGTCTCCTCCCTATCCCTTCTCAAAAGCCTGGCCCAAATGAGGCTCCAGGAAGGGAGATTTTTCTTGACTCTAAGTCCCCAAATCTAGTACTGCTCCTGACATCGGATCTCTTACTGAACAGTGACCAGCAAGCCATTGTCTGTCTCTGCCTCTAGACTGTAAGCCACAGGAGGGCAGTCAGTGATGGCTGTGCTCACCCTGTAGTCAGTCCTAGCTACTGTGCAGAGAAAGCAGGAGCTCAGTGTAAGTGCAGTGTGAGCACCAGGTGCTGTGTTCAGAGAGGCCATAACTTAACCAGCATCCTATTGCAGGACAAACTGAGTGACATGCCATCTCTGCAAGAGCCATCTGTTGACTTCTTTCATTCTTTGAAGCACTGGTGATCTGGGGCAGATCATGGTCGTCAATGTTTCCTGGGAAACATGACATCAGAACAAGGGCTGGGTAAATTTAACACATTCACTTTCTCCAAACTACATTTTAATAGAAACCTAACTGCCAAATGCATTTATTTTTATCTTAGGACTTTTTATACACAAAATTATAAAGAAAGCAGTCCTGATTTCTTAAACACCAAAGTCTACCTTTGCCACCATTGCTGAGAATGGCTCATCAGACAGCCCTGAATTAGACAGTTTAGCTCTGAATTCCAATGCTTCTGGAACTTTAACTAATTGGTCTTTCCTAAACACTGCAGGTATTTGATTTGTAAAGAGTAATAGTTCATTATATTAAAATGCCAATTACTACAACAAAACAACAAAACCCAACACTTAAGATTTTTACCTTTTATGTTGGATTAAAACCAATTTAAAAATTACTATAATGTGACATACAATTTTTTTTACTGAGCAATTTCAATGCCAGCTGCTAATAAAGCATCTTAGCTGCAAATGATAATTCAGATGCTTTTAGATAAAGTGGTACATAAATACGGCTAGGGATTGATTTAGCTTCCCGCAGAAGCTGCTGAAGAATGACACACTCTGTTTAATACACCAGCTAATGTGTCCTAAAAGCTCAAACAAGTGCCAGTTTTCACGGCTAACTTTACTGTGGGAGATTAATGAAAACTTTATATTTTGCTGAAATGTTGATAATGGGCAGATAAGGTGATAGGATTTCAGTCAAGGTCTAAAGCTATGGAATAACCAGCAAAGCTTGTCCAAGACTTTCCTAGCTGGAACTGGCTCAACACTAATGCTTCGCACCCTGACCTTCTGCGCTCTGCCAGGGAAAATCCACACCACACAGAGGGTTTCAGTTTCCTGATGCCTTGCCCGGCTGAATGTTAAGATCTGAAGGCAGAGCATCAAGGGATGCTCTCCAGTGCTGGTGCTCAGTCCTGCATCCCCTCCATGCAGGTCACCTGCTGAACTCAACAGCAGCTCTGAAGTTTACTGCCAGTTTTCAAGTGGGGCCCGAGAGCCACTGAGTGCAGGGCTTATCTGTGTGTGCACGTCTCACCTGCTCCTGTCAGGACTGTGGGATATGAGAAGGCACTGGCAGAAAAGGCTCTTTGATCCTTAGAAACTCATGACCCAGCTACAGAATGCAAAGCAACAGAATAAGCAGACAAGCCCAATGAATGGTGCCTGCAATAGACATCCCATCTCAGGACAGATACCTGAAGCAAAGCACTGGATCAGCAGTGTTTGGGGACCAGAAAAATGCAATGGGTTGCTGTGTAAATCTTTTATGTCTGTACCCTGGAGAAGGGGGAACCCAAACACACATGCAAGACACTTGGTATTGTGACATTTGTATATGGAAATCATTACCATACTATCAGCTTCACATTTAAACCCTATTTTTGTTCAAGATGACATTTTATCTTCTCAAAGTGAAAAGTAGAGACAACCAGAATGTCTTAAAAACAAACACACAAAATTCCTCCCCAAACCATTAATTTAATTGAGATATAACCCTTTGGTATTTTGTTAAATTAGCAATTAAAAAGGTCACAAGCAATTAAATAAGACAAAAGCCACACTGTGTTCATCTACATTAAAGCTAAACTGGATCTTCTTCCGAACGACAAGATAAATTGTAATGGTGCCTTCAAAGACTTCGCAGTGTACTCTGTCAAAGTCGTGAGTGGTAATGTCTCTATGTGCTGTGCATTACCATAATGTATGGTGTCAAAATGCTCAGGTTGCAGGAACTCAAGGCTGAATGTGATAGATCACATTTTGGGGGTGGGGCTTAGCACTGATTGGAGCACCAGAGCACAAATGTACTAACAAGAGGCCCTGAGAGGGTGCAACTCAGAAGGGCTTGGAAGCAACAGAGAATCTTAGAGGAAGCAGTCTAATTCTCTGGAGAAAAACCAGGAGGATTATGGACCTGGTCTCTGGGAAGAAAGACCAAACAGGCTGGAATGAGAAACACAAAGGGAAGCAGGGGGTTAATGAAGGAGCCGGGTCCAAGGCAATTCCTGCTCCTGCAGTGAAGAAGAGTGGGTGCTGCGAGACTGAACACAGGTATAACGTCAGATGTAGATTAGAAGCCACCCTGGGTTTACAGTGATTAGGACAGGACCATATGGCTCTGGAGTCCCTGTGTTCCTGTGTTCCTTTGGTTTGTTTCATTTGCCTTCTCCTCTTGAGTGTTACTAAAAGCAGTTCCTACACCCCTGTCCCCCCATGTCTACCCCTGTAACCCCAGGACAAGAGAATGTGCATTAGAACAGTGAACTCAAAATCAGAGACCCACAAGTATAGGCCTGGGCCAGTGGCGGGCGCATCTACCTCCAAGCTCCCTTCAGGGCCCTGTAGTCCTACACTGTCTTCATAGTAACTGTAAAACATCTTTGCCTTTTACACTCATTCCCTTACAAGTGCACAGTACAATAAAGAGCTCTGATTCCACGTTGCAATTAACCTTTAGGTAACTATCACTTGAATTTTGATATAAATGAAAATTAATACCAACAATTATCTGAAAAGGGTACAGAAACTCTCTCCTCTGTTTCAACAACGTATCTGTGTTAGGACAAATTGTCTTCCTACACTACAACCCAAACAATGTCATGCAACAAACTGCGTACAGAAGCAGATGTGAATATCTGAGATATCCTATTAGCTGGACAAGAATGTGCAGGAGTGCGCAGTGTGGCTGGGCCACAGCTCAGGTGGCAGACCGTCTGCCTAGTATGTGCGAGGCTCTGGGCACAGCAGGATAGCTCAGCACGCACACACCAGGCATGGATGTGCACACCTGTAACCCTAGCATGCGGGAGGTTATTCTCAGTACAAAAAGACTCCAAGGTCAGCCTGGCATCAGGCCAGCCTGCCTCAGAGCTGGGAGTAATACAGGGCTACTATTCACATTAACATTCCAAAGAAGATCTAGTTTTGTTTATTTTACAAAAGTGTCTATACTAACAGATCTACTGTTTTTTATGACTTAATAAACACAACTTCCTGTCTATATTTTAGGTATAGACAATAAATAACTTTTGTAGTCTTCAATACATTTTTATTAGTTAGGTGGTGCACACATCTTTAATGTGTCAGGTTCAGTCCCCAGTACCAAAAAGGAAGGGAAATGATTTGTTTTGTCATTGTGTATTGTTTTGATTTGGAAATTTTTGTTTCCCGTTTTATCTTGGTATTTATTTATTTTGAGTCATGGTGTGTTTATGTGTTTTAGCTGGCCTGGAACTCTCAATCCTCTTGCTTCAGGTCTTTTTGGTGCTGGTGATTGAACCTGAGTCCTAAGTGAGTCAAGCATCTGATCTACATCATGTAGGCACTGGAACACAAGCCGTGAGTCAGCTGCTGACTGCTGGGTGGGTAGGCCCTTCCTGTCCTTGGTGCCCATTTAGACGCCATGATGGGACACAGAAGTGGACTCAGTCCAGGGCGTGTGCTGCCTCCTGACAACAAATTCAGCTGAAAGCTTCTATACACATTCCAGGGGTAAGTCTGCTCTTAGTGCTGAGAGCTAACTACAACTCCCCATTTCACAGTCCTTCATACGGGCGATTTTATAGGTACCAAGGGAAACATTTCGAGGCACATGGCTTTTTTTCCAAACAAGTAAGCATGAGTCATTAAGTCAAAGCTCACATGGACTCAGATGTTTGCTATTGGCAGGTTCTGTACCCACAGAGCAAGTTACCCAGGACGTTCAAGTTCATCCTTTGGCTCAGTGGGTCTCAGACCAAGTCTAAAAGGCCTAGTCTAGTGCAAGTTAAAGCAACTTCAGTCTCCTGTAACAAGCCTAGAACCTAACCAGAAAGTAAGCATCTTCTCCCATACCCTTGCTTTGCAGGGTTCTCAGATGACTAGAAAGGGTAGGAATTCTGAGCCAACAATGAACTGTGCAGAGTGATGAAGTGCAGTTGAGGAGTCTAAAGGTAGGCACACAGAAAAACATGGCTGTGCAAGGAACTGACTGGGAAAGGAAAAACAAACCTTGGCCCCCTCAACTGTACCCCAAAATCTTGCAATCCTTTCCACTCCCCAACCACTCCTGCTTTAGCAAAGGTGGACTCTGCTCAGGTTGTACCATGTAGCTGGGGCAGCCTTTCTTCTTCACAATGTCTATGCTTCAAATTCTAGTTCAACAGAGCCTTCCTTGTTTCTTTCTTAAAACCTGCAGTGATCAGGGGAAGACTCTCACTGTTGCTTCCACATAAACATCTGTGGTCTCCTTGTGCATAGGCCATTTCCACACTATGTGGTAACTGCATCGTACTTGGTAAATGTTCAACAAAAGCTGGCAGGAGGCCCATGCAACCATAAGCTTTGATCTGAGAAGTTCTGTGGTTAGAAGAATCTGAGGCTTCAACCTCACCCCGTGAGTTCACCTGGGTCTACTGAACTCTCCAGGTTTCCCAGACCCTTCAACAGAGTGTGGAGGACAGAGATTTAGCCCGACAGTTATTCAGTGTGTGCCATACATACTGTAATAGATGCTATATATTTAGCACTATAAACATGTAATCTCCTTTCATTTCCCAAAGTCCTTTTAGGTCAGATGATATCCTCCTCCAATAGGTAAGAAAAATAAGGTCAATGTGTCTTCAGGCTCTTTGATTCTGCATCTGTGAAAACTGAGCCAGGAACTGAGCGGCCTGTGTACCCACTGTGTACCCTTTGGGTAAAGACAGTCCTTCAGTGGGCTGGAGCTGGACAACTCCACAGGCCATAACTCTATTGAGGAAATGGACTATGGACATGCCTGCCCCGCTGGAACAAAGGAAACAGGAAGAAGACCTAAATGTCCCTCTTCCAGGCAGACTCAGTGCTGGACGCCTGAGTGAGTCATGGAGAAAACTCTCCCGTAGTGCTCTGAATCCATCACTTTTTTTTCCAGAAGCCGTTTACGTCCCCAAAGTCCCATAAGCCCAAAGCTTCCCCTCTATTAAACACTTCCCTTCAGCTGCTAGTCATTTTTGCTGGTCTCTAAAAAACAATCAATAGGTGATATACTAGAACACACACAGACCCCTCTACAGTACTCTTTTTAAAGCCACCAGGATCACACAGTAGGATATAGGACATGTTACAACTTGAGCAGGGATCCTTGCTGTCACAGTGTTTAATTGATTGAACTCCTGGAGCCAGAGGCAGTGTGCTAGAGGACTTCTTACGTAGAGATGTCAGCTCTCCCTCAATAAATCAAGGTAATCTTGCTTTATGAGGTGGTCAGAAGGAAGCAGCTTTAGATCTGCACAATTTCTGATGAGAACAGATGACAAAGGGGCCCGCCTAGCCCTCAGCTCACCCTGCTCTCAAGCTTGGGCCAGGGTGGTCCTCCCAGTGCAGAGCACTCTCCTGTCTTGAGGATTCAGATGGGCAGTGTCTAGCTTACAACATTCTCAGTTTGACTCATTTTTCACTTTCCTCAAAGAAGCCTATTCCTCTAGAAAGCCACTCAAAAGTTGCCCTTGCTAAATAAACACACTGACTCTTCACTTGAGCCCACCAAGTAGCAAAAGCACATGCCAGTCTGTCTTCATTTTGTATGGACTTTTGATAGAGGGAACAGAGGTAAATGACTTCTTGGAGTTCCCTTGAGTCACAAGAGCAAAAACACACAGAACAGAGCCTTTGCCCATTTAGTTGAGGTGAGGCTTCAACCTAAGGGGGTAATTGAGGAAGAGCATACGGATGTTTATCCGAGCACCTTGCTGGAGGGACCAGATCTGAGCCATAGTGGGCCAGTGATGGGCAGGGCCAAACCTTGACTAGACTATACTCCTCTTACCTCCACTTAAACCCAAGCCTCTCTCAGCACCTGAAAGCAGACTTGGGTGTTGCTGAGTCCTTCATTGGTCCCCTTCCTGCTGCAGCCACACCTGGTAAATCTCCTTTCTCTGCCTTTCACTCTCCAGTATATCACGACTAGTCTTTTGCTGCCCATTCTATAACCCTATAGCTGGATCATAACCAAGATCCAATGTATCCTGGCTGCTTTTCTGTGTCAACCTGACACAAGCTGGGGTTATCAGAGAGAAAGGAGCCTCAGTTGAGGAAATGCCTCCTTGAGATCCAGCTGTAAGGCGTTTTCTCAACTAGTGATCAAGGGGGAAGAGCCCAGCCCATTGTGAGCGATGCCATCCCTGAGTGAGTCAGAGGAAGCAAGCCAGTAAGCAGCATCCCTCCATGACCTCTGCATCAGCTCCTGCTTTCAGGTTCCTATTCTGTGTGAGTTCCTGTTCTGACTTCCTTTGGTGATGAACAGCCATGTGGAAGTGTAAGCTGAATATTACCAGCTTGCTTCTTAGTCATGGCGTTTCAGTACAGCAATAGAAATCCTAAGACACAACATTAACCTGTAAAGGACAAATGAACAAATACACATTCAACGTGAGCACAGCTGCCCTGAGAGCTGGTGTGTGACCATTTTCAGGGTAGGACATAGGACTCATGATGGGTTTGCTTGCAACTTAGGCTGGCAAAACTTCCATTCCCTCCTTCCTCTGAGATGTCTTTGCTTCTACTCAGGACAGGAGGACAGTAATGGGTTTTCTTGGATGTGAACATTGGACAGTTTACACAGCAGAACACCTATGAACTAGGAAAATCTGACCAACACTGAGGTAGCTCTCTCCCTGAATCTAGAATCAAGAGGTAGAACACAACACAGAGAAAACCCACCTCCCATCCAGTCACTGCAGGAACATCACCTGATGCATTACTGGGGGTAGTAGGGCACATTCTGGGGCCAGGAGCCGACTGGAAGAGAGCGAGGCTCTGTGCCCTCACTTAGAGCCCAGACAGGGGTTTGTGGCTCGTCAAACATGTTTCCTTACTGCTCTAATGTACCAGTGTATCGCTTAATGAAAGTTCTTAATTGTAATTCAATTAATTACATACACAGAGTCCCCAATTACATTTTCCAATAAGACATTGGCTGTGGTACAGGTCTAAATGCACTTAACCAATTTTAATATATTAAGACCAATTTCCCTTGAATACTAATTACTACCTAATGATGAAAGGGGGGTTTTCAGAAAGGGGGAGAGAGAAAAGTCAATTCATGTGGAAGTTCTTAGCCCATACAGCACAATGGAAGCTTCCATTACTCAAGAGTTCCCAAGGACAGGGCATGGGTTTGCTTCCTGTCAAGGGCAGCACAGCTTTTAGCCCCAGGGGTCCGTTCCTCCTTTGCCAAAAGTCTGTGGGAGTGCTAAGAGGGTTCTAGGAGGCTGAGACTGGAGTTTGGTAATGGCCACCCTCATAGGGTTCACTGTGGTTCATTATGAGCTTTTAATGCACTGTGTCATTTGCTTCCACAGTTGACACTCACAACAACCCAAATGGTGGGATCATCATGACATGAAGAAACGAGGCTTACAGAGGATTTGCCCACGTGACAAAGCAGTGCCAGACACTTTACCTCTTCTCCTATACACACCTGACCCCCGCTAACAGACAGCAAGAAGTGGACAGGAACGGTGTGGTAACACTTCCATTTCATTTAAATTCTGTTCGTGTGCAAGAAGCTGTTATGCAACATCAAGTAGAAAATTCCTTACAGAGAATACCTACCCCCAAGCCAGACAAGCAACTGCCTCTCAGCAATAAGTCACCCTGAAATATGGACCATGGGTGCCACAAGTCACTGCTCCTTGTAAACAGAGCTTATTTTCATGATCACATTTTCCTTTGTATTTGATGAGTACTGTAGTCTAATAAAAGGGCTTTAAAGCCCTTCTTTCAACTAACAGGATAGAAACTGGTGAGATTAGTAATTTGTAACAGAAAAAAACAAAGCCTCCATGAGCTGAGAGAAACCACCAGGGAGTCTCCAGGCCAGGCAGAGAGCAAATGGGAGGAGGGATGGGCCTGCTGTGAATAAGCAACACAAAGGGGTCTGGAAGCCCATCAAAGGCCAACAGCTTTCCTTCAGTTTTCTTTCTCTTTCTAAGGCACTGGTGATAGGAGGGCAGTGAAATCTAACCGGAGAAACCTGCGGTAGTAAAGATACCTTTCCTCTGGCTCAAAGAGAGGGCTTCCGGGGCCCACACTCCCTCAGGGGGATGAGAGACAGGATATTCAGATCTGGCCAGGGCGATGGGGCTGCAGTCTAGCTTGCGGCAGACATACCCATTAAGTATAGTCAAAGAGGATGGAGAGGGACTCTGAGGACTCGCTGGTCCTGCAGATCATCTGTTCCACCACAGTCTAGGCTGTTGTGTGACCGTAAATAAGGGAAGTTAAGTTCAGGAAGTACTGGAATGATGGGAAGTTGTAAGTGGTGTGCACATCTCCGCTGAAGGACATCTCCTCTGAGGCCTCCTCCACAGCACCTTCTACTAAGGAAGTAGAGGACCAAGGTTTGGTTTTTCGGTAGAGTTAATGGAGGAAGACACAGTTGGTTTACCAGGCTCCTCATTAATATTCATAAAACATTAGCAAATCACTTCCTCTCTCAGAGCCTCAGTTTCTTCCTCTTTGAGCACGCTTGCCTAAAAAAAGGTTACAAAATTCAATCTTATTCCATCTTCACAAAACACCTGCACAGGAAACTGAGTCTAGGAGGGGTGTCATTCATGTCTGAGGCTGCAAGTACTTCACCTAGGGTCAACCTGGCTCTAGTGACAACCCATAAAGCACAGTGCTCAACTATTATGATAGCAGCCCAGGGAGTGATAACCACATAGTGCTTGGCAGTTTCTAGGAAGTCCTGAAAGCCACATTAATCTTGGGCATATTTTGGCCCCAATAAGGAGGAATTCCAACAAAGCTATCGATGAGGCGGTTCCTTCCTCTTAAGGCCATGGATAAGAACTACATTTGATAAGTGTGAAAGGTCACCCAGAGCATTTGGCAAAAGAGAAAACTGGGGCTCAGTTTGGTGCCAGGATTTACAGGAAAGCTTGACAAGAACAGCAGTCTTCTGCTACCACCTCCGTGGACTGTACTCACTGCTTCCTCCTGCTCTGCGGCCAGCTTCGAGCAGACAGTTGGCTGAAGATGTGGTAGATTACAAGACAAGGATCCAAACTGGAAAGCTCAAGAATGCTGGCTCATCGCAGGTTATCTAGGCCGGGCTCCAGGCACAAATGTGAGCTCTCAGTCCCCCCCCCCCCCCCCAAGAAACTTGTCACCTCAGTTCATTTGCAAGTTCCTCTCTTACAGAGAACAAAGGCAATCCCCAAACCATTCTCAGGCTCAGAAACTCAGGTTATCTTAGAGTGGGCTTTGGAAGACCGCTGACTTCAGGCTTTGGTGCTATGTGCTTTCTAGCTGGCAAGCTTTGGAAGACCGCTGACTTCAGGTTTTGGTGCTATGTGCTTTCCAGCTGGCAAGCTTTGGAAGACCGCTGACTTCCGGTTGTGGTGCTATGTGCTTTCTAGCTGGCAAGCTTTGGAAGACCGCTGACTTCCGGTTGTGGTGCTATGTGCTTTCTAGCTGGCAAGCTTTGGAAGACCGCTGACTTCCGGTTGTGGTGCTATGTGCTTTCTAGCTGGCAAGCTTTGGGAGTCTCTTCACAATGAGAATGTCTGTAGGAGAGTTTGGAAAATGTGAAGAAGCACTTGAAAAGTGTTCAGTGCAAGATTCTGTAACAGTAGGCCTCAATAACCCACTTTAAAACACTGTGGGGTGTGACTGCTTTAAAAATGTCATGAGCCACTCCTCTGAAGAAAAACTGAAAGGCTGCTATTTATGTGATGTTTTTTTCAATCCAGAGACATTACTTATAAACTGAACCTTATTCTGGTGCAGCAGAACCCCTGCTTCTAATTTCTCTTGGTCCTCCATTACAGGTCACCTCTTCCTCTCTTCATCTTGGCAAAGTCTCTGATAGCTCTGTGGTTCCAGACCGACATACCTGTGTCCCAATGCTTTACCAGCCACAGAAGGCTGCACTACCATTATTTCTTAAAGCCAACACTCCCTGATGATAAGTATGTACCAGGTACTATCCTAGGAGCCTTAGATGAGAACACAATGACTCCTGCTGAGAGCAGCGTGGAGACAGCTAAAACTGCTCACAGTTCCAATAAAATGCTGGTACTCTCATAGGAAGCCATGCACCAGATAGCATATTCTCCAAGGTCTGCCGTAATGCATGAATCCACTGGGCTCCCTTTGAACATGGTTCTGAAGGGTAGTGTGCCGGCCTGATCGAGCATACCAAAACAGTGGAAATCAAACCAACCCAACCCAACCCAACCTAACCCACCACAGTTCTGAAATATGGTTGTGTTGATCTAAGTTAATAGTACATGGCTAGTAGAGAAGAGCAAAATATGGTTGTTCTTAGTTGGAATCTGTAGTTAATTTTTCATGAAAAAATTGCTTTTCATAATTTGCTTCTATTTAATATAACTAAGTCAAAATAGTCCATCAAATTCTGACTGCTTTCAGCCTCTATCATTTGCAAACGCCCATGGGTTTCTTTTCTCACTCCTCGGAGTTTTGACTAGAACACTAGAACTGGAACGCGTGACAAAGCCTTGGGGAGAGTGGTCCTGGGCTCAAGAAAGGTGCACAGTTGAGATCTGTGTAAAAACTTAGCTGTGGAGCAAGAACTAGGGCAGAGATGTCAATCAGTGCAGAGTAAGCTGCAGCTATCACTAAGATGATAAAACAGCAAAGCAGGAAGTCATCTGTGTTTTCCTTTTTGTAAGGAGGAATACAAATATGAATGTGCGTGTACTTGAATATGCACATAGCTATTCATTTGCTTATGGATGTGCACAGACCATCCCTGGAAAGGCACTGTTATCTCTGGGAAGAGGAAGAAAATGGGAGAAGTGAAGGTGAGTTCTTACACATCGGTACAAGTATGAACATATCTGCATGTGCCACAGTACACTCCTGAAACCTCTTCCCTTTGATGACATGACAAACTTGCTCAGCACAACTTTCTTTTAAAACGACTTTAAAGACTTTATTTACTTGTGTGTGTGTATGTGTATACAAACACGTGTGTTCAGGTGCACTAAGAGGCCAGAGGCTGGAGTTACAGGCTGCTGTGAGGTTGCAGGTCCTCTGCAAGAACAAGTACTCTCATTTATTAAGGTATCTGTCTAGTCCCTAGCCACAACTTTTAATGGCAGAAATGATAGTTAGTTAGGTAGGTAGGTAGATATAGATAGATAGATAGACAGACAGACAGACACAAATAGTTGCAGGATATTTGCTCAAGCTGTGAACCTCAAGATTGTGTTATTTACTGAGAAAACCTTGTTGTGGTGTGCCTCTGCCCTAACACATGCCTTTAATCCAGGAGCTAAATAAAGTTAATGATAGGTCAAAGAGGCGGAGCAAGCAACCCAGCTGACAGGGAGTGAACTCTAAGCAAACACAAAAAAAGGTCTCTGCATTGAAGGGTACTTAAGACAGAGTGGAGAAGAAGGGCTTCTTCCTTCTGGAACACAGGTGGAGTAGGGAGGTCAGCCGGGTGCTTTCTCTGCCTCTCTGAGCTAGCAGGCTTTCATATCAGCATCTGGCTCCTGAGTCTTCACTGGTAAAATGGGATGACTAGGGTTTTGTTTTTAAATCACAGATAGACAGACAGATAAAAATCTGTACCTACTTTTTACTTATCCCTTTTACCATTATGCAGCATATTACAAGGTCTAGGTGTGGTTAATGTTAAACTAATTCTGCACTCTGGAGTAAACCCAACTTGGAAGTGGAGTGAGATTCTTCTAATAAAATGCTGGTGTGTTATTTTGTTATGTTAAGAACTTGTTTGGAATTTTTGGATCTCTTTTTCTAAGATTTGGTCTAGAAGGTTTCTGTTCTGTGTAGCGGTCATTACCAAGGTTCTGCGTGCCTCATTTCTTCCATGAGCATCAGGGTGATCTCTGGAATAACAGGTGTGAATGGGCTTGTTTATTCTCAAGTGTCCCATCACTGCTTGCTTGAGTTCTCTGTGTAAGGTTTTTCAATCACTAAACTTCAAAATCCATCAGAACACCCACTTTTCCTTTTGTGCTAATTATGATCACCTTTCCCAGGAATTCATTCTTTTCATTTACATTTCAAATTTTCCACAGTAGGATTTTTCAAAGTAATCCTGTGTGGGCTGGGAATGGCTTTAGTGGGCACCATGCCAGCTGTGCCATACGGTTGACAGACAGAGTGGGTTCCTGGGCAGCCAGACCCCTGAGCTCAGGTTCAGTGAGACCTTGCTTCCAAAGATGGGGAGAATGACTGCAGAAGACAGTGGGGGAAGCAGAAGACTTGGGCTTCCAAAGCCGCTCCACAGGCAAGGGAATTTATACATGCCGACACGCACATACAGCTCTTGCTATGTTTAAGGGCTGTAGGATCTGTTGTGTGTCTCCTTTTCATGCCTGTTACTACCAATGTTTCTCTGATATTTTTCTTTCTTACCTTCGATCCATGTAGAAAGAGGTTTCCTGACTTTAGGAGTCCTTTGGAGTCTAGCTCCACACTATCTCATATTTGCTGTCTCTTAAGCTCTTTTTGTTTGTTTCTATTTTTCTATTTTTTTTAGAGCTCAATGCTCAGTTCATGACTTTCCTTTTGTATTACATCAATCCGAGGGCTAAATACTTCTTACATGCTGCTGTAGCCATCCATAATCTTTAACATACATTGTTATTATTTCATCAAAATATTTTTTAATTTCTTTTTTTAATTTATTCATTTAATATATATGAGTACACTGTAGCTGTCTTCAGACACACCAGAAGAGGGCACCAGATCCCATTACAGATGGTTGTGAGCCACCATGTGGTTGCTGGGATTTGAGCTCAGGACCTCTAGAAGAGCGGTTGGTGCTCTTAACCACTGGGCCATCTCTCCAGCCCATATTTTCTAATTTCTACTACTACTGTTCTGTTTTTTCACTCACAGGCTCAGAAGCTTACACCTCAGTTTCCAAATGCATGCAGATTTTTCTTTCCCTTTTCTTGATTTCTAGGCTAATTTTATTGTGGTCAGTTAGTATATCAAGAAACTGCATAAATCCCCAATGCAGGGATAGGCAGAAATAACACTAAAAACTAGCAATGGACACAAATCTTTGCTGCATTTTAGGTCTTTTCTCAAGATAGAATCCCCAAAGTGGAAAGTCTGTGTAGAACATTCTTGATATATCCAACTATCATATACTCTAGACTCCTCTGCTGTCACCAGCATCTAAGGTAACAACCCCCTTAGGTTCTCCCCACTGATGAGTCTTTATTTATTCTTGCTAAGATATGGTCTTATGTACTTTAGGCTGGCCTTAGATTCATGTCGCTGGTGAGGACCTTGAACTTCTTACTCTCCAGTCTCAGCCTTCCATGTCTGATAACAGGTACACAGTACCATACCCAGACCAGGAGAAATATGTCTGAGATACTTGCTTTATTTGATGGGGGTGGGGAGGAGGGAAACATCAGATTTTGCATAAAAATACTTGAATATTAGACTCTTGATAGGAACACATATTTATAAATGTTTACTACTTGCCTAAAGTATTTTTAGGCCACTTAGGCACCATACATAATCTTTAATTTTACATGTTTTTGCACAAGATTCTTATACCCAGCCACATATGGTAAGGCCATCCATCGACCTTTATCTTTGCAAATATATTTTGAATGTCAAAAATGCATTTCCCCTTCTTGGTAAAAGTGTGCATGCTGTTCAGAAGAGGCAGCCAAGGGCTCTGGTATGAGTTAAGAGGCAGTGCAGGACTAAAGATCTTTTATTCAGTCACTCATCCAGTCTGTTTTCCCTGAGCCCCTAGAGGGTGCAGTCTTTAGCAGATTGCTGAGGTAATGAAGCAGTGTGGGTCAGGCATGCTTTTGCAGCCCTACAGTCTAATGGGGGAGGCAGACATTAGCCGGTTACTGAGGAAGATAAATAATAGAAATAATGCCACAAAGAAAACCCAGAATGCTCTGTGGTAGTGTTCTGGTGCCCAGGCGAGGAAGAAACCCAGGCTTGGTTGGCAGAAAGCAGGTTTGAGTGGCAGGGACCAGGGTTGGATAGCAGGGCTATCCCTGCAGATGTGACATTTAACCTGAGACTAAGCTAGTGTGAAAGAGGGAAGGGCACTTCAGGGAGAAGGAACAGCCCTGGACCATGACTGGCCATGGGCAGTTTATCTCTGCCTGTTCAGCATCTAGCAGAGAACCTCACAACTCAGAAACTCTGAGACAAGAAGGCATTCCACTCTCACAGTGGCACTTGCAGTCACTGTGACGCCTTTTGTCGAGAGTAGTCAAGTGGTTACATTTCTCTAAAACATGATGTTAAGCAGTTGACACTGACCAGGCCCGCTGATGTATACACAGAAGAGCCTTTGCCTGA
Organism: Micromys minutus; assembly: GCF_963924665.1. Classification (NCBI taxonomy): domain Eukaryota; kingdom Metazoa; phylum Chordata; class Mammalia; order Rodentia; family Muridae; genus Micromys; species Micromys minutus. The sequence continues at coordinate 10,395,811 of NC_137982.1, read as the reverse complement.
GAAAGGGCCTCTTGTTTCTAAGCTGTTTCCAGAGTTGTTCCAAAATTAGGAAGATGTAGTTCAAGAGCAAAATATTAATCACACAGTGCTAAACAGGATGCAGACTACAAAATAGCACAGAATCTATCATTCTGCTTTGGGACACACTTCTACCACAAAGGCTGTGGTCTGCCTTTGGCAAACAGTCACTTTTTGTCTGTGTAGGGAAGACAGACCAGCAAATAATCTCAAACATGTCACCCCTAAGCATATTTGCAACAGACAAAGCAGCAGAGAGAGGCAGCCAACGTACTGTTCTCGCGAACCAGGCAGAACTCCCAGGCGTTCTGGCTCTCCAGCGTGCTCTCCAGGTCCACAGCGATGTTAGGCTCGCTCTGCTTCTCCAGGCGGTACTGAGGGCCTGGAAGATCAAAGGGGCAGGAGGAGGGGGCATGTCTGAAATGGTGAATGTAACACTCAGAAATTATCACACATTGGGGAAAGCCAAAGGAAAATAGTAATGTCTGTCTCAAGAGTGTAGCTATCCAAGATGGCAGAAACTGGCTTTTCTCACCCTGTTCTTAGTCAGCATTTCCCATACCAGGTAAGATGTTTGCATCAGGGCTGAAGCGATGGCTCAGCAGTTAAGAGCACTGACTGCTCTTCCAGAGGTCCTGAGTTCAAATCCCAGCACCCACATAGTGGCTCACAACCATCTGTAATGGGATCTGATGCCTCTTCTGATGTATCATTCTTGATTTGAAGCAGGTTACCTTCTTCTCTGGACCTGTTTCCTAAAGTGCATAGTGGGATCAAGATGACAAGGATAAAATCCTCAGGAAGCAGAGGCTGGCAGATCTCTGTAAGTTTGAGGCCAGCCTGGTCTACACAGTGAGACCCTGTCTCAAACAAACAAACAACTCACCCACCCTACTGGCTTAGGAATCACCAGCTCCACAGGAGGCACAGCTGCCAAGGAACTTATACATAATCATTACAGCATACTCATCAATTACAATCAGGAGGTATGTGCAGAACTGTACAATAGTTCAAAAAGTCAAAGAAATAAAAACCATGAAAGTTACAGAGTGAGTCTCAGGCTCTGGGTTTGGTAATGGGAAGGTGGCCATCAGTCAGTTGCTCATGCTTTTACGCTGTGGATGCATCAGAGGCACGGTCTCAGTAACGGTCTCAGTACTCTAGCATCTGAGAACTCTACTACCCATCCCATGCTCCCAAGTGTTATGGCAGATCTAAGAAGACAGCAGAACATTTTATACATTTATTCATTATTTCTTTGTCAACCTAAACAGTAATGGTGCTCTCAGATAACACTTAATGGTTCAAAAGGTCAGATTCAGACTTTACCTCATGGTTTTTGAAGAGGTGAGAGGCACAGAAAACTCTCATCACCCTGACTCTGAGGATAGCAGCACAGTGGTGCAGGGGCCCCAGAAGAAACTAACACCCCAGAGGCACATGTGTCAGGGGCATGCATCTACTTCTATAAATTTAGGGTCTAGGTAAAAGGTTAATTATAACATTAGCCCTCTGTATCTATGCTGTGTGCATTTCAACCACATCAGACTGAAAACACTTGGGGGAAAGTTGTGTCTATAGTGTAATGACTATTTCCCAACATCCCTCAGTTTCTGTGTAGCAACCACCCCCACACAGTGCCTGTACTGTGCCAGGGTCTGTGGGAGAGCATGGTATGCAAACACTATGCCACTTGCAGGTTCTGGTGCCCATGGAGGTGCTGGAAGCAATTCCCCAGCCCAAGATACTGACATCTGATAGCTTTAAGATACATTCAAAATTTGGGAACAACTTAGATTTAATATCAGAAAGCCTACTAAATAAAATACTGTGGAATACGACTGAGACATTTAAAGTAATCCTAAGGTATTTAATAATATAAAACATTTATAACATACTATTTAAAAAATTGGAGGCATAATTTTTATAGGATAATTACAGTTGTAAAAATGTACATACATACATACATACATACATACATACATACATACATATACAGGGAAGCTGTTTCTAAAATGTGAACTGTAGTTACAATAATAGGATTATGCATGCCTTTATTTTTCCTTTGTGTTTTCCTGTATTTTTCACATTTCCATATAATAAAGAGTATTTTTATAATTTAAAATGTTGCATATACTTAAAATGTTTCCAATTTCTTACTATGTCTTTTTTTGTTTTAAACATCACAAAGTGTGGAACTTGGAAGAGCCTTTCACATATAATAATGTAACTGAATCAGATCAGGTAATGAGGTTTCATCCTAAGTCACCTTGTACCCTGGCAAGGGTACTCTGAGGGTTCCCCAGGTGCTGAGCTTCTCGAGCTGGCAGCTGGCCTGCATGCCTGTCTCCCCTTTCCTGGCCACCAGGAACCAAGGCTGGCTGCCACAGAGGAAACTTTAGGTTGTTTTTCTTTGCTCTTTTTGTTGTTGTTTGCTTATTTAAATTCCCAGTCTCTGAAATTTTCTGGGACACGGAGATCAGGGAAGTCAGGGCAGCTAAGGGCCCCTCACTCTGAAACCACTCCCTGCACTCTGATATGCCATTTGTTCAGTCTTTCTTTCTATTAAAAACAGCACGTGTCTTCGAGGACGTTCTCTTGTTTCTACCACCAGCCTCATGTGCCAAGCGCCCACATTCTGCTCCATTTCACAGACGGAACCCGAGGAAGAAACCCGCCCAAGATTACAAGGTCAGAAATATGAAGAGGGGAATAAGCCCCAAAAGACCCAAGGTCTTTTTGGGTTTTTGGATTTATCACTCTGGACATTTGAGCCTTTCTTCCCCCCCTGAAAACTATAAATTACTGGCCAATTACAGAGGCCATAGCTTACATCATAAATATAGACTTTTGTAGATTTATCTGGTTCAGAATCACTTAACTTATGGTTTATATAGATTCAAAATGAAAATGATCTAAAAGAATTTATTTTAATAAACTTGACCAACACCCTGAGCTATGGTTGTGCTCTGGTCCATGGTGATACAGGCCCCATTGAAGAGGAGATCTCCTTCTCTTTCTATCTAAGAAGATCTTTTCTTCTTTCATTACAAAAACAAAACAGAACAACAGCAACAAAAAACCTTTGTGCTACGTGGTGACACGTACATCATGGACCCATTGTGTGAAAACCAGAGGACAGTGGAGGAGCTGCCTTTCTTCTTCCATCACATGGGTGGAACCTTTATCTTCGGGGACACCTTGCCTACACCCACCTCTCTTAAGAACTTTTCTATCGATCTCTATTTGTTGAGAAGTGAAGTCCACTGTGGGTTGCTATCTGCTGTGTGCCCATGTAATGAGAGCATACTTGACCCAAGTGAAAGGCAAAACAACTCAGACTGGGCTCAATTACCTTGTCCTGGCTGAGTCATTTAATTTATGACATTGCCAACTTACTGAACCCCCCAGTCTGTTTCTTCGTTTGTAATATGGTGATGATGGCACCAACCTAAGAGGACTGTCTGAGGAGTCCATGGGCTAAAAGCTGTATGTTGTCTAATACACTGATTGTGGGGTTTGAATAAAACATGTTCCCAATTGGCTCATGTATGTGAACACATGGTCCCCAGTTAGTGGTTCTGTTTGGGAAACTATATAACTTTCAGGATGTGGAGGCTTCCTACAGGAAGTACATCACTAGGGATGGGCTTTGAGAATTTATAGTCTTATCTCATTTTCGGTTCCTTCTCTGTTTCCTGTGTGCCACTGAGATGTGATCTCTCAGCTTCCTATTCCTGCTACCATTCCTTCCCCAATACACTTCCTCCTTATTTTCTTTTTTTAAAGATTTATTTATTTTATTTATATGAGTGCACTGTTGCTGTCTTTAGATACACACAGAAGAGTATGCTGGATTCTATTACAGATGGTTGTGAGCCACCATGTGGTTGCTGGGAATTGAACTCAGGACCTCTGGAAGAGCAGTCAGTGCTCTTAACCACTGAGCCATCTCTCCAGCCCCACTTCCTTACTTAATCTGTTTCTGGTCATAGGGTTCTATCACAGCCAGAGGGAATGGTAGTAACTCTGATCACCCATCACTCCAAGAACTACTTTGCCCCAAAGATTTTACAGATCACTTCATTTAGACTTCAGATACCTTGAGAAGTAAAGAGCAAACCCCATTTAAGAGATCAGCTGGGACTAAGAGCTGGGATTCTGCTCCATGGCCCTGGGGGTGTAGTGAGACTAGGGCCTGTGCTGCTGAGGTCCAGGCACACACTCTCTATGCCAAGGTGACCCACTGAACTCTTAGAAAACAAGAATCTAGATTAGCATGACCATCACCCACTCTGCCAGACTACATCTCCATCAACTGTGTGTGTGACTTCTAGAGAGCTGGAATGAAAAAAAAAGAACAGCAACTAGAAAGCCATTTAAAATGACAAGGTGCAAGGTCAGCTTCTATGAATGTGCTTTTGCCAAAGACATGATTTCATGAAACAGAAGAGGATTTCACACTGAACAGGACACAGCTCTTAAGGCAGTATCCGACCTTTGCACAAAAAGGTTTTAAAATGTCACAGTTTTGCTTGAAGCTATATGCCCTTCTGGTGCACAGCAAAGGGGAACACAAAGAGAAGGTTCTGGAAAGCAGTCACTTTTCAGTGACAAGAACCTGGCCGGGCATTCCTATGATACATTTACTGTAGCAGTACTATAGCACAGAATGGTCCAGGAATAAAGCACTGCTTTGGCACTTTGAGAGAATTCCAAGCTACAGTACACAGGCAAGGTTTTATAAACCCAAGGTAAACATCCCAGCATATAAGTTTCAAAGAAACTGTCAATCTGTCAGCTGGGGATACATGTTCAGTGTGGCTTCCCTGACCTCTCTGACTCTCGACTGAAACATGAAGGGCTTTAGCACATGGTTCCATAACAGCTGAGATTCAGCGGAGCTGACACTCAATGGGAAGCAAGTTCCTGTCCCACTCTGAAGATGGGCAGCCGTCCTGTGGCCCATCTTTATGTCTTTTTTCTGAAGACCTTGGTGCTATGGAATGTGGGACTTCCCCAAAGCACCTGGTTGCTTTTGAATTGTCACACAGCTTAGCAAAAACCTGTCACTAACATCTACCTCTTTCTCCTTTGTCCACTAGAAAACATAGAACTCAGGTGGATTCTGACTGTTGTGACTCAGGACACCTTGCCATTCAGCCCGTATGCTCCTCCTCCTTTCATGCAGTAGGATCGTCAAGGGCTCATGCTTACATCTTCATGTCAACTATGCCCCAGCTACCACCTTACAGTTTCTTGTAATCAGAAAAAGCTAAGAATTAGCTAAGAGGCAAGGCTGGGCCTTGAGGGAGGAATAGAAGGGAGGTATTTGCACTTCAGAACAAGAAGTACTGTTACCTTGTATTCTGGTACACTACTTAATCATCTGCAAAATGGGTCCAACAGAACTTCGCTCAGTAGTCTGCTGTGAGACAAATAAAGACTCCCCTTGGCAACATGTTCAGGTAATGGGGCTATTATTACTGCTGAACCAGAAATGTGGTCAAGGGAGCAGCACAACAGACCAACACATCACAAGTGGCTGAGAATGCTGGTACCAACGCAGATATCCCTCGTGGAAGACCAAGTCCGTGAGGAGGAGGGGGTATATAGTTCTTTTTAAAAACCTTGCTTTGACACTACAAACAGCATTTAAGATTAGAGACTTGCTCGGTAGCCAGGACTCCTAGGTTCCTGGCCCCTTGGTTCCTACATATGGTTTGAAAAGGAATAAATGTCAGAACTCACACAAGCCATGACAGCACAGAAATTAAAAGCTGTATGCTTAGACCATCCATGGCCATCTAACATTCTCTGAGCATCAATGATGTGCCAAGCTCGGAGACAAGATGAGTAATCAATATCCCATTCCATCCCACAGGGAGTCTGAGACACTTCAGCAGCTAAAATTCCAGAACAAGGGTTGCTCTTACCAAAGGTAGTGACAAGGTGCTGTGGGAATCAGAAGTGGGGTCAACCTGGGTCACTGCTCTTCCCTGTAGGGAGAACATCTGATCTGGGCCTCCAGGGAGGGGACTAAGAAGCCTGGGGTAAAGTTGACAAAGCAAACTCCTCTGCAGTCCTGAAAGATCTGCGCAGACTGTAGGAAATTCAACTTAGAAGAAGCAGTGGCAGCTTGGGGACAGAGCTGGGGTAGACCACTGGTCAAGATGTGGAGGTTCTCTCATAGCAACAGACACTACCAGGACAGTGTGGGATGACACAGGCATCAATTTGGGGAGATTCCCCCGGTGACACTATATATGCACAAGAAGAGGCCAGTGGAGGAAGACCAGCATGCAAACCATCTGCTAAAGCTATTGCTGACAAGCCAGGAGAATCTAAACAGTGCAGACACAGCACCAGCCATCCCAAAGCTCTTCCTCTGGGGGCAGCCCTCATCCTTCGCTTGACTTAATGTTAGCATAGGACTACATTCAAGTGATGACCACTGTAGCTTCTGCCACTCCAGGACTTAGACTGGAAAATGTGGAATTTAGATGATAAAATACGAACAAGCTGACATGGCAATGAGGTCACACTTTAGCCTCTTCTGAGCCAATACACAATTTGTTCTTGGTGAAACAGCCCAATATAATCAAATTAAACACAATTCCTATTACAAGAGAAGAAAGGCCAGAGCTGTTCCAATCATCCAATTCTCCTGCCTAGTTAAACTGCAGAACCTTCAGGAAAGGTTTTGAAAGCACGACCCATCAGTTCTAATTTTTAAAACTTATCCTTTCAGTCAAGACTAGAAAAAGGCCCATTCCAACTTTTATCTTTGCTACAAAGTGCTGTTATCTTGGCCTGATGTCAGGAGCTCTAGCTCTCTTTCTGCTGACAAGCAGAGACGAGAAAGATAAGATTGGAAACGAATCTCACTTCTCTGAGTAAATAAATAATCAATACTCATCTAAATGTAAATGAGAAGGTAGCCCCCTCTGATAACAGCACTCTTATCAGAGAGCCAATTTTCTTCAGACATTTGGCCTCAACCAAATCACCATCATTCAGCCCTAGCCTAATGGCAAAAAATCGTAACTAAATTGAACCGATCACCAGAGATCAACTAAGTTCTGCCCTGGCCACTTCAGGTTCAAATGTTTGGGAATGCAATTTTGCCCCCATTAACTTTCAATAGCAATGAAGAGCCAACTGGTCAAGGGGCCAGTCTGTGTGATAAACAAAGCCCAGCTGGGGGCTGGCCAGGATTTGAAGGGGAATGGGTACAGGCATAAACACCACTGCTGGATGAGCCACACACCCCAAATCTGGACAGTAAGACCAATCTTGCAGGTGGGCAGGGCATTCTTTCCTCATCTAAGGCCTGCCTGCCTCAAACTGAGGAGACATTTAATTTGCCTGATGAGCACACCAGTTAGAGCTTATTAAAAATAGAAATAAAGAAAGGAAGATATGAAAAAGTGACTAAAGCTAAAAACAACACAAGGATTCAAATGATCAATTTCCTCCAACCCATTTGTCTCAGGCTTACATCTGGCCCAGCAGCGCCACACTGACCTGATTTTACTGAAAGAAGACGCGTCTACAAGACAAATCACTTTCAACCACTGCACTGGGGTTTCCATTTCTTTGCTGCAAGACTCAATTCACTGCTGATGAGAGTATTGGGGAAATTATGACCATTATTGATAGGACAGCAAAACCACTTTTACACAGAAGTCTTCTGGTCGACAGAAAGCTTGCGCTAGACCATTAATGAAAGTGTCAGCTAGAACCAGAAATTAAAGACAAAGGCTGGCAGATGTTTAGGTTTTAGAGCACACCCAGGACACAAACTCAAGTCTTTCATTCTTTGGAGAAGAACAGAACCTAACCAAGGAGGAGGGGTGGCCTGTTTTGCCCACAAACACTGCTCTTTTAGCTACCCTGGAGTCTGGGAGCACGGGCTCTTGACGGTCTTTATCACCTACTTCTATGTGCTGTTTCCCAGCCTCTGTGAGCTTCTAACTCCTGAGGTGGAGTCGGAAGGGGCCTAGCATTAAAATGGAGGTTTCAAATCTGGCTCCTGTCTGACACTGAGAAAGCAAGTTGATCTAGAGCAGCATGCAGTGATCTAAGTTATGTGTAACTCAATGCCTGCCACAAATTAGGGAGCCATAAATGTTAACACATTGCTGGACAATTCTGACAAAATTATCAACCCGTTCTTTTTGAGAACAAGTCAAGTATCACTTTATCCCAAGGCCCTATCAATGGTTATGACCAACACCTGAGGGTTTCTGGAATATTAGACAACACTACAAGGCTCAGCCCTGTTACCATCTCTACTGCAGAGAGAGAAAGTCAGTCATAGAGTGACCAGTCAGCCTGTGGTGAGGTCAGGGTGAGAAAGGTGTGTCTGAGCAGGGTCTGTGGTCTAACTCCTAGACTACAGCCCATACTAGTTTTCATTTTTTTGGATCAAAACAAACAAAAAACAATTCATTATTGAGATGATTTATCAGCTCAGAACTAGATAAAGTGGTTGGGTGGGAGCAGGTACCATAGAAGCCAGAGTGGGCAGCTATTTTGGGGGGGGGTCAAACTCAAGATTCCAGCAGGCACTTAACCAGAACCAGCTGCTGGTCCTGTTTTTTTTTTTTTTTTTTTTTTTTTTTTTTTTTTTTTTTAAGGGGAACTCTTTTCCTACATTAAATGATTTACAGAGTTACTACCTCAATCCACAGTTCTGAAAGTGTGATTTCTTTAGGGTTTAACTATACCCATTTCTAGTCTTGTTACAACTTTTTTATTGCGATAGAAAACATTTACTGGAAATATGTTACTGCTATTACCAGGTCATAAAATAAAAAGAAAAATAGTTTATGTATTGCCATCATTTCCAATCATCAATCAGAGAGTGCCAAGGCGAGGAAAGGAAAGGGCGTGCAGCCAGGATCTCCTCCTTTGTGTAGGAGAAAATGCAGGAGCATCATAATTCTTCAGAACAAATTTCTTCTCAAACACCAGCTACAGGGCTGGGCTAGCAGTGAGCACACCTTGGCTGCATCCTCCTCTCAGCAGCCTCTGCTTGACTCTCCGAGCTCAGCACTCCTGCACCACCTTCCTGAAGCACCCACAAGGCTGAACAGGAACACTTTTGTATACCTGTGACCTCCCCTTGATATAGGGTACTCGTTGGGGCCAGGGGGGAGGACTTTAAAATCTCAGCTCTTGCAAGACTTTGTAAGTGCTGAATGACGACCTTTGTTCACTAGAGTGGCTTCAACATGGTGGAACTTCAGATCCTACAACTCAACGTCCACTGCTGTGTGCAGTATAAAGAAATACTAGTCTAACTATACAATGATCCATACTTAAGACATTTACCACATCGCCATTCTAATACTGAAAACTGTACGGCTTAAGTTACCAGTGGGAAGACATTCAGTAAATTATAGTATATCCTGTGCATTGGGGATGTTATATAGCTATTATAAAGAGAAATTAGGTTAGTAGGACATGGGAAGAGTCCTATAACAGATGAACAAATTAAAAAACAAAACAAAACCCAGATGTGCATGTTTATAATCTCAGCATTTGGGAGGTTGAGGCAGGAGGCTCATGCATAGTGCATTGTCTAGAAGTGGCCCTCAAGTTGCTGACACCAGGGCATCTGAGACAGCATGAGGAGTTTCTAAGCACCACCTTGTTTGGGCCGAGGTTTGCAGCTTTATCACTTACTCTATTCCTTAGTTTTCTAGCGTCAAGGAGGAACAACAGCATGTATCTTTCGGAGCTGTTTCAAGAATAAATAGAAAGCCTTGATAGAGGGTGTCTGATGCACAGTTCCCACTACATCCAAATGTCTGGTCTGCTACCCAGTAGCAGCTGGAACCTCTGGAGGACCATCACAGCTTCCTCATCTTCTTCTCTTATACCAATGTGTTAATCCAGAAAGAGACTCCGCCCTTTGGGCCTCTGCCTACTGGTCCCACTAGTCTCTCACTTCTGTATCTTTAAACATTCTCCTTCCATAAAAGTCAAATGCTGCGTAGATAGCCTCTGTACCCTCTAGGGAAGCTCAAATAAAGCATTTTTTTTGGTTCTAGATGTTTGCTAGTTGGGGTGAAAAACATATGTCAGCAGCCTGCATTCTAGGGCAGTCTCAAACACAAGTGTGTTTAGAATGTGCTACCTTCCTGGTGCTGCCTGCCTAGTTAGCCCTCTCAACCCCTCTTCCTCCACAGTGGGGCTCTGCCTCTATCTGATTCCAAATGCTGGGAGGCTTCTGACAGTGCCCCAACTTTGCCTCCTGGGGAATGCAAGGAATCAAGAACCTGAGGTTGGACAACTAGAAACCTTAAAATTGAGAAGCTGGACACCACTGGGCAGAGGCCTCCTACCATCAAAACAGGTAGGGAATTTGCTAAAAGGATAAGGAGAGGTCACTACCTACACCTTCTCTCAGGTAGGTAAATGTTCTCTTTGGAGTCAGGAAGTCTGAGATTGCATGGAATAAAAGAAATATTCTTTTCCTCCTTAGGATTCAGAAATCGCTTGTTAAAGGATGGAAACCTTTAACACTGTACTAAGCATCTAATTCTTCAACCCAGTATGTTTCTCTTAACTTGAGTTGCAGGGACATTACCAAATTTTACATACAGTTATCTGTTGCTCTGTAAAGAAATACAGATGGTTTCTGTGGAAATAAACAGTCATTTATTTTAAACAATTGTAAAATAGTTTATGGAAACCAGTGGGGTAATGCATTCAAATAAATGCCAAAACTGGTTGATGGGGAGCCAGGGTGCTAAATCACACTGCTGGGGAATTCAGCTGTGGGGAACAGATAGTAAATCCAGAGTGACAGAATTTCCCGTGATAGCAAAGGTTTCTGACATCTAGTCCAGTACTCAAACCCATTTTCCTTAACACAGCGCTGACAGGCAGTGAAATTAGTGAGTTTAGTCACAAGCACCTAAGGACAAAAAGAAAAGAAACAAACAAAAAGGAGAGCATGCCTCTGCAGCCTCTCTGAGAGGTGTTAAGAGTGAGAACTCCAGCCAGGGCCAGCGAGGAGGTGCACAGAGCCAACTGTTTCCAGTCACTAGACTGTGTTATGATTCCTGGGAATCTGAAGGTTCCTTTCAAACCCAGTGAAGCCAGAGACTGGTTAAGGCATAGCACATCCTCTCAGCAGGTCAGTCTCTGCCCTGAAAAAGGAGGGTAATGGCAGGTGTATCTGCAAACAGCACAAACAATGGCTGTTGGTGCTCCTATCAGAGAATTTAATCAGCTGTTCTCAACACAGTTGTCATGCCCCAAATGAGTCACTGAAGGTAAGAAGGGAAGACTAGATCTCTAGGGACTTCAGGGTGCACAGGGCACGCAGTCTTCCTCCCCTTGCTGCTCTTGGTGCCTAAGCTCTGCTGACTCCACCCACTTGCCAAGGCTCCCAAGTATGCAGACCATCAACACATAATGGTCCTGTTACGGTCTCCAGCCTCTGGCTATTCTTTCTTCACCTACCAGTCAGAGGTGCTCCCTAGAGGCAAACTGAACTTTCCTCTGGGGCTGCGCCCTAGGCACTCCCTCTGTTCTCATTTCCTGTTCTGTGTTCTAGGAATCGCACATGGGTCCCCCTGTAGTTCACTGTACTCTTTATGGGTCCTTGTCTGTGTCCCTGTATTACTCCTTCACCCAGCACCTGTGTTCCAAGTCACGTGTCAATGAGTGTCCCTTGGGTCCATCACTGAATGTGTACTTGTAAGGAACAGATCCACACAGGTCCCTAGATGATCCTCCATCCTTCGCCACAACAGGTAGGTGTAGCACACTGCTTATCCCCACAGGTGCTGCTCCAAGCAAGATTTCGACAATCCCAGGGGGCCAAAAGCAAGCTTCATTTTTAACAACCTGACTTGGCCTTGGCATGTCACTAAGGAAATGGCCCTTACCTCAGGGGCCAGGTGCCCAGCTCAGTTGTCAGCATGCTCTCAGTGTGCTTCTCTGAAGTCCTGTCCTATCTTCTGTATGCCTGGACCTCCCTGTGCATAAATTCAACATTTATGTGAACTCGGCTGTACTTGCTAGTTAAGAATGGAGGAAAAGAGAGGGAATGAGCTGACCAGGAAAACAATGTAAATAATGTGTGGAATGCCACTTGCTATGATTTTCAACAGCTCGACAAATGGCTGGCTTATTCATCTTTGAAATGATGCAAGTTGGTCAATGTGTGATGAATGACTGACTGAGCTAACTGGGCAGATGGTGGTGTCTCAGTTTTCCAGCTCATTTTATACTCTGAGCATCTTTCTGCCTAAGTTTGAGTTCACTCTTTGTAATTACTCATTCCTAGCTCATCTGTTCTAATATGAGAGAATAAAAAGTTTACTATGACATTTCATGAGAAAAGTTATTATACTATGTAGGTCCCCAAGAATCATTTTCAAAGGCATTTTTAGGAGGTGATTCTGATGATGAGACTTTTGCTTAGTGCTTGCTTCTGTGGCTCAGCTCTGTATTAGCATGGTTTCTATGCAATTATTCCTGGATGCTAAACATTACCTGCTTTATTGGTTCTGGTGCCAGAATATACCACCCTCCCCTACAGACGTTTTAAAACATCAGCCCCATCTGATAGCAGGGTTCTTTCTGCCTGTCCCATCTTTCTTCCAATAAACACGGACCGAGTGGAATCTGTTTGAAGCCAGGAAGTACGTATCCTAAGTAGTTTGTGAATGGCTGGAACCCTGTGCAGCTCTTCCCAACAGTCGCATGGGCTCTGACTACAGTACTTCCCGCTAAATCGGGCAGCCTTCAATGCTCAGGTGGGAACCCCAGCTCCCTGTTTCTAGGCTGGGGATAGGAACCACGCGGACTCAGGTAGTTACTGCAATAGTGAAGAGGCTCGCACACAGGTACAGGACCCTGCCTGGCCTGCGGTGAGCAATGCAGAGGAGTTCAGCGCACTGTGCTGTGCCTGGCTCTCAAGACATCAAACAGGAAAAAAGAAGAAAGTACACATCCTGTTTTATGTTAAGCTAACTGTGACATCGCTAAAGGTTTAAGCATGATTTTCCCATGTGACAGAGTGATAGGAAAAAAAACAGCAGCTGAGGGGTCATGGCTGTCATCCTGGTTCCTTTCTGGGAGCTTTCTTTCTGGTTTCATCTATTATCTAGGAGCTGGCTGCCCTGCTGGCTTTCCATTTGCCTTGCTAATAACAGTAAATCCTGCAGCTTCCACTGCAGTTCCTGTCTCCTTCAGCTGACTCTCAGGCCAATCAGCATCTCTTCTCAGTTCATGTCAGACGTTCCCTGGGAAGTCCTGCTGAAAAGAAAATTTATGACGAAAGTTTCTCCTGCTTTTAACCCTTCTGCTTATCAGGGTGCTCCAGAGGAATGCAAGTCTGGCTGACACGCGCACTCGGTGTTCTCACTGCTGCTCTGACAAGGGTCTCACAGCTCTGGACGAGCTCAAGTGAGCAGCTGGGCAGACAGAGGCCCAAGGTTTTGGCTGTACCCCCTAGGGATTTAAGTCGAGCTGAGATCTCTTAGCAACTATAGTCTCCCAGGCCTCAAAGTAGTCACAGCTATCAAACACACAGACAAAACCAAAATAGGACCCCAAACCAATGCTATAGCACAGAATGTGAATGGGATTGAAACTCACCTGTGACTGAGAGGATGGACACACGGCAAGGTGAGGTGCTCATAGTCTCACTGCAATGCCACGGAGAAGAAATACAGGCATGCAGGCTAGGACACCAAGGAGCTAGTACAAAGACAGACCAGAGTGGAGCCAGGCGGCCCTTCTAAAGGGCAGGCCACACTCTGCAGTTCAGTTAAAGCAGCAGCCTACTGTAGCTGGGACCAAACCTTACTGAAGAGGCTAAAGTGCTCAGAGTAGAAAGGCCTGACCAAGGTCACCCAGGGGACAGCATAACCAGTGGGCTTTATGTACCCCACACATATCAAAGCTGCAGAGAGGCAGCACTACAGGTTCTCAGGAGACAGAGGGGTACCCCACAATGTGTTCAGCAATGGCTGCCTGCTGGGGCTTAGGCTTCTTGGCAAAGGCAGCAGTGCAGCTCTTGGTACAGAGATTCTCACCACAAGGTTTTCATTCGAAGTGTGCTCAAGCAGCATGGGACAGCTACGCTCTGTCTCAACAGCACTCTACGATTTCTCTTCACAGAAGTTACAGAGCCACATTAGTGAATCCACTAAACTCATTTTTGTCCTAGTTTTAAAGGGGAAAAAGATGTCAAAATGTACATGTGACAGCTGTTCAGGACTCTAATGCTATGGAAAAGCAGCTGTTTTCATTTCTTTTAGAAGTATTAGTCATTCTTAGAATGGGAACAAGTATCAGGCTAATAGCTTGTGCTTTAACCCACGGAAAATCCAGGTCACAGAGATGCAATGTTGGCCAAGTCACAGCTCGACAGCCATGTTCACATAGCATTTGCTCTCATGGAGTCTGGAAATGTTTATGACGGGAAGCAACTATTTAATGATGTTCTCAGAGAAACCTGACATCTAACTGATAAAAAGGATGGTAGCTTTTAGAGGAAACGAAGTTTCCAAATAGAGAAAGTCCAAACAAGGAGAAAAAGAAGTCTTTCTAAAGTGCAGCATTTGAAAGAAGTTTTATTTTTCCTTTCATCGAAGGTCATGTACAATCTGGAAATAAACAAATTCAAGTCCTTGGATGAAGCACAGTGATGCCCACTATCCCAAGCCCCACCTCACAGGAAGTTAATTTAAGTTTTAGGGTATTTCTCCTGGTATACACTTTAGATTTTCTATTGGTACATTTGCTCGGTGACTTAAAAGTGATCAGTGCCCGCTACAGAGGAAGAGCAGCACAGGCTGTGTCCTCCTGGGCCCCTCACACCTTCAGAATGTGTGTCAGTTGTGTGTTTTCTTTCTGTTCATTGTATGTACAGTGATTCTTCCTACTGCAACAACTGCCTGGCTATGGCATGCTCCTCTGGCTTCTGATGATGCCGGAGAGACATATATATGTACATATAAATGTATATATTGGAGAGGTATATATGTACATATAAATGTATATATGTACATGTATTCATATGAACATTTATATATACATACACATACATACACAATACATGTATATATACTTTTGTCATGAGAGCTAGGTGGCAATGCTGCATGACTGTATAGCCTTTTGATTCGAAGATATTTAAGTGTCCATTTAATGGTTCAACTCTGAAAACATTTACTTTCTCACAATGAAAATGCAATGAATTGTTCCTAAGCAAAATGGTGGCCTGATGAGATGGAGAGGTGGCTAAGTGGGTAAGAGCACTGACTGCTTTTCCAGAGGTCCTGAGTTCAATTCCCAGCAACCATATGGCGGCTCACAACCATCTATAATGAGATCTGATGCCATCTTCTGGTGTGTCTGAGGATGGAAACCTTGTACTTACAAACATAATAAGATAAATAAAAATCTTAAAAAAAGAAAGAAAGAAAAAAAAAGATGGTGGTCTGGGTCAGCAGCTAGTGAAGAGGCTGCAGGTCATGAGACAGCTTTTTAGTTGATTTTACAAAATGCAGCAGCCACCACCTCTGGGCCAGGAATAATTGCGGCAAACCAAAAGGAAATCATTGTTCACAAGAAGCTTTCATTGTATACAGTTACTTTACCTAGGTCCAACATCCCTCTTTCAAAGGAAAGGAGCCGGTCATACTTGTCTTTAGAAAGGCAGCCATCAACAACTGGCAAGACTGCCATGTTGCTGCTGTCAGTCCCAGGTCTTCTGCTGCAAAGCCAAGATGCTGCAAGGCTGAGGAGAGACCTGACCACCCACTGCTGAGCCAGGTACAGTCACTCACTCTTTGGGAGTCTGCCCAGCTCCTGCTGCCCAGCCCAGTGCTGGTGGACAGGACAGAAGGCTCATAGAAACAAACAAACAAACAAAAAAGAAAAGTAAGGGCATGTCTGATCCTGGAGACAGAAAGTTCCCTCAGGTGAAACACAGAAGGACTCATGAAGCAAGACCTACTGTCCTTGCATCTTGTTGCTTTACTCCCTCCTTCCCACTAGACTGTCTTCTTCATGCGCTGCCTAACACAGCAGAAGCTGCCAGAATACTTACTGAGTACTAAGGGTGCTCTGGACATCTGTGTGACCCTTCAGTTTGTTTGCTTTACTTAAATTGTACTTCATCTTAATTCATACAGGTTTACTATTAAAACCCAGAACACACAGGCTTTGCTATGACCTGGCATTTCTGACTTAGTTGTGACAGTCTCTAGGAACACTGAAGAGCCCCAAGGCCACTTGCATCTCCATGGCACTAGAGTTTTACTGCACCTCACAGGCTTCCTCTGTGGAGAACTAGTTTGATGACATAACAGCACCCACACACTTCATCCTGTGACCTAGGGATGATTGCTGTCTCCCAGCGCAAGCCGATGCCTGAATTTAAGCTATCTTTGTCTCTAGACATTATCACAATAAGACAGAAAAGGAAAGCCTCAACAACTAGCTCTTGCTTGGGTTTCTGAGACTCATGGAGGCCAGGCTGGCCCTGAAGGCCTCATCCTCTTGCTCCTACCTCTCATGTGTTGGGATCCCAGCTTCTTTTTTACAACATGCTCACAACAATTACAGGTACACGGTAGAAACTGTGTACCTACCTGCAACTTCTTCCTACCTGCAACTGCCCGGAAAGGAAGAATTCTGCTGTCATACTGCAGCTGCTGAAAACTGCTGTCATACTGCTTATGGAGGAAATGGCTCTGTGTCAGGCCTCTGCAAGCAGTGGGTCAGGGTAGAGGATGCTTGGCTGATCTTGGAGAGGTCTGCTGGGGTGAACTAACTCTTGTAAAGGAGTGGTTTATGCAAAGTAGCTAAACTCAGTCTTGGCAGAGGAAGAATTCTTCCAGCTGGCAACAGGATGCACAGAAGGCTGGCATGCCTGCAAAAAAAAAATCTGCTTGTGCGGGTGGGGGAAGACCCAAACTCTCCTTAGGGACAGACACAGCCCTGAGGCCTGAGGCTCTCTGTGTATAGTAATTCCACAGTCACTCTCAGGACACCCTCTCCATGGAAAGTCAACCTGGAAAGTGCTAACCTCTACCACAGAAGCATGTAAATGCCACTTGTAAATACGTTCCCTGGCAGTACCCTTCTGCTGGCTTTACCTCAAGACTCTCTGGCACAGGAAGCTGATGACATAAGCTGTGTGACAAAGGAGTCTGGGGATATCAATCCTCCTCTATCATGGCATGGGCATCCTTGTTAGGATGAAAAGCAGCTGGTTCAAAGAAATGGTGCTTCCAGCCGTCTCAAGTTCAAGCACAATACAAAAGCTCCTTCTATACCACCTTAAGTTTTCTACACATAACTTATTGAAAAACAGAGAGTTATAAGCAAAAGCCAGGCACAGAGTGGAAAGAAATCAGGCCCCAGGTGGTGACGACAGAGACAACAACACATGACTTCCACTGAGTTCTTTGTATGAATTAAATGTTTTACAGGCACCCAGCAACCCTTCTTTTCAGGGAGTGCGTCTGAGACTGCAAGGAGTCTGTGACCTGTCTCATCCCACAGCTTCTCAGAGGTGCTGCTGAGGACTCAGGTGATTTATTTCCAAAGTCTAGGTTTTTCCTATAGAATCACAGTCCCGATCCGGAAGAAAGCAGATTGGTCTTTCTAGGGGTGGGGTGTGCACGTCTCTACTGAGCTACGTGTCCTGAAACAAACCCAGTAGAAGGACAGACCATGTCGTTGTGATCAGGACAACATGGGAACCCATGATTTTAGGTCTCAGGTTATTCATTACTACTATGTAGCCTCTCTGAGCTTTTTAGTCATCTCATATATAAAATGAAATTAACAGCCCCCCAAAAAGGTTATTTTAGCAACTAAAATGTAGTGCTGATGTAAGTGGTAATAATTATTATCAATCTGTAACTTTACATGGAAAGTTAAAGCCACAGGCCAATGGAAGAAACCATGACCTCAAATGTTATTTAATTTATGTACAGAAAAATAAACTATCCCACACTACTGGGTATATTTCTGTGCTGCTCTGTTTTACCGGCTTGAAAGTCTCTCGCTAACGCAGAAACTCACTGCTTTGTCTAGACTAACTAAGCAGCCAGTTCTTGAGATCTGCCTGTTTGTGCCTCCCAGTGCTGGGCTGAGAGGCATGTGTAGTGCATCTAGCCTTTAACATGGCTAGCTAGGATTTGAACTCAGTAACTTGTGCTTACAGGGTAAATGCTTTGACCACCAAGTCACTTTTCTAGCTCCCCACCTTCCAATTTATTATTAACTTTGGTAGCCCCGAAAAGCTGAGAATTATATACAAAAAAATTCAGGTACCTACCGCTACATTCCATAACTAACACTTGACTACATTTGGTCTAGCAAGTATTTGTCCCACACCCATCTTTTCAAATGCATATGAACTAAGAGACAGATACTAGTATATTTAGAACACATGGTAGTTAAATAATTAACTAGAATTTAACTTTACAAGTGCCATTTGCTCACCTGTGTGTGTGCCCTTGACCTCACGTGACTGTCAACACACAATCTATTGCCCTTAGCCTAGAAATTGTTCAACAGCTTTTCATATTAAGTGAGGACATTCTGTGGTTGTGAAACATTATAGAGATCTTAAAAATCTCATTTCATCTGTTACATGTTATCAATACTCACGAATCGTTCGGGTGCTTTTGCAGACACACACGCGCGCGTGCACACACACACATACACACACACACACACACACACACACACACACACACACACACACACACACACGAACGCACGCATACATATTCCCCATTCATGGTAGTTACAACCATAAAAACAAGAAAGGATACAGCCCAGGTCACAAGGTCTTTTTAAAGGTTAACATAAAAGTGCTGGGAATGCTGTAAGTTTCTAGTGGACATCAGAGTCATTTTGGTACTTACTCTCTACTTCCCCCTAATTTAAAAATGCTGCTTTGAAAAAGAAAACAGTAATGAGGTAAAAAGGGGGAAAAAAGCAGTTAAATGAGAGATGTGGGAAAAGGCACCTCTCTGTATAGGCAGTCCTCTCCCAATTTATCCACCCTGACTTCAGCTAATTAAACATCCGTCTCAGCGGCCTCCTCAGCGAATTAGTCATTCCCACTTTGTGACACTGACTGCTGGTTGCAGCCTCTCCCCACTTGCTGCCATTCCCAGAAACTTGTAGGAGTTTTCTCACCAGGCACATGGCGGGGAATGATGCAGGGTCCCCATTAGCCCCCTACAGTTGCCCTTGGTACCAGTGCTGTTTGTAATACTGCCAGCCATGTCCTCAGACATGCCTTCCCAAAAGAAACCAGCTGAGGGGTGACAATTTTGTCTACATTTCTGAGTTCCAGTGTAGGATGCACTTTCCAAGTGCTAGCACGTATACAGATGGAAACGTAGTATTGAATAAGCATTTTGTTGAAAGTTTGTTTTACGATAGCTTTGATGAGGAAGGAAGTAGTACAAGGTCTCAAAGGAACTGAACTGAGTTCTGGTAAAATCACCACAGATCCTCTGAACACTGGAGCTTTGTGAGTGCATCAAACGGCCAGCAGGCAAACAAGCAAAGTTGCCTGGATGTATTCCCCTCTACACCCACACCGCTGTGTGTGCACACGCTCCTTTCCACCTGCCTGGGCAGAAAGAGAGGCAGGTGGAGAAAAACCCTATTTTGCACTATAGGATACATTTTACAGATTACTCAAGTTAGACTTCTAGCAATGCCTTTTCCCCTTAAAAGAGCTCAAGGTCCATCTTAAGTAGTAGCATCTTTCAGAAAGACAAATGGCTAGCAAGCACATTTGAAGACACTTAACTACACCAACAACTCAGATATACAAAGTAAAATGAGACACTAACAGCTGTCTATCAGTTTGGAAAAACTGAAGGACTGGTAGAAGTCAATGTTGGTAAGATGTGGAAGCAGGCACTCAATCTACACACTTCAGGAGTGGCAGGGCTGTGTAACAGCTGTTCAAGAGATGATCTGTGTGTGTGTGTGCGCGCGCGCGTACACTCGAGCTAGAGTGAGTGAATATGAATGAAATGTGAAAGCCAGTGGTCAGTATCAGGTATCTGCCTCATGGATCTCATCTTTGAGATGGTTTTGCATTGAGCTCGAGGGATCCTTTTGTCTAGTTATACATGTGTGTACTGGCTTGTGTCAACTTGACACAAGCTGGAGTTATCACAGAGAAAGGAGCCTCAGCTGAGGAAATGTCTTCATGAGATCCAGCTGTAAGGCATTTTCTCAACTAGTGATCAAGCAGGGAGGGCCCAGCCCATTGTGGGTGGTGCCATCCCTGGGCTGGTAGACCTGGATTCTGTAAGAAAGCAGGCTCAGCAAGCGAGGGGAAGCAAGTCAGTAAGCAACATCCCTCCATGGCCTCTGCATCAGCTCCTGCTTTCTGACCTGCTTGAGTTCCAGTCCTGACTTCCTTTGGTGATAAAGAGCATGTGGAAGTATAAGCTGAATAAACCCTTTCCTTCCAACTTGCTTCTTGGTCATGATGTTTTGTGCAGGAATAGAAACCGTGACTAAGACAATAAGGGTGCTAGAGATCCTAAACTTAGGTCCTCATAGGTGTGTGTGTGGAAGGCATTTTACCTACTGAGCCACCCCTTCTGCCCTCAATATTTTTAGTAAGCGAATCGTTGACAATTCCTTATTTGGCACAAATATACAATAAATTGTCACAGAGGACTGTTCGCTTCGTGTTTTGTGTACTGAAAAGTTAGAAATAATCCAAATAACTTAAATGTTAGGTTAAACACATTTAACTAGAGTGATAACAAAGACATTAGATCATAAACACATTCAATATCACATATACACCTCTTATTTATCATGAGCTGGCCTGACAGATGGAAGTGATTAATTAAAGGCATTGTATCACATGCCTTTAATCCTAGCAGGCAGAGGCAAATGGATCTCTTCTGAGTCACTGGGCAGCCTGGTCTACGCAGTGAGTTCCAGGCTAGCTAGAGCTACATAATGAGATCCTCTCTTAAAGAACCCAATACACAAGATGGCTTAGTACTTCCTGTCAAGTCCAGCAACCTGAGTTCAATGCTTGGGACCCACTTGAAGATGGAAGAGAACCTGATTCCAAAAAAAATGTTTTCTGACCTCCACATGTGCACTCTAGCATGCACACATGTCATGGACACATACAAAACAACTTAGTGTTTAAGTTTTTCCACAGTAAAACAAACACACACCAGGGACCATATGTGTCCACAAAACTCAGTCCATGTTCCTATCTGTATATAAAATGAATAAAAACCCAAAAGGAAATTCAAGTAAACGACATACGTTTTGCTGGACATACCTCTAAAATCTTTTCCACAATATTTAGTTGATGAGGGCAATTTACACCTCCACCTTCTGAGACTGGCTCCAGGAAGGAAATGATATTCTGATGGTGTCCTCCTTGTCCTCCCTGAATACAATGCTTTACATCTGCACCAGGTCTCCAACATCTGCTGTGAGGTCGTCCTGTACACATGCCTCACTTGTCAATTAAAGCCTAGGGCCTCTGGCTTAGGCAGGAAACTGGGAGGAGAGAGGAGTCAGAGAAGAGCCGGAAAAATGTGAGGAGATGGGCGCATGCTTCCTGACCAGCCACTCAGGAAAATGTAGGTTAAAATAAATGGGTTATCTTTAGTTATGATCTAGTCAGAGTAGAGCCTAGCTATATGGCCAAGGCACTGTAGATATAATTTGAGTCTGAGTCTAATTTCTACGAGCATGGGGCTGAGAGGCAGAGCCAGGACTTAAGGACAACAGTCTACTCTCCTACTTCCCCAGGAGACTCTGCAATCACATCTTTCCCTCAAGTTCTGCAGTCTCTCTCTAATCTACCTGGCACCGCACACACAGTGAATGTTTGGAAAGGAACTCTTGTTAGACTGCCCTCTTGCCATCAAAATAAAGATCAAATTTAACATGCTTCACAACCATGACTTAGCCCCAAATGAGCACACTATCCTAATACTCTAAGCTCCTCCTACAGGAAGAAACCTGACCGTCCAATCCTGTTCCTCCTCGCCATCCTCTAGCCTCTGCCAAAAGGCATATTCTGACAATCTTCTCTGATGCCCTAAGACTGGACCAAGGTCCCCTTGGGTCCGTACTTAGCTTTTGCTTATCACGTTCACAATATTACAGCTACCTGTTTATTGGTCTGCCTCCTCAGCTAATCAGCAAGCTTCTGAAGCATCAGGAAATCTCTAGTGCCTACATTCACCTGCTACATCAGCAGCCCTAATAAATGACCTCACCTCCTCCAGTCTGTGTTTATCATCAGGGTTCACCTAGCCAGATCTGGACCCTGCCTAGGTTCATGCTTTCATAATGTGAGGTGTCTATGCTCTCTGGGTTCATCTCTTCTGCTTGAGACGTTCTCATTTAGCCTCACAGCAAAGTCCTAGTTAATCTTCAAAAAGATGTCAAATAAATCACTGCAGAGCATTTCTTCTGGGTCTGTCCCACCCAGTAGTCACACTGTAGTTGCTAATCTGTGATGCATCTGCTAGGAGACTTACCACATTTTAATGTCTCTTTGCCTGTGATTTTCCAGTGTGAAACTGGCACTGATAAATCCTTTGATGACTTCTATAAACCAAGTGGCATCTCAGAGACATGCCTCGCTCAAGTACATATAGTGTACGGATGAGTCAACCTCGTTAGAGCTGAGGGGGGAGGCTGAGAGGGTAAGGGCATCTCACAAGCATGCCACAATTCTCTCATCCTTTCATCTCCTAGGTAATTCCACAATCAAGCAGCAGCTGTCCATCAATATGCACATTCAGTGCAGTAATATTTCCTGAGAGCTAAAGCTAACTCCCCACTGAGTCCAGGGAAGCACCCTTTTCTCGGGGCCGTGGGTACCTCGGTCCTACCACATAGCCAGTGCATCTTCTCTCTTCCTTTCATTTTGCCTTTTCATTAATCTAATCCATGCTGTGACTGCCCTGGATGAAGTGAATGAATAGATTTTGTAATGGAAAAGGAACTTCTGAAAGATTAGCGACTGGTAGGAAGAGTAAGTGCTGGTCAAATGCAGTTTTGGCGAATGATATATTTCAAGTCGCTCTGATGTGGCAGTTGTGAGAGCTCATAACACCCTTCTAAAATAATTGGGTCTCTAAAGTGGTTCCAAAAGATTTTTGCTTGACATAAATTCTCTAAATTTCCAGGCTTTCTGGATAAAATAGTTGACTGCAATGCCATCTTTAACATGCTCTGCTCTATACTGGAGAAGATCCATCAGGAGCCTCAGAGCACTCCAGACAGAGGGGAGCTCAGGTGAGATGAAACAACAAGATAAAGAGGCAGAGAAAGGTGTGGGGGAGGAATATTTAACTCTGAGCTTCTTGCCTGGGGCACTTCTGAGTTACACATTTAAACACCCAGCAGTCCTAATTTACTCCAGCATTTCCCACGATGTCACTAGACACTGAGTGCTGAATCTTTATTTCTTACTCAGCTCCCATGCATGAGTGGCATCACCATGATTATTTTTTCATAAGGAGGAAAAGTTGTCTGCGGAAACTACTATTTTTTGCAAAAACAAACAGCCACCATTAGATGGTCCTGTGTCCTCTTTCTTCTTAGAAATATCTGATACAGCATACGGAGACCACGAATTGGTCTCTGGCTTACAAGCTTTATTTTCACACAAGGGGGCACTGGGTCTCTGGCCTACAATTTCACATGAGGTAGGACTCAACCCTATGTGGAAGACACTTGTGCTCACTTGAGTCTCCACAGGTTCAGTACAGAGCTCACAATTGTTAAAAATCTGACTCCATTACACATGTGTCCTGTCTCTTGTGGTAATGATGGCCCACAGGGCCTCATGTGTTCCTGGTAAGTGTTCTACCACTGAGCCACATCCCGAGCTGAGTTTTCCCTTTCTAATAGGGCAGTTTAGGCCAGGTGTATGTTGCTTTAAGAAAGCTAGACATAAAACATTAGAACTGACACCAATACAGACAAACTGTGCAATTACAAAAAGAATTCCTGGCTTTATGTTGAGATTCACCACGGGGTTCCTCTAAATGCTGCTCTTCCCTAGTGCATTTAGTTCTCACGATCAACGAACATTTTCTGTTTACAGAATTTTAAATTTGTTCTCCCATTAGGGTTCTAATAAGCAACATGGTACAAATAAAAAGAGTATGGGGTTTGAGGTCAAAGAAGCCTGGCTCTGATTTAGGTTTGCCATTCACTTGCTGTAGAAATCTGGGTAACTAGCTTCCCAGAGCAAGGGAAAGTGAGGCAGGAAGCTTCTGATTATACAGCTTCTGATGCCAGAGTGCTGTGTTTCCCCCACTCCCACCCCGAGTGCTTGTGTAGCTTAAGTGTGGTGGCATCTGTAAGGCCACAAGGCACACAGGGTAACAGTTCTCAGCTCTCTGCCCCCAAAAGATCCTGCTTCTGCAAAGACCAACTCCTTCCTGTCACAAATGCCCCCAAGACATCCCAGATAAATAGCACATTCATTTATATTCAACTTTCTGAGCCTGTCTGGCATGAATGTAGGGCCTCCTGTGGCTGAGGACACAAGCTCTGATGTTGTCCTCTCCCTGCTGAGGTCACTGCTGGACCTGGACCTGTTAAGAGTGTCACCCTCTGGACTTCCTTCCCTATTAATTCCCCGATCTTTCCTTTTTTTGGGCTCCCCATCTCTGTGTGTCCTTTCCTCTCTTTGATCTGAGGTATATCTTGCAATGATTATGAGTTTGGATTTTATTCTGAATGCAGGTAGTTGTCCTCAAAGGATTTGAAGTAGCTATAATAACATTCACAGTTTACAAGGTGTCTCTGGTGACTGTGTAGACCATAGGCTGGAAGTGTTAAGAGCAATGGGAGGGAAGCCAATCAGACAAAAAGTCACAGTGATAGGACAGTGGAGATCTGCTCCATAGGTGAGACTCACGGCATGGGGAGCTTGGTGCTGGGGTGTGGCTGTGACTAGGTGCATAGTGGTGCTGTTGACTGTGCGGGCACCTGTTGTATGTCTCTTAAAGGTCAACCTCACTGCAGCTTCAGTTAAGTCGGTCAAACAGCAGAGTACACTGGAATGTTCTTTTCATAGAGACTGCAGTGCCCTTCCTACTCAAGTCTTCACAGTGTACACTCGAAGGTCTCTGTTCAAATGTCCATTTCTAAGAAAAGGGAATTTACTGAGCACCCGTGTGTGGTGCAGGAATCTCTTCTGCCTGTTCTCTTTACTGTCTCCTTCCCTCTAGAGTACAAGGGTATCCTTGACAAGTGTCTGCTTGTGCCACAGTCTCCTTGCACTCAGGCCATGTCTAACTTTAGAGCATGATACCAGTGTTCTCCGGGTCAGCACGCAGGCTGTACATGAGTGTTTAATGGGGAACTCACGACCCAGTCATCTGTCTGTCACATGGAATCCCCGGCAAGGTCTATGGCTGCTGCTAACTTCCACCAACCACTGTCCCCTCCCAGTGGGGAGTGCTGCTTGCCAGGCAGTAGGTGAAGCACTGAAAACTATTGGCACACACTGCCTCTGGCTCTCAGCAAAGACCAAGGAAGAGCTAACACTTCTAGGGGAAATCTTCTCAGACAAGCAAAAGAAACATCAAAAGGCCATTAATACTGTAAAAACGTTAAAAAAAAAAAAAAAAAAAAAAAAAAAAAAAAAAAAAAAAAAAAAAAACCCTGCAAACTAAGAAAGTATGTGTACATTTCAAAATACAACAAAGGGGTTGTTAAGGAAAAGTTAGCACGCTCTTCTATTCCTTGCATCAAACAACAGGTCTGTTCACAGTGACAATGCCCACAGAACCAGAGCCTCACAGACCTCTACTCTGCTGACCAAACCCTACTTCTCAGTCTTCCTCTTGTGGATTGGAAGGCACTGTGTCAGTGTGAATCTGAACTGATGGGCTCCATTTCTCAGCAGAATCTCTGTCACACCAGCATGCTGTTGACAGCTGGTGGACAACAGTGTTAAGGCCACAACAATAAACAAAATAGTAACAAGCTCAAGGTCACAGTCACCAGGGTGAACCTGACAAAGGGAGAAACTGCCTAAGGCCTTTGCTCTAAAGGACAAGTCAGTAGACTTTACTAAATCTTCACTGTGTCACAGCGCTCCCATCCAAAGGTTAGAATCAGGGAGCTTTGTTCATTCTTTGCTTTGGCCGGGTGCACTGCCCTATGCAGAGTCCAGGCGTCAGGGAGGACAGTGATAATATGAAACTTTAAGAGTTTAAACACCTGCCCGCCCAGAGATCCGAGGGGAGCACACTATGGAGTGTTAACAGGAACCTGTGGTGTTTGTCAGCAGTCACCATCTGACCAGGTGACAAAATGACAAACAATGAGAGCCTAGTCTCCACAGAGGTAAGAACTGGTCAAGACAGTCCATCCTAAAAATGCCCCACAGGGTTCCTTTAACAAAGCCATATATTTAAACTGAGGTTTTGTGGGTTTTTTAAAAATCCTCACTACCTAATTATTTTTCCTTAAAAAAAAAAAATACAACAAATGAAACTAAGTAAGCAGCAGAGGAAAGACAAGAGTTTTGGTCACTGGGATTGTCTTTAAGTCCACAACTTGATTTAATAAGGGATCATTCAAATTCCCGACTTGCTGTTATTAAATGAAGCACATGTCAGGCTAGAGAAAGCTGAGGGATGCTAGGTATATGGGGAAGGAAATGTGGGTTCCTCAGGCCTTGTGCTGGACCAGCCTCTACTAGTAAACAGGGGAAGCTCAGATACCTCACGGTGCTCACAGTGCTCAGTCTCACTTGTCAATTCTTCTCACTCGAGCTCAAGTGGGATCCACCAGGCTGAGGCTGTTCAAGAAGAAAACAGCATGCACACCCTGTCCCAGACTCGGGGTGCACTCAGTTCTTGCAAAGCCTGAGCAGGCCACTGTGCCAGATTAGCATGCACACAGTTTTCTAACTTGACATCTCCCACCAAGTTCACAACTAAGTTCTTGGACTAATGGGAAAATTGTAAGTATCTCATAGCTACATGTGGGCAACCATGGATTTTACTAAGTAAATGTACTTCTCCCTAGTTAAAGAAGATTTTTCCTCTTTTCCTTAGTCACCCTTGAAAAGCAGCTCATTCCCTAGAACAAAGTTCAAACCACAACATGAACACCACTTCTTCTGTGCTAACCCTAAACAAAATTTTGCCAAGCTGGTGACTCTTCTACTTCTGAGACTAGACTTTTAAAGCAACTAAAAAGGTTTATTTTAAAATGCTTCTTGACTTAGAAGATGGACAGCAATACATGTAAACATCAATCTCAACTGGCTTCAGTGGCATGAGTAAGAATAAATAATCTAGATCATTGTGTTCTGGATAACAAATCCCAAGCTTTTTCGGAGGAGACAGTGGAGACTGATGAAAATGGCAGGGTGTAGATACAAAGGTGGGTGTGAATGCCTAAGGCGGTGATTAATGTGCATGCTGGGAACAGACAGAGATAAACAAACAAGACTGGACAGAGGTGGCCGCAGACAGAAGGAAGGACACTGGCTCAGCTGTATCCCCGTAAGTATGTTGGGGTTTCATGGTCTAAAAAGACAAAAGAATTCACTGACAGCACAATTTCTATTGAGAATGTTAAAAAAAAAAAAAAATCCGCCTCATTCTTAGACAACTCAGAAAAGGCATTTTTAGAATATAGAAAATTATATTACAAAACTCACTATTATATAAAAAATTTAGAGAATGAAGACCCCGGATTCTATAGAGTGAATGCTCATTAACTACCCCTGAGTATCTGAAGCTATTTAAAAGCTATTAGATTGGCACCTGGAACCCCAAACATCTCCTCTCCCCTGGGAGAGAGAGGCTGTGCCTCTTCAATCATCCCCTAAATGCAAAGAGGTTTGACCCCCATGCAATAGATAAAAGTCACCCAAAAAATGAACAAAAGAGGTGTTTGAAAAAGCAGAGCGCCATTCATCCCAGCTAACGACTTGTTCATTATGAGTGATGATGGATAAAGACTTCTCACGCTGAGATGAAATCAAGATTTATATGCATTGTTTCCTCTCCCAACTTGTGGGAAGATCATCATCATTTAATTCTATCTCTGCGGCCAGTGATGGGCATCCAGAGAGCTGGTTATCAAACGGCGCAGTCAGCTGGCAAAAGCCGAAACGTGCAGTTGGCACATCTGGACGGAGCCGCCACAGCCGAGGGTGAACAATGACTCCTGGCAAGCATCCAAATTGCTTGCAGACGCTAGCAGGTCTCATCTACAACCGCCCCTACCAGCATCTCTCTCTCTCTCTCTCTTTTATGAGAATCAGATTTTCATTGCTCCATTCAATTGCTCTCCTCTGCCATTTTTTACAGCTCTTATCGTTCCCCTGGAATATGGCCTTGAGACAGCTCATCCGTGTCCTTCACTGTGTTATCTCTTCTAACTTTTATTAAAACTTCAGCTTTCATCTGAAGATAGCTAATTAAATCTGGAACAGATTATATGCCTTCCCTTAAAAGAGAACACAACTATTTTCTTCAAGCTGAGCACTGCCTTCTTCCTTTCCAAAAGGTGAGCTCAAAGGTATTTAAGAAGTCTCTTCACTGACAAAGCTATGATTCTTGACTTGCCATATATGGGCTGACTTTTAGTATAGTCTGTTGTAGATAAATCTTTGAATTATTTTAGAAAATAACTGTTTCCTAATATTAGTAATATTTGTGTTCTAAGTCCTTCAAATGTCATATATAATAGCACAAGCCTATTTCCTACAAGAAAGCTGGATAATGAGGAGTTAGAGATTAATAGCTACATGGGTACATCAAACAATTTATCTTTTTAAAACCATCTTTGTAAAATCACCCTCATTTAGCAAAAATGAAGAGAATGTCCTCCTACCCCTGTTATCCTGAAGCCTAGTAACTGAAAATATTCCCATGTAAAATGTGTAAAAACATGAAATTAGAAGCAGTAGTTCAACTTTAAGGTTTTGTTTTGGTTTCTGTGGTGCTGGGGAAGGAAGCCAGGACCATGTGCACACTAGGTAAACATTCTGCCACTGAGCTATGTCTCTAACTCCTTGGTTTGGATTTTAAGACAGGTTCACATTAACTAATGGTAAACACAATAGCTCTGTCTTAATTCCCACAAACTATTAATGATGAACTGCCCATAACTGATCTGAACATGCTTGTCCCACATATGCCACTGACCCAGTTCTTTCTGAGGCCCAGAGGAAGCTTTAAACTATAGGCTTAGTAATCAGCCTTCTAGAAAGGATATCCAAAATAATGAAGCCAGACATCTCTCTCTCTTTCACTTTCACACACACACTCACACACACACACACACACACACAGCCTTTTAACTGTTAAATCTCAATGGCTGTGGTATAATTTAACTAACTAACGTACCTGAAATTTTCTGGGATCCTTTTCTTCGTTTTACCGCCTTGAGTAAGATCTCCCTCATGGTGACCTTCGTGTTGTCTACCTGGATAAGGGAGAATCCATGAGCAGCATTTCTACAGGAAAAGACAAGAGCAAGAGTTATCACTACAGCTTTCACTACACTGGGAAAGCTTAAAACAATAGTACAGAAAACACCGGTGAATATTTTGGAGAACTCTGCCAGGTGGGGGTGGTACATATCTTTTATCCTAGGCAGCACCTGGGCAGCCTGGTCTACAGAATGAATCCCAGGATAGCCAGGCTACACAGACAGAGAAACTCTGTCTTGGGAAAACAAAACAACACAAAAGACCTATTTCCAGGCATTTGTGAGGGCACTCTAATAGAAGTAGCATGAAGTGAACCAAGGCCAGGGTTGCTGCAGGCTTCGCCAATTCTTTGCAGAGTGAACCTGGTTTGCTGTCGTCAGGAACCAGGTTCCAAGTTTTGATTCGGGAGCCAAGTCCTGCAGTAAAGACTGACAGCTGACAGCCTGACTTATGCTGGCACATGTCACTGTCCCTATGGGCAGAGATTGTCACAGTGAGCCCCTCAGTGCCCAGAGAGAAAGCAAAGACTCTTTTGAGCTGTTTAGTAGAGCACTGGTCTGCCCACCAGTCTGTTGTTTTGAGACAGAGCTCCTCCTGCCTCAGCCTCCCTCCTGGGATTAAAGGTGCCCACCATGCCCATCCATCCAGCTTTTAATGTACAATCTGTGTATACTTCACTATAAATGAGTTCTTTACCTAGTCCTACAAAATCAAACAAAATATTAGTTTAAGCAAAATAAATGAAGACAAAACACTATCACTGCCTGCAAGCTTCTAGTCAAATTAGGTTGGAAAGAATTAATTTAGCTTGAAAAAGAAAAAGGAAAACAACAAAGATACAAACAAACAAACAAATGGATGCTAAACCTACCCCCCAAACCCACAGAAGACAAACAACAACCACAACCCATCCAAAGACAAAACAAGTGAAAAAACACTCAGCAGCCCATTATTTGGGGGAGCTGTCACTTCACAGAGACTGTCAATTGCAGTGACAAGTGTCACCAAAAAAATATGCCCACACCCCCCCCCCTTTGGGCACTAGAACAAAACACACTAATTCCAAGTAACTCGTGTAAAAAATGGGACCCAAGTTTCCAACTATGGAACACGAAAATTGCTCCAAGGAGTTTGGTCACATTCCCATTTCCCCATAAGAATCTTAAAGGGGAACATGGCCAAAAACCATGGCGAAGCTTAATACTGACAAGAAATCTGAAAGAAAAGCCAAGCTCTGGGAAAGCTTTCCAATGACGGAAGAGGCTGGGATGGGGCCTGGAGCCTAGGTTAGACCCATCCAGGTGGCTGGTTCTCCACAGGGGCTACGGGCTGTTCTCTAAACCCAGGACCCAATTTGTTTCCCTAACACCGAGACATGTCCACAGCACTCCTCTCCATACAGCTTGCTGTTTAATCCTTGACGTTCATTTGTTACAAGCACAAAGCTGATGCTGCTCTGGCCCGCACAACCATCCATTTTAACTTGGTGAAGGTTCTTGCTATCGAACAGCAGGCCTGAGAACTGTCAAGCTAATTTTACTGAACACTTTGTTACTGAATCATGCCTGAGCTCCAGCCATTCTTTACCTCAGAAGCTGGACCCCATCCCAGAACAATCTTTAAAAGTTTATTTTACTGATCAAAGCAAAATAAGAAATAGCTCTTTTTAAAAAACTCTATTTTGGGAGAGATGCTGTAAGTGATACTTTGGCAAGAACACTGATGTGTAAAGAGCCCTGTGCATTTAAAAACGTGCGAGTATGTTTGCTCTGGCACTAGGCCAGTGAGTATTGGAACAAATGCCAATCAACCATACTCAGATCTGCCTTCCCCAGCTTTCTCCTCAGAAGTCAGTATGTCCTCCATCTGTGACAATATGTTGGGTGACAAATGAGTAGGGCCAAGAGGAAACACAAGTTCTCAGGGATTTGCAAACTAGTACTGGCCAAGGCCTCACGAACTCTCACCCACCCGGGAACTACCTGAACGATGGTAGAGCTTGCCTGCTTATAAACTGGCTGCATTGGCTCCTGTTCTGTGGCCAGCTGATAGCATCATTCCAAGCTAGTATGTTCAACTTTTTCAATAAAGAACAGAGTAAAAGCTTAAGAGGCAGTTTCATATCTGGACTAACTTTCATAAATTTAGAGTGTCCTTTTAAAAGGTTTGAAGCAATGGAAAATCCCCAGTCTGTATTTTTCTGTCATTTTACCAACACATACCTGGGTGACAAGGTTAAAGCAAGCAGAGGAAATCCCTGGCCCGTCCCTCCACAGGCCTTACTGATAAATTGCGTAGTGGAGGAATAAAGGATCACCTTCTGTATTTTTTCATTACACTTTTCTTTTGTTACAGAATACATAAATCCATTGTGGCACAATGTAATATGTATCACCATGCTACACCTGCGGACGCTTCCACGTGGCTGCCATGTCTGTGCAGTCAGGAATGATAAGTGAACCACCCGTGAATGTTAACGATAGTGATCATTCTGAGGTAACTCGGCTCTCCATCTTCCTTTACAGCCTCCAAGCTGAAGCCAGGGTAGCAGGGTTCATGAGAGGAAAATGAAAACAGTGAAGGAAGGAAGGGCAAGGGAGCATCAGTGTGGACGCATGTCCCTGTGTGTGCTGTCTTATTCTGGGCTCTGGACAGGGCATGCTGGGGACACCTCTGTGGGATTCTTATGCAGGTCTAACATGAAACTGCACATCAAAGAGCTGACTTACTGCTGCCAGGAGTACTTCAGCCAACTCAAAGCTGGGTCTTGTCAAGTCTGCTAAAGCACTGAAGAACAAACATATGAGCATTTAAGAAGAGGTAACTTACTCAAGGAGCTGTGAAAAGCCATGCAGTCACCAAAGAGGCTCTGGGGGAGGGGAGGGAACTGTTCACTGAGACGTAGTCTGGTAATGAACTTGAGACCTCTCTACCTTGGCCTCCAAAGCACTGGGATTTTAAAGTTATGTGACAGCTTCAGACTTACCAAAGGATTCTGACACTAGCACTAGTCCTAGGCAGTGAGTATTTTTCTAAGCAGTAAACCAAAGGTGACAGGAGACACAGGAAATAAGGACACAGGTCTTTGTACTAAAACAAACTCTCTGGAGAGGAGCAGGGCAGGAGCTGGACAACAAGGGAAAGGGCAGTTTATTGGGGAGGACTGCACACAGTGATGTGCCCTGTGAGTGTATTGCTGCAGTGAGGCCCCTTCTCTCCAGAACTGTCAGGATAAAGCACACAAAGGATGCTAGGCACCTGGCACTGGGGGGTGCCAAACAGTGGGAGGTGTTTCCTAATGGGGGCTCTCTGTGTTTGCCTTGGCCCAAGTCATACACCAAAACAAGAGGCCTCACATAGCCCCCTCTCTGCTCTGGCTTCAACAAAGACTGTTTACTGGGAAGAATGGAATGGATCTCAGCACCCACAGCAGCTTGGGGGCATTAAACTGTGTGATGAGCTGCTTGGTGGCATCATTTAAGGGCACTGTCAGCAAGCAGCCTTTGATCTAAGCATCAAAACCTCCCTGAAGGTCAGCACTCTGGGCTCAATGTTCAAAGCTTTCCAACTGACAGAGTGAAACTCAGAAGCAGTGTAACTTAATGGCTTTGAGGGACAGCAGGCAATAGAAACTCAGTCACATTGCAGGGGAAATACAGTGAGAATTAAGGAGTTTTAAAATCTGTATAATATACATTCACCATTTAACAATCACAAAAGTAATAGCAACTATTGCTTACTGAAAATTTACTATATGACCAGTACTATTTTAATCTATTATGAAACCTGCATTCAATCTTTTAATCCTAAAAGAGCACACAAACTTCACAGAAACAAGGCTAGACTGATTGGCAGAGTGATGTCAGTATACAGACTCAAGTGCCAAGGCAAGACACATGATGAGGCAAGACCTGTGAGGACACATGATGCTTGAAGGAGTATAAATAGGACTCAACGGACTGTGAGAGGGCTTGCTTGCATAGCTAGCTTTACAACGCTTCTTGGTCTCGAATCTTTGCTGATTGAGAGTCATGACAAAGAGCTTCTCTTGCCATTCCTGGTGGTCCTGGTACTTTCTGCTGATTTGGCTGAGGTCTGGCTGGCTGCCTCTGCTAGGTTGTACCACCATTGCTGATTCATGTTTGCTATTCCAACACTACTGAACTAGACTGATGGTATATTCGTGAAGTGTTTGTGAGTGGATCAAGCTGCTGTTGTTGACCTGTAAACTGAAGTGCTGATTTCCTGACAACACAGATTAAATTTGCTCCAAAGAACCATTTCTAAACAGGTCCACTTCCCAGCATCCTAATAACCTTTCTTTTCCACCACCTCTGGTGGGTGGTGGGCTACAGGAAAGGTTGAACCTTATTAAAGTATGTTGTGAAAAAATATATGCCTCTAATACCTAACTAGCCATATCCAGGAGAGGTCTCAGCTCCGTATCTCCAGTGGAGAGGGAGCTGTAACACTGGAAGGCAGCAGAGCACACCGGGCTATGGAATATAATAATGGCTGGTTCCAAGTGAAGCGCTGCCTTTGTTGGGTAAACCATATAGTTACTCTAACTCCATTTCCTCTCAGGCAAAATAGGACGAGAATAATTCTTTGACACGATAGTGTTTACAGTAACATTTGTCAAATAATATTTAATAGGTAATGACTAACATACTAGCATTGGCTGGTCTTTACTAAAAGTGATATATAGCACTTGGGGGCTAACGATCTTCAAGTTTCAGGCCAACTTGGGCTACATAGTGAGATACAGTCTCAAAAAACCAGCCAAACAAAGGAATAACACATAACAAGAAATAATAGTTCTGAGCTCTTGTTCCATAATCCCTTCCCAATAGAAAGGCAGGTGCTATTACTGACAAGAAACTGACAGGTTAAGACACGTGGCTGGAAATACACATTAAGTTAATAAGTTCTATAGCTCGCAAGTCCTTCAAGAGCCATAATTTAACCCTAAATGGACCTTACATCTCCTAGACTCCAAAGACTGTGTTTTTAACTCTTGGGTTGCTTAGAGTGGAGGCAGGGCACTCAGGGCAAGAAGAAACTTCCAGAGAGCAGTACATCTCCCAGATGGGAACCAATGACCAACTTGTGGAAAAGTTTTACAAATACCCTGGAAATACTCTCAGGTATTCTTTCTAAAGACGCTCTGGAAAAATGCCATGGTTTCATGACCCGTGGTTTCAGTTTCCAGAGGTGGGATAAGGCTGCCAAGCAGTGCCCTGTTCTCTGGTCCTGACCAGTTCACCACAGCAATGAAGATGTACTCTGCTTGCCACCTGCTCTGGCCCCTTCCATGTGCCCATTCCCCAGCACTTCAAGGTAGAGAATGAAAATATGTGAACAAGAAAAAGCCTTGCAGTAATTGCAGGCCTCCTTTAAAGATGACCATGGGGTATCACTTTATCCACAAAGGGAACTGACGCTAGTGTGAATGCCACAGTTTGTTTCCCCTTGCACTGACCACATTTTTTGAAAGATCAAAGCGCATTGTGAAAGCATGCAATGTTTGACATTGGACAAAGTACTTTTTTTTTCAAAACAGACATTTTCCAAAAACATAACTCGCTAGACTAATGGGCAGTGAGAAGCCAAAATGACTGCCCTCCGCCTTCTCCTTGTGTATCTTTGCCAGAGTCCTTGGGACTTGCCAAATCTGGTCATGCCTGCTTAGCTTGCTCGACTGATTGTGCCAGAAAAGAAAATAAGACACAGATGTATTTGAGCTCTTTGAGATGCCAGTAAGAGAGACAGCTAATGGCTTCATTTCGACCCTCCCCTTCCAGCTGGGCACAGGTGGGGATAATGAGGTCCCTCTCCCTAATCAAACTCAATTATTTACTACTCTATATAACCGCAAAGACATTCACATTCCGTTCAGAATATAAAACACACTGTGGGCTACTTCCAACCACTGCCACTGGGTATTTATAACAAACTCAAGTGCCTAACAGTTTGCCTTGGCAGGAGTTTAAGTGTGTAAAGTTTTGCAAACTGTTTCTGTTCGAATATGTCCTGCTGAAATGGGGTCCCAGGCGGGGTTCCATAGCTGTCAGGTCAGCGAACTGTGTAACATGTGAGAACGTATTCACCATGCAGTGCAGACAGGATCTGAAAATCAAACGCTTCGTTCCACTGCAACCTTCTGAAGCATCACAGTTGTTTGAGCAGCAAGACTGACACTGTATTAATAAACATTACGAGTCACTAGCCTGACATGAACACAGCAGCAGCTGACAGACTCCACCGTAAGCTGAGGGAGAGCAGAGGAAATCAAAATGAGACCCAGGAACTGAACACAGCTAAGGGGGTCTGAAGCATGAAATAAACTCAGAAATGTGAGTCCCAAACTTTTAGGAAGCACATTAACTATAGCAACATCTGGCATAATTTTTAGATATTAAAGTAAACCGATAACTATCTAAAATACGTGTTTCAGTTGTGTGAATAAAGCATACCTTGGCACACTTTCTACAGACGGACATTCCAGTGAACAGAGCATACTACTTGGTTTGCCTGACCTTTAAATTCTCAGAAGTATGTAATTAATTCTTTCCATCTTTATTAATTGTTCCAGTATTTCTGTCACTATAAACAGACACAAAGAAAAATCTTTTCTTTCCTCCAGACAATAGCCTTTGCCAAAAAGGAAATCAAGTCAGATTTACAAATACAAAATTAAACAGGCTGCATATGCTCCATTTCCATACATGAGGACAATCTGGACAATGAGAGTGTTTGCTAACACAACAGAATGGAAAGAAACAACACGCAGTTGGTCCGGGTAATTCATCCCCAGATTGCCAGGACCGATCATAGAACATGCATCTTGCTTTTACTTCTTCTACCTTTTCCAAACTCTTTGCTCTCCCTCTGACCCTCAGCTTAAAGGTTTTAAATGAGCTGCTTGTAAGGAATAAAGGCAGAAGTTAAATAAATCAAAAGTGTTTGCCTTTTCTCCTCCCCCGTCCTCTCCCTCTTCCTCCTCAGATTTCTATTTTATAGACCACAAGGCAACACTGCTTAAGAGTAGGAAAGACTTCTAGTCAGTGATGTCCTTTTTGATAGACTGGTCATTTGGGGTGTATTTTGGAGATTCCATCAGAAAGATAAGCTAAAAACTACAGGCTTTAAAAAGTCCTCACATAAAAAAGATGAGGTAACCCTGGTTATGCCTCTTTTAAAAAGGTGCTCACCATTCCCTTTGGGCAGAGTCCAGGCAGCCTCAGGGTATTCTCTGGGCCATGTTCTCTGTCCAAAGCTGTCCATCTTCTTACCTTCTACCTGGTGGCTCTTTGTCCACACAGCAAAACTGTAGGTAGACTCCATTAGCTTGCAATCTTATGTCCCTTTATTGTATTAAACATTGTAAGGAAAACAACAAAGGAAGGTAATGTAAGTACTCTGACTGACAGGGTCTGACCTGAGTTCTGTCTGTTGCATTAGCCTGATGTTTGTTCCCTTGGAGCCCTCCTTCCTCACTCTATACCAAGGTCTGCTTTCCCACTGCCATTTGTGAGTTCTGGATGGATGAGCACAGTGTTGCAGGAGGGTAAGCAGGCAGACCAGGCAGCTCCTTTGGCTTGGTCACGGCTAGTAAGGACCACTTCTCCAGATGCTGGGCACCATTTGAGATCCAGCTCTTCATCTGGCTTTGGACATCAGTCAAAAACCATCTTGGGGCTCCATTTTCAGCTAGTATAGCACACAGCTCTGGGTTTGATGTCTAGCACTATTCAAACCAAGCATGTTGTGAATCACAAGTTCAAAGATCCTTTGGCTACTTACCAAGTTCCAGGCCAGCCTTATATAAAAGGGAACTTATCTCAAGAAATAATGAAGCTCTCCTGCTCTTTCTCCCCACTTCCTCCCTCCTTCCCATCCACTACTTCTTCCCACTGTTCTCATATGTCTATCCCTCCTCACAGCTTCATTCAAAAGTAGTTAAGGTAAGCGGCTCAGGCAACACACCCAGTCTGTCTAAAATCAATCAGAAGCAACAGGTAGTTTAGAGATTGATCCACATGTGGGC
Organism: Micromys minutus; assembly: GCF_963924665.1. Classification (NCBI taxonomy): domain Eukaryota; kingdom Metazoa; phylum Chordata; class Mammalia; order Rodentia; family Muridae; genus Micromys; species Micromys minutus. The sequence continues at coordinate 10,358,246 of NC_137982.1, read as the reverse complement.
TGGGAAAGCAAAGTGTTTCCACTAGCAGTTTCAAAATTTCAAATTGGTAGAGAACTCCAGTGTCCCTCAAACAGCAGCTCTATGTCTTGGGGTTTCCTGAGGCTTATAAATAGATTTGGGGGACAGACTAGAGCTTCACTTTCAAGGCATATTAGGAGGCATCCAACTTCACATTCATTTCCATACAACACTTTTCTAGTAGGGAATTACTTAAGTTTTTTTTTTTTCTCCTTCAAATAAATGAAGTAGATTTTACTACAGACAATAGGTTAATTTCTTTTCACTTCTGTCTGATGAGGGAAGAAAACGATAAAAATAGAATGTAAATAATTATAAAATCTAATAATTCATAATGTTTACAGAATAAAATGAAAGGAGATTAAAAGGAAATCTCCCTTCCCCCTAACATTAATCTGCATAGTATCATTTTCTTAGGTTCATAGGCTCCTTATTCCAGGAGTAATTATTAAATTTACAAGCTGAACTTCAAAACTTAAGCATTTTATTTTATCTCAATGAAAATCATATACACATACAAAAATCATATACATGTATGTGGAAACTTATGTGGTTAGATTAAAAGAAAAATTGATGTATATACACATATATATATTCATGTCACTCTACAAAAACTATATATATGAATGAATGTGTATACACACACATACACACACACACACACACACACACACATATTATAAATATGCATATGCTTAGACAATCCCAAATTCCTGTTCCAGGGTTCTCTCACTCCACCCAGCTGGCCCTTATTGGACTGAAGTGAAAGAACATCAGCATGTTAGAAAGAACCAGAGACTGACAAACAAACCCTAGTCATGCTTACTATCTCTGCATTGCCTATGGCAACCATCACATTGTAATAGAGTGTTGTTACAGAAACAGTATGACACACAGCCGTCACAGGAGGTCTGGCAATGTTTGGGATAAGCTGGCAAGATGTGGGGGGGAGGGCTTCATATTCCAGCAGCTAGAGTTATTTAACACTAATGGAGTAGAAAGGTCAACTTCATCACTGGTAGCAGATGCAAACTTTGCTAAGCAGAAAGATGGTGTGAGAACTCAGAGCATACAAGGTACTTTACTGGAGCCAACTGATCCCTAAAAAATGTGTATTCTTTGTTGTTGGAATCATGGGTGTCCAGGTATCACTCAGAAGGAGGGCCCACGTTTGTGTAGCCCAATCAGCAAAAGCAGGAACCATAGTTACTGTGGCTTATGAGAACGGACCAGAGGGATGAGCTGTTCTCTAGATATAGGACTTTCAGTTTATAATAGTCAAGTCCTGGGCAAAATAGCACTTATGCTAGCAACAAGTATGACGGGAAAAATGTAAATAAGAATTTTCTAGTAGAGAAGATTTACATTTGGAGAATACATATAAATCAATTAAAATAATATGATGGTAATTAAAAATCCCACTCCTTCATAAAATTCTATAAAAGGAAAATAATATGACAATGACATTTCCATGAAAGTGAAAATCAAGAGTCAAATTGACAAGTAATACAAACTCTTACCAAACCCAATGTCAATTTATTTTTAGCAGGTATCAAGATTTAAAATTTACTTCAAAGCCCCACCTCCACAGTGACACACCTCTTCCAACAAGGCCACACCTCCCAATAGTGCCACTCCCTGGGCCAAGTATATTCAAATCACCACAAGATCATTTACTTGTATTTAATGTCATACTTTAGGTTGTATAAAAATGAGAAATTTATAGCTAACACATTATAGAATTTTATAGCCAAAGTTTTATATTTGTATGCATTCAAGTAGTATATTAAAAACCATTTGGAGAAAGAGTAAGGCTTAACAATGAGCCTAAGTTTATGAAAATGTATTACTTATGTTTAAGATATTTCTGTTGTCTGGATTTAATAGGAGATAAATTAAGATAAGCAAAGTTGGCAAAGTCACATAGAAAGCTGCTAGTGAGACTTGAACCCAGGTTTGTCAAGGTTCAAAGCCTGTGCTCGATCTCACTGGGAGGCAAAGCTGAGTTTCCTATACTCAAAGCACAGCATAGCCATGAAAGACACAGTGCTTGCCACTGGTCCCCTGGCAGCCACAGACCTGAAGATTCTCCTATGGCTTCTCCACAAAGTCCTCCACTGGGTGCTGAGGGCCCAGAAACTTCTTTTAATGTCCAGCCTTCAGGAAGCTTATATAAGGTCTTACCTTTTACACTATCTTATCTAGTAATATTGCTATTGTTCCAGTCTCGTTTATACAGGCATTTCTAAGAGAGACTGTTTCACAGTAAATTTCTGGATACTCTGGCTCTTGCTGTCTATGTGCTCTCTTCAACAATGTTTCTTGAGCCATCTCTGAGGAAGTCTACTCCTATGAAGTCTAATTTAAAATTCTACCGAGCTTCAATGTCCATCCACTACCTGCCCACATCCAGTGACAATTTGGCCTTTCAGTCAGTGAAATACTAAATAGGGGGCAGGGAGGCAGAAAAATGTAGCTGTAGCAAACTTAGCAATTGGAGAACAATCTAGGGGCTGTGTGGTTGCCAGAGATCCAGAGGATCCAGCTCTCCCTCTTTAAGGGTTGTTTTAATAAATCACAATGGTAACAGCAGCTAGCAAGAAAGGTAACATTTACCTACACCAGACATGGTTCTAAGCTTTCCATCAAATACCTACAAATGCCTGTGAGGTTGATGGCATTTACCATCATTTAACTAAGCAAGACAGTTACGGAATCTACCAGGATCAAACCTATCAGTAAGGACAAGGTCAGGCAGCAGACAGGCTCTGAGGCCTCTATGATCTTTCCTGAACTCAGAAGTGGCTTGAAGGTGAGCCCTCAGAGAATGGGATCTACCTGACAGATGAGACCACCAGCATCCCTCCCTGACCCTCACCTTTCATAGGACACAGAGTCAAGTGCAGCCTTGGTTCTCACAGCTCCACAATGATCATAATGAAAATAGGGCAATTTTGATAAATATGGTATTGTTTCCACAGTTGGCTCCTTAGTTTACTACTTACTGTCAAGCCTATTTTCCTATCACCTTCAACTCAGGATCTTTCCTGTGAGAGGAGACAGAAGTGGGAGGAGGGTAGGGAAAGCTAAGCTCTCCTCCCTTTGCTAACACAAACAAGACTTGTCCCTAGAGATTCCTAACTAAAGGTCTCCTAGGGATATAGACCAGATAGGCAGGTGGGAGGCCACTCAGCCCAACAAACACACACAGTGAATAGTAGTCTGCACTATTTTATCAGACAACTGGGAAAAGAGGCAGTTTCTTGATGCTTTTCTTCTAAACTGGTACATCTTTTAGAAGGCTGATTGAAAATGAAGTCAGAATTTGGGCTGAGGTGTCAGTGGTGGAGTACTCACTTCCCAACTTGTTCTGAGTTCAAGTCTCAGCACAAATAGAAATTTCTACTCTCTGACTAACAACCCTGCTTACATAAAGGAAACGACCCTAAGAACTATGAAGTACTTCAACAGGACACAGGGATCCAGAGGAGTGTCATTATTTAGGAAAATCCAAACCCAGCAGCAGCCTAGCACTCTGTGCACCTCATGTGTTCAGGCTTAGGTGCTTACCACATTTATGGTTTTGGTTTTGTTGTTTTTTGTTTTATGTTTTGTGTTCTCATTTGGTAGTAATCTTCATGAGAAAAGAAGATTTTTCTCTGTCTAGAAGATGTCTCCATCTAGATATCTGACACAAAGTAACTATAGATGATAGGAATTAAGAGTATTGAAATATTCTATTACAGTGTTAAACAAATATAAAGTAAGACACAAATAATGAAATTGTAAATTGCTATAACCTTGGAAATTATTCTATGAATCAGACATAGGCTGAGGAGATCTCAATGTTTAAACTGCCTGCTGCTGGATACAGTTGTGCACATCTGGAGCAGGGGCTAAGGGATGAACCAGCACAGGCAGATCCTGGGAGCTCTCTGACCAGACTACCTAGACAAAACAAGTGCCAGGTTTTTTAAGATATTGTCTAAACCTAAGGTGGAAAAGCAACTGAAGAAGGCACTGAAATCTGGCTTCACCTGTGTGTGTACACATGTGTCTGCATGTGCGGGTACCCCAGTTTTATTAGGAAGGTGAAATTGCTGCACAACTTTTTAATTATTTAAAAAAAAACTGTGTAATTTAAAATTATTCTACGTGTTCTGTAAAGCTGTGGGTTTGTTTTTTTTTTTTTTTTGTACCTCAGAAATGAAAATGTGATGGAAAATATGTTCTTTTGTAGATCAAATCTGACTTTGAGAGTAGAGGTGAGACGGCCACTGGGGAGGCTGTTCCTAGCTCACCCTGGCACCTGATGTCTGTCTGTTCTTGTTCAAGGAGAGAATAACCTAGAATACTCATACATCACATGCACAATCCCATTTTCCTAAGTCTCAAACAGAGGAATCTATTTTAAAGGGAACGGAGAAGCTCCTTCAAAGCAATCCCTCATTAGGACCATGAATTTGCTGGTTCCAAACAGTAGGGGGTGCCAAAGGGATCACTATTAATCCCAGGAGATAGCCAGGAGAGGGAGATTAGAGGCATAGGTTAGGCTAGACTCAAAGCTTAGCTATGGACTCAGTCCTTAGCATTTCCTCAGATGGAAAGCGGAGGTAACAATTCACAGCAGGATGAGCCATGCTGGTGCAAATCATGAGCAGACATCTTAGCTAACACCACGGTTTGCAACAAATGGTGCAGACTCCTGAAGCAGGACTCAGACTCATAGTCGCTCTGAATCAAAAGACTTTGAGAGCGATGGTTAGAACTCCTCTGGGTCTTGTTAGGTAGTCTATTGATAAAGCTAGATGGATCACTACATATAGAGTTGTTTAATGATCTGTTGACTTTCAATATGAAAGTATTTATATTCTAATGAATTTTATTTTATGTATGTATATACACTTCTCTGAGAGTAGTTTTTTTAAGGCTTTGCCAGACTGACAAAAACACAGAGCAGGCATAAAGGAAGGCAACCGAGGAAAAACAAAATTTGAACCAGTTGGAGAGAAAAGTATTTTAAGTCACAATAGAAAAAATAGCCACAATATGCATTTTCATTTAAGTTGGTATGCTCGGCTAGAAAGGGGCAAACCCAGAAACTGCTTCCCAGGCTCCTAGTCACCATGGCTCCCAGAGGTCATCTGTAGACATGCTGTTCCCAGATCTATCACAGTTTACTGCTGCTCAACAGACTGCACATGTCCTAGGTACAGAAGCACAAATAGCAATGCACACGGATCCCAAATTGTTCTGTAACCGTGTGAGCAGATGCTCCAGATAGCATACTTAATTCACCTGATAAATAATGCCTAAAGACTGGGGTGACATACCGAGGAAGTAACAGGGAGTACTCACATTCGAACAAAGAGCGACTCTTTGGAGGTCAGGCCAGGAGAGGAGTACTTTTCAACCAGGGCCAAAGTACTGAAGCCAAACTTATGAATGGGCTCATTGGAGTCCAGCGGTGGGAAATCCGTGTCTACCTCCCCGTCATCTTCAGCAATATGCAGGCAGTAGGCGCTGACGTTGTCACTGAAAGCAAAACCATAAAGGCAAGTGAGTGCTACAGGGAAAGGATATGTAACTAGACGGTATGGCCCAGCCAGCATGCCAACCCTGCTGCTCTCTACCCTCAGGCCAGGAAACCGGAGAATCCCTAACACCTGTTAGCAAGACAAAGGTGCCTTCACATTGTGTCATTTCTCCAACATTTACTGGACACTTACTTATTAGAGATAAGACCTAGAACTCAGTCCTTGGTATGAAAAGTGAGATTCAGTCCTAGCTTTAAAGGAAGGTCATAATCCAGAGGGGGAAATGCACTCACAAAAAAAAAAAAGGGGGGATAGTATTGTTGAAGAGCCCCTGGTGAACACACAGGTAAGTCTGGTAACTAAGACCAGCCACACCCTTTCCTTAAAAAGTAACTGCCTCTTTGGCTGGGATCTGATTCCAAACACTGCAGAACCTTAGCTGAATAAAAGCAAATGGCCTGGTTTATCCTGGCACTCACACCTGGTGTTTTGACCACTTCTAGACATGTTCTATTTCTCTATCATGTCCAGTCAGACCTTCCAGATTCTAGTCTTGCCCTTTTAGAATCAGCAAACACCTTTCCCTCCGAGGGACAATAAAAAGGCAATTTATTCACAGATAGGACATGGATACAATTTACAAGTTAAAATTAGGGTGGCTGTAGTTGGCAGAGTGCTCATCAAGCATGTATAAAGGCCTGTGTTTAATCTTCAGCACTGCATAAATCAGACATAGAGCTAGAGTCCTTAATCCCAGCACTTAGAAGGTAGAGGCAGGAAGATCACAAGTTCAGGATTATCCTTGGCCACAGAGCTAACAGGCCTGGGATATGTGAGACCTTGACAATACATTAGTGAATGTGTAAATAAATGAATGCTGAAACCATTGGCATACTTCAGAACGGGCTGGGAAATCGCAAACCTGCTAGCATGTAGGCAGGCTGGCTTCAGAAGCATAATCTAACAGTTCAGAAGGCAGGAGAACTCTAAATTCTGCAGTTCAAATCTGAAATTTTAATTATGTGATTGATGCTTTAATTAATTAATTCCAAAGTGTATGCTAATTGTTTAATTGGTTGCTTGATCTATATGGATCATTTTTTGAATTAAATGAGTTGATTTACAAAGTTTATTGATTGGATGTGACAATGAATTATTGTGCTGACTACCTGATTTGCAATTTTCCCAGTTAATTCACAATCTTAGCTTCAACTCTGTGTACTGAGAGAGCCTAATTCAGGGAATCTACACTCAGTGTGTCTGTCAAGGCTGGGAAGTATTTATTGTATAAACAGGTAATAGGGACAGATGAAAATTAATAGAAACATAAATCTGCTAAGTGGATTGATAACTTTACATTGTTACTTTCCAATACATGTGTTTGCAAAGTTCTTGTCTGAGTGGTGGGAACTTCTGGATCTTTAGAGCAAGCTGTCCACCATGTAGTGCCTGCAAAAACAGATGCTCTTTAGAGGCAGAAATGGCATGGGAAACCCAAGTTAAATTCTCAGCTCCATGACTATATGAGTTCAGAATATGCTTCATCAATAGTCCTGTCTTCCATTTCCTCATCCACAACAAGGTCCTAATGCTCTAATTCGGGATTACATTCAGTGATGTATATAGAGCCTAGCACATAGAATCTACAGATGAGGTGACTATAGCAAGATCAGATGCGAACTAGCTTGAACTAATTCTATCTGTTCTTAAGTTATGGACGCACAGAGGAGCAATGGGGCAGCTCATTCTGGGCAGGAGGGTCTCTGGGTTTAATGGGGTTGCTGTGCCTCTAGGGTTTTATGGGCAGAGCAGATGGGATGGGACAAGCAAGATTATTTTTTGCCATGCAAATCAACCTGAGAGAAGTCTGTGATTCCCCCAACACCACAGAGGTTCAAGGGCAAATAATAAGCCTATTATCGATCAAAGCACAAAGCCCAATACTAATATCAGAAGAATCCTGCTTTGACTGTCATGGGACACTTCCAAGTTCTCACAAAAAGATTCAACAAATACCATAAGCTTAGGTCTGAGAGTAAACCAAAGAGTGTAGCTCACCAATCCTGAAATACAAACTAGCAAGTAGCTCATTCAAAAATATCTGTACCTTGTTTACTCTGCCCAGTGTTCCATTCTAAGGACTCCTCTTGTATAGTACAAAAGGAGTGAGGGCATCAGCAAAACAAGGTTCTAGGCCCTCAACCAAAAACCTAAGGAGATAGTAAGTAAACATTCCATTCTAATACCTGTTGGTTCCCTTGCACCTACACAAAAAAAATCATCCTCCGACAGACGCTACTGTTGTTCTCTCTCTTGTGGAACTGCTTAGGATGCCTCATGAAGTGTTCCTAGGATACGGCAATGTTTCTGGCTATATGCACTGGGCACTGTATACCACACTCTGGGCAAACCAGCTTTGACACAGCCGCTGAGTTTTCACATCAGCTCAGTGAAATCAGTCTATTTTAAACACTAGGAAACTGAGGCTTACTGAGGCTAAGTGGCTTGTTTAACATTGGATGGCACATAAATTTCAGAGTTGACGTCCAAACCCAGGCAACCAAGAATCCCTTGACCCCACCAATCCTGGGGCCAAAGCCAGGCTGTTAAGATTTCTCAAGGTTCTTACTTGGTATCTGAGAAAGAACCGTTGTTCTTTTTAATGAGGAACGTGGAGAGATGTATGTGAACCTCCTCACATCCACAACAGGGGAGTGGAAACACAGAGAAGCAAGCTACGATGAGCCAGTTCATGGACATAGAGGGTGTAGAGGACTAAGGCTTTGTCGACTCCATTTTGCAACTCACTGATCAAAGTAGTAACTGGTGGCATTTTGAAATGGGAGGGGGAAAAAGGGAAAAAGCAGCTCTGTTCCCTGCCAAAGGAGTCTACAAATACCACAGGGCCCCTTCCTGCTCCATTCTGAATGAATGACATCTGCTCTTTGTGATGACTTACCAAATCTCTTTGATCTCCACCTTATGAGAATGGGTTTCTTGATTTCTCTACAATCATTTGATCTCTGACAGAATCCAAGTGCATCTACTTTGTGGCATTTTTGGTCACTGTTTCTAAACATCTATGGCCACACAGCTCCTTTTTCCTATTTATGCATCTACACTCCCAAAGAACATGGACTCTTCCCACTTACTGAAGAGTAAAATGGTTGGCATTTAGAAGTACTTAACAAATATTTGTTAAATGAATGAGTATATGAATGTGTAGATGGAATCACACTGAACAAAAGTAGAAGATACTATTAATGAGGTATGTGTTAACCAGAAGAGGTGTGAAGCTATCAGCTGACCGAGTAGGGAGCTCTGGGCATTATACACGTCAGAGACTGCAGCTTCAGATAAAGGGGAAAGCAGCAGAAGTCAAGGTGAAAGGATCTTTATTTCAGGCAGGACTTTATGCAGACCAGGCTGGCCTTAAACTTTCCACATAGCTGAAGCTGGCCTTAAGCTTCCAACTCTCCCACTTCTGCCACCAGAGTGCTGGCATTACAAGCACATGTAGTACCACACATGACTTCTTAAAGGGATGAGGAGGAGCACGATTCCTAAGTAGGAGAGGGCACTTCAAGAATCGTACCAACATCCCATTTCTTGATGGATAAAAACAGTAAGAAATGACTGCAGCTATATAAAGAATTGAGTTGTGCTCACAAAGACTATAAACTGTTCAAAGAGTTTTCAAAGGCTATGGAAACATTTGTCATGTGGAGTTTTTCTTTCTACCTTCTGTACTTTCCAAATGTCCTGTTCTCAATTTCATTTCCTTATAAGAGAGTTAGAAAAAGTCTGCAACAAGTTACCTTCCTAACCCTGACCTCCCAGGCTGTGGCCGCATGTGTGGCTTACTATTTCTCAGCACAGCCACAGGTTCCAAGTGCTGACTGCACTATGGAAACCTGCAATTACAGAGGAAATAATACTATCTGCTGCACAAGGGTCTTATAAAGATTACATAACTTTATTCATTGCAGCGTCTAGCATGAAAAAGGACTCTCATTTTGCAAGATTTCATCAACAAGTCTTCATCTTCTGGTTACAGCAAGGTAGAGAGAGAGCCACGAGGCAGGGAAGTCTACATTCCTGTCTGACTGGTACCTGAGAGGATAGATAATCCAGACTAACAAGCAGGAAGAGAAGAACAAGAGGCCGAGCCTTAACAATGGGTAGGCCTGGGAGCAGAGACAGCCAAACTGTAAGAGGATGGGGCTTTGAACACTGAGCAGGAGTAAAAGGTTCTGTGGTCAGAGCCTTTGGGCAGAGGAGATGGAAACACCAAGCAACCTTCAGTGAATACAGCAACTTGGTTTCACTCATCTATGTATCAATAACAATGTTAATTTTTTTTTCCATTGGGAAAATGTGTTTCACTGAGTTGACCAATATTCATTTTCTGTTCAAAGGCTGGTTTGGCTTTTATGATGTGACAGAAGCCTGCAGCCTATATACAGATAACATTTAATTCATACATGAAAATTCAGGAGTGTTCCAGAAAGCATCCCATATTTTTCCCAGTTTTATCTGGCATATTCATAAAAATTCATCCTTCCTTGGAAATGCAGGAGAAAGTCCTTTGATGTGTGATGACCACAGACAAATGGGTACTGCTTGGTTTTGCTTTTATACTTTATTCTGAAACGTCCAGGGCTCTCAGTACCAGGGTCCTCGTGGTTACGGTGATAGTCAATTAATATTAAGAGTCTGCAAGGGCACTGTGGGAGGTTAATGAGAGATTGTAACTCAGAGGTTGATCTCTGAAGTCAGAGGAAAAATTAAGACCGTCAAAGTTTCTATTTCTTCAAAACCCACATAAAATGAATGGTAAGAATGCTAAATACTATTGTAAGGTTCAAAGCACAGCAAAACACAGAAGTGGCTCTAAGTTCCCCAGGTTCCCAAGAGGAGCAGCTCCAGAGAGAAAACACCTGCTGGCTGCTATCTGCCCTCCGTTCTGGGAGCCTCTGTCTCTTCAAACCCAAGGGCCTTCTGTGCAGACAGCTTTGCTCCACCATGAGAGGGTCCCCGTTGTTTTCCTACCATAGCATGTTCCTGTATAGAGCTGTGTTGTCTTGCACATGTTTACGATAATTATATTAACATTCTAATTTGCTGATTCTATTGTTTCTGTACACTGAAGTCCTGTGTACTGTTCTAAATTAGACAATCTTCCAAATAAATTTACAGAAATGTTGGGACTCTGAATTTCACAAACACAGTCTATCATAAAGTTTCCCTATAGACAGTCTTTTAATCCCACTACCAGCAGGACATTTCAGAATTGTGACCTCTTGCATAAAGCCTTCCCCTACCTTTAGAATCTGCCTTCTACAGGAACATACCTTCCACTGTGCTCTGCTGCCTTCCATTCCAGAGCACATACCCTGGGCTGAGCCAAACCTTCTAGCAGCTCCCTCACCAGGTGACATGTCAGTCTCATCTCTGTGTGGACTGTCAGCCTGGAGGCACCGTGTTCCTAGATGGTCGAGTCACTATAATTTAGCTCAAGCCTCATTACTGCTGGCAAGGCTTCCCTGACTGCCTCCAACCCCAGTGCAGTACAGAGCTCTAGACAGAACCAGAAAGGCTTACTCCCGTGTCCATGGAACTCTCTGGATGTTCACTGTTCTGCAGGTCTCAACGATACAGAAGTGAGCATGTATGACCTGATATCTGTCTGAACTAACAACCTGACCCCTGAGAGCACAGACTTTGATTATTTATACCCCAATGCCCAGCACAGGGTTTGGAATGGCATCCATAGCCCGCAATATTGAGGGGAGGTAAGCAGGCAGGGTCTCTACTCTGAGTTGTGGCTATGGCATCTGTTCTAGGGTTTCTACTGTTGAGACAAAAAAATCATATTATAATCCACCACTGGAGCAAGTCAAGAAGGAACTCAAGTAGGGCTGGTAGCTAAAGGCAGGAGCTGATACAGAGACCATGGGGGAGTGCTGCTTATTGGCTTGCTTCCCCTAGCTTTCTCAGTCTGCCCCACCCCCTTTTAAAAATTTATCTTTTCACTTTACATCCCAGTATGGGCACCCCCACTCCTCCCAGTACTCCCCCACAAACATTCTCCCTCCATTACCCCCTCCCCTTCTCCTTGGGGAATGGGGAGGTTTTACCCCCCATCAAATACCACCCTTCCAACCACCTCTATCTCCCCAACCACCCTTGGCACAACAAGTCACTCTAGGATTAGGCAAATACTCTTCCTCTGAGGCCAGACAAGGTGACCCAGTTAGGGGAACAAAAGATCCACATCAGTCTGCCTTCTTATAGATACCAGGTCAACCAGCTCAGGGATAGCACCACCCACAATGGGCTGGGCCCTCCTCCCTTGATCAGTAGTTGAGAAAATGTCTTACAGCTGGATCTCATGGAGGCATTTCCTCAAAGGAGGTTCCTTCTCTGTGCTAACTCCAGTACAAGTCAAGTTCGCACAAAACCAGCAGTGCAGCATCTGTTCATGATGCTGCTTATAAGAAGAGCTTCATAGCTGGACAGGGTGGCGCAAGCCTTTAATCCCAGCACTCGGGAGGCAGAGGCTGGCAGATCTCTGTGAACTTAAAGACCAGTCCTGTCTACAGAATGAGTTCCATGATAACCAGGGCCATTATGAACTATGCAAAGAAATGCCCCACCCACTCTCTCTTAAACAAAAGGAAGAAGGAGGAAGAGGAGAGCAGGTTCATTTCTTTGTACAGAATAATAAGAGCAGGAGAGAGATAGCTCAGCCAATAAAGGATAGGCTCACATAAAATATTAAAGCATAGGAAACCAGCAGCTCTAGCTCAGATCTTAACTGACAACTGCACCCTACTCATTCCCTGCCTGTGCCATGTAACAAAACAGGGGGAATGTGGGAGGTTATGTAACTCCTAGTTCTCAGTTTCTTAGTAGCAAAAGCATCACTTATAACTTCCAAATGCCAAAAGCAGTAAGACAATGAACTAAGAATGCTTTAGCACACAGTGGGACACTACCTTATCTATAAACCATCACCGAGAAGTAAGCAACACTAGCAGTTTATAAACTGAGTATTGGCTTGCTTTTTCTTCTACTCAGTGACTAAAATGCCCACAGTACATGTTATATTCTTATATCTATCATTTAAATCAGGACATTGGGACCCGAAAGAAGGCTCAGCAGTTAAGAGCTACTATTCCAGAGAACCTGGGTCCCTGTCCCAGCACCTACTTGGCAGCTCACAACTGTCTGCAACTCTAGTCCCAGGAGATCTGACACCCTCTTCTGGCCTTTCTGGGCACCAGGGACGCAAGTGGTATGCCAACATATATGCAGGCAAAATGCCCATACACATAAAATTGAAATTAAAAACGATGAAAATAGTGGGGGAATTCTAGTGAGGGAGAGGAGAGGAGACAAGCACAGAAGGGAGTGAAATGACAGGAAGGGAATCTGAAAACGTTCTAAGGAACTGTACTGCTAACCATCTACCTAAAAGCTCCTACACTACACTTAAATTACTATATAAATAGATGCTTGCCTTAAATAAAATGCTTACGCTGTCCACTTTACTAAACCAGCATAATCCCTCACCCCTCTTTTGAACAAATACAGACTGGATGCAGAAAACTACAACCAATCAAAATTCAGCGTTAGGGAGCCCAGTCCCATCAGATACATCTTCACCTACTGCACCTAAGGCTCAGAAGTCGCTGCTGAAGAAGAGACTATTAAGAGCCAGAGGAACAGGAATTTTGCTGTGAGATTGTCAGAATGTCAGAAGCTACACTCATAAAGTCTCCATAATTGCCTAAATATGAGCTAAACAAAACAATACCGACAGACACGGCAAAGTGGGTGGGCTAGAGGACACAAAGAACTGTAGGCATGTAAAGAGCACTGAGAGCAGGAGGACGAGCGCACCAACTGCTTATCCAATACCAAATAGTCGTTCCTGAAAAACAAACACGTAACTTATACGGACTGAGCAGGCTGTTCTTATGTATTTAAGAACACACAGATCTGCCACCCGGAACGGCGGCTCGTAGAGGCTGAGCAACTGGTGGGTGGGAGACCTGGGCTGCCAGGGAGCAGAGAGATCTCTGCGGAGTGCACACGGAAAGTGCACCCCCTCCCTTGCCCTGCCCTGCCAGATCCAGCAACCAGGAACAGAAATTTCGAACTTCGGTTTCCACCCAGTGGCGACTTCAGGACACAGAGCGGAACCTGGCCCATCTGCCACCCAGAACGGCAGCTCGTAAAGGCTGAACAACTGTGACCTAGAACAGAACTTAGGAACTTCTGTTTCCACCCAGAGGCGACTTCAGGACACAGAGCGGAACCTGGCCCATCTGCCACCCAGAACGGCAGCTTGTAAAGGCTGAACAACTGGTGAGTGGGAGACCTAGGCTGCGGGGGAGCAGAGAGATCTCTGCGGAGTGCACACGGAAAGTGCACCCCCTGCCTTGCCCTGCCCCGCCCTGTCTGATCCAGTAACCAGGAATAGAACTTTGGAACTTCTGTTCCCACCCAGCGACTCTGAGGCATAGAACAGGGCTCGACCCATCTGCCACCTGGACCAGTGGAGATCCAGGGACACAGACCAGATACAAGGGAAAGTCAAGAACATATCACTGACAACAAAATGGCAAGAGGAAAGCGAAAGAGTATATCCCAAGGAAACCAAGACAACCTGGCAACACCAGAACCCAGCTCTCCCATAACAGAAAACATCGGAATTCCAAACACTCCAGAAAAGAAAGACACAGACCTGAAATCATACCTCAAGACCCTGATAGAGATACTTAAACAAGAACGGGAGGAAAAGCAAAAAGATTCAGAAGCTTTTAAAGAGGAAACAAGAAAAACACTCAAAGAACTCAAAGAACTAGAGGAAAACAGAATCAAAGAGATGAAGGAATGGAAGAGGGAATTTAAAACGGAAATTGACACAATAAAGAAAACACTAAAAGAGATAACCCTAGAGGTAGAACACCTAAAAAAGAAATCAGGAATCACAGAAGCAAGCATTTCCAATAGATTACAAGAGATGGAAGAGAGAATCTCGGGGGCAGAAGACAACATTGTAAACATAGACAAAACAGCCAGAGAAGATGCAAAAAACAAAAAGCTCCTAACCCAAAATGTCCAGGAAATCCAGGACACAATGAGAAGACCGAACCTAAGGATAATAGGAATAGAAGAGGGAGAAGAGTATCAACTAAGAGGCACAGTAAATATCTTCAACAAAATCGTAGAAGAAAACTTCCCTACCCTCAAGAATGAGATGACCACGAGCATAAAAGAAGCCTTCAGAACTCCAAATAGGTTGGACCAGAAAAGAAATACCTCCCGACACATAATAGTAAAAACATCAAGTGCCCAAAGCAAAGAAAGAATACTAAAAGCAGTAAGGGAAAAAGGTCAGGTAACATATAAAGGCAGGCCAATCAGACTCACACCCGATTTCTCAACAGAGACTATGAAAGCTAGAAGAGCATGGACAGACATCATGCACACCCTAAGAGAACCCAAGTGCCAGCCCAAGCTGCTATACCCAGCAAAACTATCAATCACCATCGATGGAGAGATGAAGATATTTCAAGACAAATCAAAATTTACACAATATCTGACCACAAACCCAGCACTACAACGAATTATAGGTGGAAAACCCAATACAATGAGGGAAAATACAGCCTAGTAAAAACAAGAAAACTAAAAGAAGAAAAAGACACAGACACAACTCAACCCACAAAAGCAATAATGGCAGGAAACAGAAACAACTATTCCTTGATATCTATTAACATAAATGAACTCAACTCCCCAATAAAGAGACATAGGCTATCAGACTGGATACATAAACAAAATTCAGCATTTTGCTGCATACAGGAAACTCATCTCAGAGACAGAGACAGACACTATCTCAGAGTTAAAGGGTGGGAAAAAAACTTCCAAGCAAACAGCTCCAAGAAGCAAGCTGGAGTGGCTATTCTAATATCGAATAAAGTAAATTTCCAACCAAAAGTTATCAAAAAAGATAAGGAAGGACACTTTTTACTCATTACCGGGGAAACCGGTCAGGAGAAACTCTCAATTCTTAACATATATGCTCCAAATAAAAAAGCACCCACATTCAAAAAAGAAATCCTACTAAAGCTCAAAAAATATATTTCACCTTACACAATAATAGTGGGAGACTTTAATACCCCACTCTCACCAATGGACAGATCATGGAAACAGAAACTGAACAAGGACACTGCAAAACTAGCAGAGACTTTGAACCAACTAGAATTAATAGATATATACAGAACATATTATCCTAAAGTAAAAGAATACACCTTCTTCTCAGCACCCCATGGCACCTTCTCGAAAATTGACCACATAATTGGACACAGAGCGAGCCTCAATCGATATAAGAAGATTGAAATACTCCCATGCATCCTCTCAGATCACCATGGTCTACGGCTGGTCTTTAACAACAACAAAGACAACAAAAAGCCCATATACACATGGAAACTAAACAACGCTCTGTTAAACGATAGCAGGGTCAAAAAAGAAATAAAAAAAGGAATTAAGGATTTTCTAGAATTCAACGAAAACAAAAACACAACATACCCAAACCTATGGGATGCAATGAAAGCAGTACTGAGAGGAAAACTCATAGCCCTAAGTGCTTCCAAAAAGAAACTGGAGAGAGCTTACATCAACAACCTGACAGCACAGCTAAAAGCCCTAGAACAGAAGGAAGCAGATATACCCAAAAAGAGTAGACGGCAAGAAATAATCAAAATTAGGGCAGAAATAGACCAAATAGAATCAAAAAGAACCATTGAAAAAAATCAACAAAACCAAGAGTTGGTTCTTTGAGAAAATCAACAAGATTGATAAACCCCTAGCAAGACTAACTAGAGGGCAAAGAGAGAGTATACAAATTAACAACATCAGAAAGGAAAGTGGGGACATAACAACTGAAACTGAGGAAATTCAAGAAATCATCAGATCCTACTACAAAAACTTATACTCCACAAAATTGGAAAATCTGGAGGAAATGGATGAATTCCTAGACAGATACAAGATCCCAAAGTTAAACCAGGACCAAGTAAACCATCTAAATAACCCTATAACACCTAAAGAAATAGAAGAAGTCATCAAAAGTCTCCCAACCAAAAAAAGCCCAGGTCCAGACGGGTTCAGTGCAGAATTTTATCAGACATTTATTGGGGATATAACACCAATACTCTCCAAACTATTCCAAAAGATAGAATCAGATGGAATACTACCTAACTCATTTTTTGAGGCTACAATAACCCTCGTACCTAAACCACACAAAGACCCTACAAGGAAAGAGAACTTCAGACCAATCTCACTTATGAACATTGATGCAAAAATACTCAACATAATTCTTGCAAGCCAAATTCAAGAACACATTAAAACGATCATTCATCATGACCAAGTAGGCTTCATCCCTGGGATGCAGGGATGGTTTAATATAAGGAAATCCATCAATGTAATTCACCATATAAACAAACTCAAAGATCAAAATCACATGGTCATCTCACTAGATGCTGAGAAAGCATTTGACAAAATCCAACACCCCTTCATGTTAAAAGTCCTGGAAAGAACAGGAATCCAAGGTCCATACCTAAACATAATAAAAGCAATATACAGCAAACCAACAGCCAACATCAAACTTAATGGCGAGAAACTTGAAGCAATCCCACTACAATCAGGGACTCGACAAGGCTGCCCACTCTCCCCCTACCTATTCAACATAGTACTGGAAGTCCTGGCTGGAGCAATTAGATAGCAAAAGGAGATCAAGGGGATACAAATCGGAAAGAAAGAGATAAAAACATCACTCTTTGCCGATGACATGATAGTGTACTTGAGTGACCCCAAAAATTCCACCAGAGAACTTCTACAGCTGAAGTTCAGCAAAGTGGCTGGATACAAAATTAACTCGAACAAATCAGTAGCCTTCCTATACTCAAAGGACAAACATGTGGAGAAAGAAATTAGGGAAAAGGTACCCTTCACAATCGTCACAAAAACTATGAAATACCTTGGTGTGACTCTAACTAAGCAAGTGAAGGACCTGTACGACAAGAACTTCAAACCTCTAAAGAAAGAAATTGAGGAGGATCTCAGAAAATGGAAAGATCTCCCATGCTCATGGATTGGAAAGATCAACATCTTAAAAATGGCCATCCTACCAAAAGCAATCTACAGATTCAATGCAATCCCCATCAAAATTCCAACCCAGTTCTTCATGGAACTGGAAAGATCAATGTGCAATTTCATATGGAATAACAAAAGACCTAGAATAGCTAAATCCATCCTCAACAACAAAAAACCATCTGCAGGAATCACTATCCCTGACTTCAAGCTATATTACAAGGCAATTGTGCTGAAAACTGCATGGTACTGGTACAGAAATAGGCATGTGGATCAATGGAATAGAATAGAAGATCCAGAAATGAGCCCTCATGTATATGGTCACCTGATTTTTGACAAAGGAGCAGTAAACATTCAATGGAAAAAGGACAGCCTATTCAACAAATGGTGCTGGTCCAACTGGCACTCAGCATGCAAAAGAATGAAAATAGACCCTTTCTTATCTCCTTGTACAAAGCTCAAGTGTAAGTGGATCAAAGATCTCCACATTAAACCAGATACACTGAAACTATTAGATGAGAAAGTAGGGAAAACCTTAGAACACATAGGCACAGGAGAAAATTTCCTGAACAAAACACCAATGGCTCAAGCTCTAAGGTCAAAGATTAACAAATGGGACTCAATGAGATTGCAAAGTTTCTGTAAGGCTAAGGACATCGTCAAGAAAACAAAACGGCAACCAACAGAATGGGAAAAGATCTTTACCAACACCACATCAGATAGAGGCCTAATATCCAAGGTATACAAGGAACTCAAAAAGCTAGACACCAGAGAATCAAATAACCCTATAAAAAATGGGGTACAGAGCTAAACAAAACGTTCTCAGTTGAGGAACACCGAATGGCCACGAAACATCTGAGGAAGTGCTCGACATCCTTAGCCATCAGGGAAATGCAAATCAAAACAACCCTGAGATTCCACCTCACACCAGTCAGATTGGTCAAGATCCAAAAATCAGATGACAGCAGATGCTGGAGAGGCTGCGGAGAAAGAGGAACACTTCTCCACTGTTGGTGGGGTTGTAAACTAATACAACCACTCTGGAAATCAGTCTGGCGATACCTCAAAAAATTGGATATAGTACTACCTGAAGACCCAGCTATTCCACTTCTGGGCATATACCCCAGAGACACTTTAATACACAACAAAGATATATGCACCACAATGTTCATAGCAGCTCTATTTATAATAGCCAGAAGCTGGAAAGAACCCAGATGTCCTTCAGAAGATGAATGGATACAAAAATTGTGGTACATTTACACAATGGAATACTACTCAGCCACCAGAAACAATGACTTAACCAAATTCTTAAGAAAATGGCTGCATCTAGAGAATATCATCCTGAGTGAGATAACCCAGTCACAAAAGAACAGACATAATATGCAGTCGCTGATATTGGGATGCTAACCCCAGAGGCTTGCACTCCCCCAGAAATAACTCACAGACTGTATAAAGTCCAAGAAATAAAGAAAACAAAATATATATATATATATTTACAAAACAAGAAGACTTTGACTATTTCCATATTGCGTTTTGTTTTGCATGTACTTTACGCTCATGGTAACTATTAGGTTTTCAATACATACTATCAAGCCCTCGAAAAAAATCAAGTACTGACTAAAAAATATATTCACATAGTTTTATGTAAAAATTATTTTAATATCTGAAAAAACAGTACTGACAAAAATGTATAATTTTTAGCAAAAAATGTTTAAAATCTGTACATTTATCTTTGTTTTGTAAAATAAAGTCTTTAAAAAAAAAAAAAAAAAAAAAAGAACACACAGACACATCAGCAATAAAGAAAAGGAGACCATGAATTGGAAAGAGAGTAAGTCAGGGAGGGGTGGTGGTGGTATAAGGGAGCATTTAGAAGGAGAAAAGGAAAGGGAGAAATGAAGCCATTATATTAAAATCTCAAACAATAATTTTATAAAACTAAATAATAATAATCAATAATAAAAACACAAACAAACTAACAAAGCAGGGAGATTTCACCAGATTGGCAGTTACTGGTGAGGAAAGGTCTGTGAGAGGTAGAAGCTTGCTTTCTCAGACTCCTGGAGAAGGCCTCCCTCGCATAGTAGGGCTGAGCCATTTGTGTAGACCTGAAGGTTCCCACGCAGATGCTCCCATCTGCTTCACATATCACTGGCTGCGCAGTGTTCTAAACTGGGGTAGAAGCTCACAGAGACACCAAGCATACTCACACCTGTTTCACAGTTCTTGAGATGTCTCTGGGATGCTCCTTGAATAAGCTAAGCTCTCCATTTGCCCCAGTTCTAAACCTCTTTGTTTACTGGGACTCTGTTTCAACATGGGTCCTCAGTGACCACACTGAAGGCTTTTCTCTTCTCACTAACCCGAGGCTTCAGTAAACATCTGTACACAGATTCACATTCCTGGTTTGTCTCCCTATCCTCTGAACTCTAGCAACCAAATACAAAGGACCATCAAGTTAACAGGCAGACTAAACTCAGTGTCCTGCCCCTGCTCTCCACACTGTGAAGGCCAAGCAACAGTAAGGCTCCTTATCTCATCACAGGGGACCATAGCACACAGACCAAGTCTGAAATCTAGGCCATCATCTTGAACACTACTTCTCACCCAGACTCCCTTATCCAAGTCACCCCCACATGCTAGGAGCTGTACCTCAGGTATTTTAGAAGCTGTCCACTCCTCTTAGTCTAGTCACCCTTTCTTCCTGCTGGTCTCTGTGCTGCAGCCACAGCAGCCCACAGCTCCCTCCTGCCTTGGCTTTGCTGCCACACTATTCCATTTCGGGCCTCTCTCAATACAGGGCTTCTGCTGCCCTTCCCAGAACATCTCTCCCTGACTTCAGCGTAGGCACCCAGAAATGGCATCCTTTCCTTAAAACACTGAGTTCTACTCCATGAAAAAAGTTCAGCACTGTAAATCAGCAAATGCCTAAGACATAGCAAACACTCAGTGAATGCTGGAAAGATGCATGGATGCATACAAGAGAGAAGTGAAATGAGCCATTGGTAATCGCTTCTACCCAACACTTTAAGTTTCTGAGTCAAGTGACAACATTCCTTTTGCACCCCATTCTATATCTAGGGCCCTCGGTTCCAAAAACATTTGCTGAAAGAATGAAAGGTGGTAAAGTCTTTAAATATCAGTGGCTGCCAAAGAAGAGCTGGCGGGGGGTGGGGTGAGAGGATACATAGGTGATCCACAGGGCAGGATTTCAAAAGGCAGAAAGGCATATCTGACTAGAAAATAATATGCACAAGGAACTGTTGTCATTACATGCATAGAATTGCAGCTAAGAGTGCCAAGGGGGAAGGGCTGTTAAAGCTGATCACATATTTAAGCAAAGGCTCTTAGAGATGACTAAGGAACATAGAGGGGAAGGAGGTGGTAATCTAGAAAGGTAAGGAGACTAGACTGAAGTGTGAACTGAAAGGAGACAGGAGAGAGGCGCAGCCTCACTAATACTGCCACACACTGATATCAGAGCACCACACCTTGGTGCCTGTAATAAGAGTGCTAACTCGGTGCTAGAGAGATGGCTTAGAGATTAAGAGCACTGAATACTATTCTAGAGGTTCTGAGTTCAGTTCCCAGCAACCACATGGTGGCTCACAACCATCTGTAATGTAATCTGGTGTTCTCTTCTGGCAAGCAAAACACTGTATACATAATAAATAAATAAATAAATCTTAAAAAAAAGAGTGCTAACTCACAGTCCTGCGTGAATGACTGCTAGAAAATTGTAGGCTATAGATTTTCTCATTTTTTTTAAAAACAACAATCTGTTATAGCGTATATTACATTTTACATTTATAGTGTATACTACATTTCAAGAACACTATACTGTTTGGAACCTAAGTAACACAAGCAAGGTCAGCCTGCTGCAGTAACACCAGATTCAAAAACAAGGCCATGGCTCTGTATTTTATACTTAAAAAAAAAAAGATTTATTTATTTCATGTAGGTGGGTACACTGTAACTCTTCATACACACCAGAAGAGGGCATTGGATCCAGTTACAGATGGTTGTGACCTACCGTGTGGTTGCTGGGATTTGAACTCAGGACCTCTGGAAGAGCAGTCAGTGCTCTTAACCACTGAGCCATCTCTCCAGCCTTTTATTTACACTTTTAACTGCTATACTGCACTCTGACAAAGAGACAAAGATGCTAACATGTTTCAGAGTGTCTACAAAAAATAATGATGCTTATGCTTACTGACATAAACTCTTAGCTATATAAAGGTCACCAACTCTCCTCAAGGGCTACAGATAGCTGACAGTGGACTAGTAACACAACTCTATCACAGAATGGGAATCTGTACCACTTGGCTAGACCACTGCTTGGTATGTTCAGTACTTTTCAACTACTGTTCAATAAGTGGCTACTATGCATTTCTCAAATGGCATGTCTGAGTGGAGATTAAATTGCAAATAGATACCACATATTAAAATTTTACAACCACAACAAGATTTGTAAGTGTGTTTTATATATAAAAATGTATATAATGGTGACAGGGGTGTGTGTGTGTGTGT
Source organism: Micromys minutus (assembly GCF_963924665.1). NCBI lineage: Eukaryota > Metazoa > Chordata > Mammalia > Rodentia > Muridae > Micromys > Micromys minutus. The sequence continues at coordinate 10,336,002 of NC_137982.1, read as the reverse complement.
GTGTGTGTGAGTCTTTTAAAGCTACGGTGCCCAGCAGCTTACACTGGTCTGCACCTGCCTATGTTATCAAGAATGGCTCTGAACTGATCCCCCCCACACAACCTCCCAAGAGCTGGGTCACAGGCTTGTCCCTTCATGCCCTGTTTTATGGAATACTAGGGACAGACCCCCAGGGCTCCCTGCATGTTAAGCAAGCACACTCCCAAATGAGTCAAGCCTCTACACCCCCATCCCAATGCTGAAATGATGCAATTCTGAACAAAATAACATATATTATATAAAATTTAAATCATCTTTTGCTGATTTTAAAAATTGACGACCAGGAAATTTGAAGTTGCAAACGTGCCCTCTGCTGTCAGCTTACTTGTCACTTCTGAATGGTGTGGCTCAGCAGCCAGGCGCCTCCACTACTGAGCATGGCCGTAATCCGCAAAGGCACTGCCCAGGACTACAGGAACTCTTCAGGAGTTTAGCAGCTCACCTATCAGCAGCCTGATAAACACCAACAGTAGATACGAGGCTAGAGCAATGCTGGTGAGTCTAAGGGACTACAGACAGAAAAGGGCAGGAGTGGAAGGGTGCTCCCGTGTACATGAGAGTCAAGACATATGACCTAAGTACACAGACTGCAGGAATAATCAAAAACTACCCTTAAAGAAGCACTTAAATGACCTATAAAGCAGAGTAAATGTGGCTCTGTGTGAAGAGCAGGTGCATATCTCAAGTTCCTGACAGAGTAAAAACTCACAGGATTTTCTTTTTTTTCCCACAAATGGCTGTTATTCAAAAGATATTGTTCCAATCCTGAATCTAATGGAGAAAAACAAACTAAGGAATGTTTTAGCAAATCTTATAGGCCAGAAGCAGTCAGTTGGTCATCAGCACAGGGGCAAAGGCAGTTTAATGGAGAAGAACAGTCATTTTACAATTGGTGCTAGAGCAACAAAGGTATCCACATATGAACCAGGCATCCAAACACAGCCCTCCCTCCAGGCTGAACCTAAGGCATATTCTTTTCTCTGTTGCCTTCTTGCAGCACTAGGGATTGAACCCAGGACCTTACTCCTTGTGCATGTTAGGCATACTCTACTAAGAGACACCCCAAGTCCAGGTTCATAGATCTAAATATAAAGTACATGATCATACAACTTCTAGAAGAAACTATTTCTAGGAGAAAACTATGTGACCCTGGGTATACTGAGAACCTTTTATATACAACTCCAGGACCAGCCGGATGACTCAGCAGGCAAGCATGTTCACCACCATGGCACCACATGCCATGGTACACACCCAAGTGTAACCATCATGGCACATGTGCACACACATACACATACCCAAGTGTAAAAAATTAACGGAGTGGATATAACACCAAAAGCATCATCTATGAAAAAAAGAGCTGGTAAGTTCACTAACATCTAGAACATCTTCTGGGTAAGAGATGCTATTAAAAGGAAGAAAAGGCAAATACACATTGAGAAGAAAGTCTGCAAAGCATCTGGAAAAAAAAAATGTATCTAAAAATACAAAGAATTCTTAAAACTCAATAAGAAAACGTTAATTTCAAAATGAGTAAAACTTCTTACTGCCCATCCAAGCAGTCAAGCAGCAATCAAGCATAAACTGTTCAGCATCATCCATTAGGGACTACAAATTGGCACGAAATGACCACTACATACCCATAGAATAGTAAAAATCCATATGCCAGCTGCTCTGAATGCTGGGGAGACCGTGGGCAACACAACTCTAGCTGCTCACTCATGGGAAAACTAAAGGCCAGAAGCCTTCTGAAAGACAGGTTCATAGATCTAAATATAAAGCACATAATCATACAACTTCACAAGTGACCACACGGGCTTTACCTGACCGTGCAACCCAGAACTGTGCTCCTAGGTACTGGCCCAAATGAGATGAAAACTCACAAGCACACAAAACCATCATGGGAACATGTACCATAGCTTTCTATATAATGGCCAAAATATTCCAAAGGACGAGATATTCTTCAATGGAAACACAAAAGAAGGAAAACAGTATCTTCTGCTATAAAAAGAAATGAAGCAGCTGGGCACGGTGAGCACTTGTGGTCTCAGCACTCAGGAGATGGAGGCTTGAGGGAATGCTGGAGCCCAGGAGTCTGTGGCCAACCTACAAACATCTCTATAAAGAGATCTTGGAGAGGAGCTTTAATATGTGTCTCTTAATCCTTAAACCAAATAGTCAAAATCCAAGGCAACCTGGAGAGATTTTCCCCCCCTCAAAACCATGGACTACATACAAAGAAATTACAGTAAGACCTCCAAATCTAAACAAAATTTTGTAAGGTAGAAAATTCAATAAATGTGAATAATGAAGTCTAAATTGTTCAATCTGGTCTTGTAGACAGACTTAAATAATTTCAGTTAGTGTCTTCCCACTGTTTCTCTCAGAATCAGTACATCAAAATCGGGTGGAAATAGGCTAAATCCCACAAGTCAGGTCTGACACAACAGTTAACAAACACAAGAATAAAGAAAGTCAAGAATCCCAGCCACCTTCTCCACTCCTTCCCTGGGGCAAGTTGGGTGCTGCAGTTTTCAGAGCACAGGGTAGTTGAAGTTGAACAATACTCTTGTATAAACATTTTTCTTGACAAACCAAAATTGGAGGAAAGCTCTTACAAGCATCTAGCAATTTAGTCCCTGTGAATGAAGTGCTCTTCCGCAGCCCAGCCCACTGGGAAAGACCAAATAAGGATGTATTCCAAGGCATCAACGCTAACAGGCTGAAAAGAAAATCCTTCCCACACCTCCCCACAGGAAGGGATTTCTAGGATTTATTTTACAGACTGGCTTACATCAAAAAGGACTAAGAATCCAGTGTTGCAGACAAACTACAAAACCCTGAAAGGCCTGTGGCTTAACTTGGTAATTCAAAATGCAATGGAGGGCCTGGAGCAGGCGGTGTGTGACCACTGAAATGTCAGCAAGCCAAGCTCAGCCACAGACATTGACAAAGTAATGTAAAAGATAAGAAGATAAAAGATCACCCTAGGAGGGTCCCAGGATACATATAACCTAAGCTGATTACCCATTTGACCCTTCCTTTCAGTTTTGTTTTGTTTTTTTTAAATAAATCTTTCAGTTTTCATTTTGGAAAAAAAGAAAAAAAGAAAAAAAAAGCCTCCTCTTACCAACTATGAAAAAACTAAGGAAGCTAAATCATTTTAGATTACCAAATGGAATACACATAATTTAAAATATGAAAAAAATACATTAAGTATATTTTACCACAATTGCAATTCTCTAAATATGTTTGCCAGGAAGGGGTTTTCAGGAATGCCAGCCTGGATGACCACAGTTTTTTAAATTTGTTCAAATTAAAGTTTGAATTTAAAAGGTTTTCTCTTAATTTGTGGTAAGACAAACAGACATTTTTAAGTTCTCTGATTTGAGAGTGTTGTATCAATATGAATAACTCAGCATGTAGTGCTGTGCCATTTAATCAGTGAATTGAGGGGCTGATAAAAGTGGGTCCTCAGGGCTGGAGAGATGGCTCAGTGGTTAAGAGCACTGACTACTTTTCCAGAGGTCCTGAGTTCAAATCCCAGCAACCACATGGTGGCTCACAAACCATCTGTAATGGGATCTAATGTCCTCTTCTGGTGTGTGTGAAGACAGAGACAGTATACTCATATATATAAAATAAATAAATCTTTTAAAAAAAGTAGATGCTTTTAAGTCTAGTGTTCTATACAGTTAATAGCTTCAATATACAAAGTATTTATGATCCCGTGAATTGCTCCAGTACATTTTCTGTTGTTTTTTTTTCCTTAAATAATGTAGTGACTTTTTATGTGCTTCAAACTATCTCCACCAATGCCTAATTGTTCTTACAAATTTCCTGTTTCATAGATTTTTTGTTTCCTTGGTTCTCTGTGTAGTCTTGGCTGTCCTAGAACTCACTCTGACTAGTATTCTTTTATTCAATGCTGCAGAACACTTTTATTTTTGCATTTTAAAATCAGTATATAAACCAATGGATTTCTCTACGTGCTTTTCACAATACTTTGTTCTGCTGATCCTCTTGTCTGGCCCTTCCCCATGGCTGACAGGTTCTAGCAAAAACTGTACTGAAGTGGCCTGTTTCAGAAGGGCATAGTCAAGGCCATGGTGTTTTCTTCCTGTGATGCATGATGCTAGGTAAACACAGTAAGAACTATTACGTTACTTAAATGAGTTATTCTTCGCTTTGGTATGAGTTTGAGGGCAGCCTGGTCTACATAGCAAGTTCCCAGGACAATAATAGATGCTACACAGAGAAACTGAAAAAACAAAAAGAGAAAACAAACAAAGTCTGACCCATCTCTGGCAGCTGTCAATAAGAAGGGACAAGAAGGAGTGCAGGACAGATTTTGGATTTAGAAGGAAAAGAGAGAATCTAGATTCTGTGCCATTTTATACTAGAGAGAGCACCATAACACTAAAACTTATTTTAAGTCAAATTTCATATAATGTATATATGAATTTATATATGAGTATATATAAAAATAGGTGAGTCTTTGGGGCATTACCCTGGCCAACAATACATCTGAATAAACATATCCTTTTTGTGTATGTTTTTGAGACAGGGCCGGGCCTGACACTAAGGCCTTACTATGTAGCCCAGGCTAGCCTGAAGCTTGAAATGATTCCCCTGCCTCTGTGTCCAGATGCCAGAAGCATGTGGACCACTACACCAGGCTCTCTGATTCTTTATTTTCTTCCTTGTACCTTGTCTACCTGATGAGCTTAACTTTTCTCTGGCTATTTAGAAAACTGTAGGTACTTCTCTGCTTTTAGTGGCATTTATGTGCATGTATGTGTATTGTATTTGTGGAGGACAGGGGTCAACATCTGGTATCATCTTCTACAAATCTCTACCTTGTTGGGGCCTCCCACTGAACTGTCTTGGCTGCCTAGCAGCAAAACCCTGGGATCTCTCTGTCTCTACCATATGGCACCCATGAAAAAGTTGGGTACAACAGTGCATGAAATTCCAACTCTGGATAAACTCCTGAGGCCTTACTGGACAATCAACCTAGACTAATTGGTGAACTCCAGGCTAAGAAGAGACAATTTCAAGACACAAGCTGGACAGCTCTAGCTTCCACATTCGCTTGTGTATATGTACAAACACATGCACACATGCACACACACCACAATTCACCTAATGTTCTTTAAAAAGAACAATTAATTTAAAAAATGTATTCTAACATATAATATACTTATGTTATTTTAAAATTGAAAAACTGCTTCAAATACTTCCAGGTTAGTTCTACTATAAAAAATACTGATAGATACAATACAGTTTTTAAAAGAAAGGGTTCAAAGAATAAAGACCAAAAAGTCTAAGCAGCAACTGTCTGAAGTGAAGGGATGTGCTCAGTGTGATATATGGTCTCTGTTAAGGGATAGGTGGGTGATCAGGAAGCTGGGTTTACAGTTGTTCCTCAGCAGTCTGCAGGGAGAGCAAGGTCTTCTGGCGCCTGCTACAATGGATGGACTTAGCTGTGCGCACCCATGCTTGCTGTGCAGGGCTGGCTGCCTTCTTTGCAGCTTTGCAGTTCTTACTTCTATACCCATGCTGCCCTCCAACATGGCAACAGTATGTGCTGGCACCAGTGAACATTTACTTCTTTCTGTTGCCCGACACACAGAAAGTGGATTTCTGCTATTGTAATGCTTTTTTAAAAAGCACTGTTCTTACATAAAAATTTCATTTTTAAATAATTATAAACTCACAAGAGGAGAAAACATTTCTTCTGAATCTTTTATGCAATATTCCCCGTTCACGTAATTATAGTCTAATATCAAGACCAAGGAAATTGACATGTGCACTGGTAACAAGACTATAAATCTCATTCTGCCAGCATGTGTGTATGTCTGCCTGCGTGTGGATAACAGAGGTCTTTTATACCGTTGACTCCCAAACACTGTCTCTTCTTTTGTTACTCTGAATGTGACACATGAGAAATCACATGAGAGCAAGCTTCCCAAAGTGACTTAGAGCTATCAGCGGAGTTGTTTGCATCAATGGCCTGATCCTCTCTTGGCAGTGAGCAGAGTTATGGGGGGTCTGGTGGAGGATGGTGTTTAATGATGCACCTCATACAGACTATGCCAGTTACTTCCAGTTTTCATTATGATCATATCATTAATTCATACAGAAAAATACAATAATAACAAGTTATCAACCAGCAAGAGAATAGTGGTATGGGTTGAACTGGACACCTGAGAAAATAAGTTAAACTTCCACCCTGTGGTACCTAAAATATACCCTCTTCTCTGCCTCTTGATACAACTTTTCTACTGTCCCTCCAGGTTTCACCTTGTCTGTCCCAGGATCAAGGGAGCTGGACCTCACACTGACTCTGAGACACACACACCTGGATCATCTCAAAGTATCGGCTTTTACATGCTGTGCACTCTCTTGGATTGTTGCTACTTTACCTTGGGCCACACAATCTAACACACAGTTCCACCACAGTATGTGTAGCAGGAAAGAACTGGGTACTGGTAGAGATCACTGGGTTAAAATATCAATCCTGCCCCTTGCTGTGTGATTTAACAAAGCTGTTTAGCCTAAGTTTCGTTTATATACCTAGAAAATAGAGTCATAGTTCAGCTCCTGTCTGTTACTTCACAGCCATAATCTGAACCAGTTGATCATGTCTGTCAGCTTCAGGGGCCACCGCAGACAGCACTTTCAAGGTTTCAGTTCAGGTAATATCCCTTTCCTTGTTTCTCATCTCCCCTTCATACAGAGAAGGGTCTACATTTCAGCACTTTCTGAGGAACAGCTACCGATCCCCAACCTTTGTCTGAGCCTAATGAACATCTCAGTTGGAGAGGCTCTGTATTGCTACAAAGCAATAGAAGACAATCTTTACATCCAAACTTACTCAGGGAAATGGAAGGCAGTGTCAGAAAGAGCTCAAAACTAGGCATAGTGATGCACTCAGGAGGCTGTGGCAGGAAAATGTCACAGTGAGGCTCTGATAAAGAAAAAAGAACTAGAAGAAAAGATTTCATATACAAATTTAATATATCTAAAAGAAAGTTTTAATCTAAAGCTGACTAAATCACACTCAGTTATGGGCTACGGAAACGTCCCACCATAATTTGCTGTGTTCCAACTCTATTGCTAGAAAAGTTGTAAACCAGAAGAGTTTATCAGGAAAGGGTGCAGGCAGGGCCAATGCAGCAAAGCAACACACTGTAAAAGTGGCTAAAGGTACAGCTGTGGAGAGCCCACTTTCCAGCAAGGCAGTTGTAATATAACTGCTAAATAAAGAATACAGCTCAGACTCAGACCAAGGTTCTGCAGCAGGCAGACAGCCACACAGCACCCTGACCTCAGCAAGCACTTGAAGTCTTTCCTTCAAGACAGAAAGGACCAGAACACACACCTTCACGGTTTGAAGAATAAACAGGATACCAGGAATGAAGTGGTCAGGTAAATGCCAGCTAATGTTCAGACACCAGCTCACTCCCATTTTCTTCCAAGATACTCTTTTGTCCCCCTAATATTTATTTTTATGTAGATGAGTGTCTGTCTTCACTTTCACACACACTGGAAGGAGAGCAGTCAGTACTCTTAACTGTTGAGACATCTCTCCAGCCCCTTTCATGTCACTCTTATCCTCATGAATTCACTTCCTTGTGTCTGTATCTGGAAACCTGTACGTTTATTCTGCAAGTAGGACCCCAGGGAACACTCTGAGCAAATGAGCATGAAAGTCTGATCTTCCAGCTAGTGCCTAGAGAGACTGACATGGCCAAGGGTCCAGCTTTGGTGGCTAGGAAACCACTAGGAACTAGAACAGGCAAGAGGAGAAAAAAAAAAAGGATTACTTAAGCTTTGGCTCCCGTCCTTCACTCGTGTACTGCCAACAGATGAGCCCGATGAGGTCCTGCACTCTGGCGCTGGCCATTGTCACCACAGTCATGGGCAGCAGTCTGTCCTGGCTTGAGTGCAGGGGGAGGTAGACGTCGATCTTCTTAGTTGCAGTTGTGCCCACATGACCCTGTGAATGGAGCACACGCGTGAGAGGAAAGCACAGAGCTTGGTCTTGCAGGCAGTCATGATCCTAGCACAACCATCTCTCACACAGACTTGCCCAGAGCCTAGAAAGTCTCAAGGGGGCTCAAAGTCTACACTCAGGAAGGTGAGTGAGCACTCCTAGAGGAACAAGTACGAGTGTGAACAGAGTTGGTGCTGGTGTTGGTCTGGGTTAACAACTCTCCACCCTTGGAGGTACTAACAGCCCCTGCCATCAGCTGCCTTCCCTGGTAACAGCCATGTCTCTCCTGGAGAAGTTGAAGAGGAGGAACTCACCCTGAGACAAGAGCTTGTCTATATACCTCAGAGACGTCGGGAACTAATCCCATCAGGCAGGGCACATGCTTACAGAGTGCCGCACAGTTCAAGGGTACTTGGTCTTCTGCTCTTGCTCATCCTGCACTACTCGACGCACTCCCAATTTAGCCATTCTCTCTGCATTCTCCTTTCTGCTTTCTGGAGTGCCAGCGCTACTTAACAACACATCTGAGCTGTCCTTTAACACAGGACTGCTTTGCTATTTTTAACTCTTCCTTCCCATAGGTTCTCCTTGTCCCTAGCTCTCATCTCTTTCCCTCTCTAATTCCCAAGTTGCTCTGCTGCCTACAGTGGCTTCCAAGTCATGATCCTTGTGCCTAAGCTGCAGTCATAAGCACACACCACCATGTCTGGCTCTCAGTCATCTTTTCATAATCCCAGACCTCAAGGTCAGGAGGCCATGAAGGTAGTGTTGTCCCCAATAACACTTCCAAACTATTGTTTCCTCTTTTCTTTCAAAATTCTTGTTCTACTGAGTTCCAAACCATCCAACTATAGCAGTAGTGTCCCTTCCTGCTCTGTTCTATGCAGCTCTGGGCCACCGTAGCTTTTTGTCTTTTTCCTTTAGCTACTTTGTGTGGGTTCTGTAGGTTGATGTTGAGGCAACACATGACTGGACAGTAGAGAGTGGGTGGGGACAAAATTGTGGTAAAGCAGAAGAGGAGGAAAAAGAGGGAGTTTCAAGAGGCGGCAAAATGGACACATCTCTGTATGGATAAGGTTGTAATGATTATTTCTAAAGGTTTCTATGGGTCAATTTAATCTTATCTAGGTAGGAAGTTTTTATCTTTGTCAAATGGTTGTAAGCTTATTGTTGTAGAGGGATTGTGGATTGAGAATTTAACATACAAATGTTTGGTAAGTTATTGATTGTGGAGTCAAGTCTTTATCGGGCAGTAGAGGACAGTGTGTGAAAGCAACACGCTGGGATGGTCATGGACCACCCCAACAGAAGCAGCCAGGGAGGGTAGGGTCACAAGAAGCCGGTGTGTGTGTGAGTACTTAGAGGTGGCCTGAAGCCACTAAGATACAAATACCCTGCAGTACAATGTGACTCTACCGAAGATGGTACTAGAGCGGGATAAAAGGTTATCCCTTTTTATTAATACCACATCAGGGTTCTGCACACAGAATAAATCACACTACATGTCATCCCCCCTTTCTCACTGGAGACTAGAGCTTGGTCCTTCTGGCCTGAGTCTTACTCACAGGCATGTCCAGTGTATCACAAGGAGAAGTGTGCAAAGACAGTTCAGCTTATACTGGCGCACTTAACTGGCCCACTTCACCTCCCACCCCAAGGCACGGCAGCAGTCACCTCACTGCAGCAAGTGGAGCCACCGCCACTGTACCAGTTGCTGCTCATGTCCCAGATCCCTTTTCTTCCTACTGTCTTTCCATTTTGCTAGCAAGTTCAAGGACATGTACTGCAAAACTGTGTTTCAATGGAAGAATGGTGTTTTCAGCAAACGGCAGTGGGGTAGCCAGTGAACAACATGCAATAGGATGAACTTGCATTCCTATTTCATAGCATATACAAAGATAAATTATAACAGGTAAAATCATAACACTCAGCAGGACAAATCTTCATGACCTTGACTTAAGCACTGATTTCTTTAAATGACATAAAGTTAAGCAACAAAAAAATAAATCAGCTTAGCAATATTTTTAAAATGTGTTCACCAAAGAATATTGTCAGTAAGTTAAAAAGGTTACCCACAGAAGGAGAAGGAAGAGTTGCGTTTACCTGGTAAGGGTTTACCATCTAGAGCATGCTGAAAACTCTCAAGATACAATACAAAAAATAATCCTATTAAAATATTGGCAAAGGATTTGAGTAGACATTTCTCTGAAGAAAAAAATACAAGTCACCAATAAATATATGAAAGGATACTCCACACCATCTATCATAATGCAAGTCCCAGCCACATAGAAGGTGCTAAGTTGCCACTGTGTAGAGGTAGTTACAATACAATTGCTTGTGCAAGCATGCATATACACACACTTCCATCCCCACCCCCCACCCCTGCACACATACTAGTAGAGTGTCCCTCTTCTATAAGCACATCCTGCATTGGGTTTGCAGTACAGCGGAAGGGCTCAACGCTAAAACCCATCATATGAAAAGCCTCTTTCCATTTCTCTAGTGAGTGAAAATGACAATGAATAAAGACCAACCTCTCACAGCACTGTCTGGTCCATCTGGTAGCCCATCAGCGTTTAGCTACCTTGGCCTGAAAGTGTTCCTGGGATGTGTCTGGACACACATCTGTGGATACCTTTCTGTATCTCTCGCTTTGAAGACCCTACTACTCACTAGATCTAAAAGGCTCTTCATCACCTGTCCTTCTTTAATGTGTGTTCTTGGCCACTGTGTTGCTCTAGGCTTCTGTTCCTCACATGTAAAATGATAATGGTAAGACTCTTAGGACTGATGCTGAAGCCTCAGCTCTTGGCTCCTGCTCACAGCTCCTTCACTACTGAGGCAATAGAAAGAAGCCCTTCCAGCCAACAGAGTGGGAGAAGATCTTTACCAGCCCCACATCAGATAGAGGCCTATTATCCAAGATATACAAAGAACTCAAGAAGCTAGACACCAGAGAATCAAACAACCCTGTTAAAAAATTGGGTACAGAGCTAAACAAAACGTTCTCAATTGAGGAATATCGAATGGGTGAGAAGCATCTAAGGACATGCTTGACATCATTAGCCATCAGGGAAATGCAAATCAAAACAACCCTGAGATTCCACCTCACATCAGTCAGATTGGCCAAGATCAAAAATTCAGAGGACAGCAGATGCTGGCGAGGATGTGGAAAAAGAGGAACACTTCTCCACTGTTGGTGGGGTTGTAAACTGGTACAACCACTCTGGAAATCAGTCTGGCAGTTCCTCAGAAAACTGGACATAGTACTACCTGAAGACCCTGTTATTACACTTCTGGGCATATACCCCAGAGACGCTCCAATATACAACAAAGACACATGCACCACAATATTCATAGCAGCTCTATTTATAATAGCCAGAAGCTGGAAAGAACCCAGATGTCCTTCAGTAGATGAATTGATACAGAAATTGTGGTACATTTACACAATGGAGTACTACTCAGCTATCAGAAACAATGGCCTAACGGAATTCTCAAGAAAATGGATGCATCCAGAGAATATCATCCTGAGCAAGGTAACCCAGTCACAAAAGAACAGACATAATATGCAGTCACTGATAATGGTATACTAACCCCAGAAAGCTCTGAACACCCCAGAAACAACTCACAAACTGTGTGAAGTTCAAGAAAAAAAAAAAAAAAAAGAAAAAACCATTATGTTTACTCCTTACACACCAAGAAAACTTTGTTTAATTCCAGGTTACATCCTGTTTGACATGAACTTTATGCTCATTGTAACTAGTAAGATCTTAATGCACTCTATCAAACCTTATTTTAAAAAAAGCCAAGCAATGACAAAAATGTATTCATATACTTTTACGTAAAAATGCTTGAAATTTGTACATTTATCTTTGTTTTTTTTTAAAAATAAAGTTCTTCAATTAAAAAAAAGAAAGAAAGAAGCCCTTCTCAGTTACCCTCCCACAGGTACCCTGTTCACTCCCCCTTTGTACCCCTTAACAATTTAGGATTATGACTTAATTTCTGTTCATCTTTAGTGTGTGCTCTTCCCATCAAATTGGCAATAGTGTCTCTCTGCTCTTGTTCCATACACCATGTCTAGCAGTGTGCCTGGCAGACTGAAGAACCCCCCTTCACTTTATAATTCTAGCATTCTAAGAGTCCAAACCCAAATAAGAAAAAAGAAGTTGGTTTTAAAATCATTTTACATAAATGATACTTCTCTTACAAAGCAATAACTAACATTAGGCCAAGTGATGATCCCCAAGTCTAAAGGTATCAAGTGTGTAAGAAAATCAATTCTCTACAATATTCCTGTCTTTTTCATAGGTGCACCCTATGTGCACACTCACATCTCCTGTATGTTTCTTGCTTAGAAATATTCTCCAGCAAGTATGTTGATGCTGAACTAATCATAGCGGAACCTTCCTGGAGAGCTGTGATAGTTAGTCTTGGTGTCAACTTAACTGCAGCTGGAGCCTGAAGCTAAAACCCAAACTGCCTGGTGTACCTTTCAGAGACTTGTTTTTCTGTTTTGTGTTGTTGAGACAGGGTTTCTCTATATAGCTCTGGCTGTCCTAGAACTAGCAAAGGCTGGGATTAAAGGTGTGTACCACTTCAGTCTGGCTGAGGGACTTTTCTTGGCTGAATTCTGAGGTAGGAAGACTCATCCAAATCTGGGCTACTGCTAGTGGCAGTCCACATAAAAGGGCATAGAAGATGGAAGCCTTGTTCTTGGCCAGCTTGCCCTCTTTCCTGCTGGCAAGATGCAGAGCCAGACTCCAAAGAAGACTGAAAACAAGCCACTCTCCAGGAATCCTCCTAGGCTCAAGCAGCAGGCTGGGACTGCTGAGACATCCAGTCTCATGGACTGAATACCTGGATTCTTGGCTTTCCACTGGGACAAAGCCACTGTTGACTGTCCTGAGCACAGCCTATAAGCCAGTTTAATAAATCCTTTTACACACACATGCGCATGCGCACGCATACTCATAGCTCTTCCCTTTCACTCACTAAGCTGTCTCCCCAGCCTCCTGCTTTTCCTATTTATCCTCACTTATTCCTGCTGTTACTGTTTGCAGAACGACAGCCAAGTGACCACAGACAGGGCTGACATCTCAAGATGTGGAAACCACAGGGCAAGACAATGTGAATCTGCTCCACAACCTGCAATGTGCTTCCTGCATACTGAGCAGCTTACTAGCTGCTTCTGATTTCAGGCCCACTCTGATCTCATACTCGGATGGGGTTCACAGTGATAGCACACAAGTTCTAAAGAGAACACTGACCCTTCTAGCACGAACAGACATCTGTTTAGCGCTTTGGCTCTATCTCACCTATTTCTCAGCTCAACTCTAAGAGAGGGTTTACCTTTATATTCCAGCGGAGAAAACTAAGGCTTGCTTCCTACAATATCGTCTCCTGCTCAATATCCCACAACCACATGGAAGAACCCACAACAGCTCAACCTGAGCCAGGGTGAGGTGACTCCAAAACCACTGTTTGAATATCTGACTCCTTCACCTTCTTAGCCAGTCCAAGTGCCACTAAAACCCACTTTCTGCAGCTAACCTCTCTCTTCCTTTGTCCTCATAAACACGACCAAAGATCTATGTTGAACAGTCTCTTACAGAAGATCTAGAGCTGAGGGAGGAGAATATAAAGGCACCAAGACTCCCAGAACCCCTCTGATCCTAACTGCAGGACAATCACTGTTGGTTAGAAAACCCTGGCAGGTGTTAATAGCACATCCTATGGTCCCTTAACCCTGATCATTTCATATGAAATCAGAAAAAAAGAGATGCTTAGTAAATGAATGAAACGCTTTATCATTTCAATTTTCTACTACCATCTTGGGAAAGTGCCTTGTACAAACCCTAAAATTATCTATTTTAATGAGGAAGCGCTTCTAAAAAAGCTCCAGGTGGTGGCAGTGAGCTTGATCTGAGAGTCCCTGTGTTGCAAGATTTAGAGAAAATCATCTAAAACATAAAACAATCCATCAACATAATAGAAAGTAATTAACTTGTAAAAAAAAAAAAATAAGGTGACCAAAGGATTAAAAGTATTCATCACACATGAAGAAAGCAATATTCCAGAGGCCTAACATCCAAGTATTAAAAAGCAACTAACAATAAACAAAGATCGTGTCATACAGCTTTACTGCACAGCAATTTATGTGCTCCCCAATACAGGATTGGGAAGATAAAGCCATAATTAGAGCTCAAGAGAGGGCTTCACAGGGACCAGGTTCAGCTGTATCTTCCTCCCCTCTCATGTGTTCAAATACCCACTGTAACACCATGCTGGGACCTGAAGGCCAAGTCTAACAAGCATGGTGTGGAGCAGACCCCCAGCAGTCTCCTGGCCTGCTGGGGAGTGAGCACTCTAAGAAGGAAAAGATAAAGGCTGCCAAGAAAGCCCAGAGGCGGTCATCCTTGAAGGGGCTGAAGAGGGATTTTAGGAAAACCTTCATGCTCCCTGACAGAGAACCATGAGTCCAGAAAAGCTGCTTACTGTGTTTACAATGAGCACAACGGAGGCAGGGCAGAGGTCCCATCTGAGACGTGGTGATTTTATGAGTGATTTTAATATTTTGCTTTGTATTTTCTATAATAAATACTATGTTGCCAATTAGAAACAAAAGACTGTAATTATAAACAATAACAGCAGCAAAAAGGAGATGAACAGAGCAAGGGTAAGTACCACTCAAGGGATAAGGGCATTTGGTAAGAGAAAGAAGCATGGAAATGCAGCTCATGCTAAGGCACCAAGCAAACATGTACTAGGGACAAAGTATGTGAGTAAGGCCCAGGGTTAAATAACTTTTATTAAAGAAAAATAAAAAGCAACAAATCCAGCAGGTGAGATACCTCAGCAAATAAAGCACTTGCTGCCAGACGCGATGACCCAGGGCCCACAAAACAGAGTGGATTCCCTCAAACTGTCCCGACAACACTACACTGTGGCATGTGCAAACAGACACACATATGACCAGGTACGGTTTAAATATGTAACTTAAACCTAATTTTAAATGATGACTTGTAGGCAGCAGAAGACTGCTTCCTCAGCCTGTGCTCTCTGCGATCAGCTCTCCTATCATCTGTACCAACTAGTTGCCTGGGTTACACAGGCTAGAAACTGCCCTGAAACTTTCTCCTCCTGTCCTGTGGCACTGGCCCAGATGAGGCCACATCATCCTCTTTGTCATACTGGAACAGCAGTGTTCCAACTGTCTTCACCTCAGGAAGCCCACATCTTCACAGCCCTGCCTCCTTCCTGCCAACAGCAGAGATTTCCCTCAAACAACAGATCACACCAGTCAGAAACCTGCTGTTTCCACCACTGGACGCTAACATTTCTGCCTCGGCATGGCAGCTAATAACCTAAATAACCAGCCAATGCCTTACTGCTACTCAGTACACAGAGCAATTCAGAGCACAGACTTGCGGTCACCTGCATCCAGATTTGAATCCTGGCTCTGAGAGCCACCCTTAGACACTGAGCAAGTAACTGCACCTCTCAGAACCTACACTTTCTCACTGGGATAAGCAAATATAAGGTGTGTATCTCATACAGATCACACCCACATATACTCACTGACCAAGGAATGCAGACTTTCCTCTGCCCTCCAACTCTCCTCTTTCAAGAAGGGCAAAGTCCACAATCACTGTCTTGCCTCTACTTCCAAGCACCGTAATTCTCACAACCTTACAGTTCACTGTTTTCTATCTCTCCCTCCCTCTTCTCTCATCCACAGTGAATGACAGAAACACAACAACCACATCCCGTCCATTTGTGTATGTTCCTTGGGCCTAAAGTACAGCAAAGGTTTAGGGTTAGCTAAACAAACTCCTCAGGTCTCCCTTCTTTCTTTCCTTGGAATCTGACTGCCTCTGTTACTCCAGGCCACTCTCTTCTCTGAAATGCCTCCTGCACACCTAACACAGGACCTGACATACAGCGAGTAAGGACTTGAATTCTTCATTACCCTGCAGCTTACATAGCTAGACATTTTTAACATCCCACTATTGTAAGCTGTGCTTTCTAAAGCATTCTTTGATGTAAATATGTACACATTCTAAGTGTATATTACTGGGTCTTTGTAGCATAAGATAAATTGGAAACGTGTTTTCAAGCCCATCAAAACAATAATAACATTAAGAAACATACACAATCTGATTAATAATCTAACAATTAGCTATTTCAATAGAAAAATATAAAGCTTAAAAACAGTTTATCACACAGAATGTAAACAGGAACTAACTGAAACATACAGCAATGGACATGAGGATGGGTTGGTCCATTTAGACAATGTCTCATTAACTAAAATAATGTAGAACCTAGATGCATATGTATGTATGTACATATATATGTATGTATGTATGTATATATGTATGTATGTATGTATGTATGTATGTATAGCCTACATTATCTACTGCCTATAATAAAGCTAATTTCAAGATTATATACTTCATAGTTTCCAAAATAGAGGAATCAGAAAGAATAACAAGTGTGCTCAATTTCGAATAATCTTTTTTTTAAATTTATGTTAAACTAGGTGTGCACTCGCTTTTAATTCCAGCACTAAGAAGACAGAGGCAGGTATCGCTGCAGTTTAAGGCCAGCCTGGTCTACATAGAGAGAACCTGTTTCAAGAAAAAAACAAACCAAAAAAAAACCCAAAACAACGACAAAACCCTGCATTGTGTGTGTGTGTGTGTGTGTGTGTGTGTGTGTGTGTGTGTGTGTGTGTGTATGTGTGTGTGTGTGTGTGTGTGTGTGTGTTGCCTGAATGTGTATCTGTATACCACATGTGTGGCTAATGTCTGAGGTGAAGAGAGTGTTGGACCCCTTCAAACTGGAATTACAAACAATTAATTGTGAGCCACCATGTGGGTGCTGGGAATCAAACCTAGGTCCTCTGGGAGAGCAGCCAGTGCTCTTAATTGCTTAAGTGTCATCTTTCAAAGCCTGTTCCTGATGGTCTTTGGACAGGGTCTCACTATATAGCCCTTGCTGGCCAGAAACTTGCTACGCAGGTCTTGCTGGCCTCAAATGTATGATCTTCCTATCTTTGCTTCCTGCACAATGCTGGGACTGCAAGCTATATGCCTGCTTCAAATGATCCTCATTTAGGAACTACCCTCAAGTGACTCAAGTGAACTAAGACTTACAAACACAAAGCTCAGTTAGCAGGGCTACTTAACATCAACGCTTCTAATAATAAACTGAATAGGAGATCTCCAAACTGTTGCTAAGTGTTCAATTTCTCTGCCAAAGAAAAGAAACAGAAAGGACAGACAGCTTGGCTTCTGCAATTAAAGAGACAAAAAGCAGGCAATGTTATTCCATTAGTCACAACTGCACAAGCAGATCATTATATGTAATTTTAATGCAGAAATAAATGCATCAGTGTATTCAGACAACATAATAACGCAAATTGATAAAAGGTTTATTTGTAGCCTTTGAAAGGAAACATGTTTAAAGCAATGGCTGCTTTGCCTTTCTATTGACACCTTTCTCCCTAGCCTCCTGAACAGGGACAGAAGAATGCTGGGCTCTATATGCTGTGTTCTATGTTCTGTGCTCTATAGGTGCCACACAGGTGATAGCGAGGCATCTGGTACATTTAAGTGCTCACTTCTATGAGAATATTTAATGGCTTCCATTTGAAGAGAAGTAATATTTTCAATCATAATCCAGCATAAACCAGATTATCTAACTGTGAGAAATAAAGAGGCTCTATATAACAGAGGCAAAACTTCTAAATACTACAATCTTATGGGCTCAGGAGATGAACTCACTTTTTTTACATTCAAAATAGTAGCAATGAATATGAATAGATTTTATATAAAACTATATGACAAATCCATTCAGAGCTATGGAGTTGGCTTAGTACTGCTATCTTAACCCTCAATAAATCTAGACTGCTTAAAGGCTATTAAATTAACATTTCCCTGATCTGGCACCTGTAGTCAAGTTAATTTGTCAAAAACATTTCTACAGTTTGTCACTGGACACTGTATTTTCTGACAAGCTTAAAATAAAATTGACAAAATCTCATTAATTCCCTCTGAATCACCAACCTTGGTTCCATTAAGCTTTTATTATCAAGAACGTCAACTGTCACTCCTTCTTTAAGGAGGTCAAGTTCTGATTTGGTGCTTTTCAGATCCTTGCCATCATAACAGAAGCTGGGAGGCAGCACAGTGTGGTGGTGAAGAACACAAACCGGGACCCAGACCTACACATAAGGCCAATACAGGCTGACCTTCAGCAACTTAAGCTGTTTAGGTCATGACTTCCCATCTATAAAGAATGAGAGCCTGAGTTTGGATCTCCAGAACCCATATAAGATGCTAGGCACTGGACGAGGTGTGGTGGCACACAGCTTTAATCCCAGCACTTGGGAGACAGAGGCAGGCAGATTCTGAGTTCGAGGCCAATCTGGTCTACAAGCAAGCTTCAGCTCAGCCAAAGCTACATAATGCAATGCTGTTGTAAGTAAACAGCAAGTAGGGCATAGTGGCTTGGTGCTATACAGTCAGCTAATCTAGTCATCAGTGAGCTACAGGTTTAGTGAGAGCGCCTGTCTCAAGAAAATAATAAACAAAAAGTAAGTAAATAAAATGAGAAGCAACATGGCAAGGAAACAACGTCAACCTCTCACCTCCACGCAGGCATGAGAGCACACACAGGGTTTTAAAGCCTGGAGAATAACAGTCCTCCCTCACGGGGATGTACAGAGGACCTGAAAAGGTTACATACAGAAGCATCCATTTCTCTGACCCACAGTAACAGTTCATGAAATGTTCCTGCCCCTATGCTTGCTATATGTGAATATAATAATTTTACTTTCTAATCAGAGACTTAAAAGGTTTTACTGACATCCATAGATTTGAAATTCTTAAGACACCTTCTGGGTATCTCCTTTAAAACACCCTCAGAATGTGGAATTCAGCAGCCTTTCCTGAAGCCCTAAACTGGTGTGGCCCTGTCACCAGCTAAAAACAAAACAACAAACAAACAAGCCTCACTCCCAGGGACATCTTGACAATTACCTGTGTCTTCCTACTGGATCAGTCTTCCTGCAGAGTGTGTCGCTGACCGTAGTTCGAGCTGAATGACACTGAAAAAGTCTACTGCTTCTTTCCAGCGCTCCTCACACCCCATCCCAGCCGCCTTTATAGCCTAGGACCAAAACTCAAACTACACCAAACCAAACCAAACAAAGTCCAATGCCACCTGGTCTGCTAAGTACTGTGGAGTACACCAGACTGTAACCTTTTCAAGAGGACGGCACAGAAAAAGTGTAACATAGCAAATGTTAAATCGACAGCACTAGACAGCTACTAGGAAGTTGTTGCTCTCAAGAAAACCGTTCCCTATTTAAAATGTTTGATGCTCTGATCCTTGGTGGTGGGGAGGAGCCTAGCACCCCTGTTTTAAAGGCAATGAGTTATCCCCTGTGGTTTGAACAATAAACTTAAATAACTCTTTAAATTAGCAATGAGGGCCAGCGAGAATACTCAACAGGAACAGGTACTTGCTCAATAAACCTGACTCTTGGATTCTAGAAACTATGATTGACAGAAACCCAATTCCTGAAAGTTGTCCTCCAACCTCCACACACTCACTGTGACAATATGACAAGCTCCCTACAACACACATGTAATAATAATACTTTTTTTTTCTAGACAAGGTCTTATTATGCAGCCCCAGCTAGCCTGGAACTAGCTATGTAGACCAGCTGGTTTCAAACTCAGAGACAGATCAGCCTGCCTCTGCCTCTGAAGTGCACTACCATGCCCAGCCAGTAAAATAAAAAATTTAAAAATATATATCAACTAGAAAAATATAATCATTCATTTTTAAATTTATATTAAGCAGTAAACAAAGACTAGGGGAAGCATGAGGGGAAAACTAAAAGCCTAATCAGACTGTAACAAGAATGGCAGCCACTTTGCTCAAGCTACCATGCTGGTGGGATCATCATGTCTAGGGTGCTAGGCCCCTCAGCGCAGAGGCAGAAGGACTGGCCTGAACTGTGGGCCTGTCATCTTTGAGCTGTGTGACTTCTGCACAAGTCTGTAACTTCTCTGGAAGTCAAGTTCCCTCAGCTGTGAAATACATGAGAACCTCTGGTTCAAAATACCACAGTCTAAATAAAGCAAAAGTTAAGCCTGTACCAGGGCTCTGTGTGGCTGGGGTGCAGATCTGGGCAGACATCCTGGGTTGGTGCTCATATCTCTCCTGCACGAGCTCTGTTCCCAACTGTTACACAGTGATCCTTCTAATGAGGCCAAAGCTGCTGCTCAGGCCAAGCAGATTTCTGGACAAAATATCCCTCTATGGAGAGGGAGGTACAGGCAACAGGGAAAGGGCTCTCTTTTGATTGTTTGCCAAGAAAATCCACAGCATTCTCCTCTCATCAACCTGGAGATAGGTACAGTATGTCCTAGGATTCAGCCACCTTAAAGCCGTCTTTACAGGATAAAAAGTGTCCATTTTGAATATTCATAGCCATTGTGGGATTTTTTGATCATTAAATGCTACACCATACTTTGCATTTAATTATACAAACAATGGCTTCCATAATGATAATAATATCAGGGAAAGGTAATTTGCATGAACTAAGCCCCATCACCTAGCATAAGTTTAGAGACCTCTTTATTATTAAATCATTTATATAATAAAATCAATATGCTTTAAAAGTAAAAATAGGGTTTTTTAAGACCATAAAGAAGAGTTACATGTTTTAAACACTATCAATTTTCATAGTATAATGAGTCTTTTTAAGATTTAATACCAACTTTCAACATTAAAACTCAAGGGAGAACGCATGCTTGGCTCCATTACTAGTTGGTGGAGCTCTTGACAAAGGTCACACAGTTGGCCATCACACAGTCCTCAACTACAGGGAGCTTTGGCACAACCCTCCAATTACTCCACAGACAGCTCAATTTCAGAGACTGAAACATTTCTAAGCAGAGTTGCAAAGACAGTGAGGATCCAGACACACATTTTCTTGCAGAGTTTCAGCTGATTAAACACTAACATAAATATTCACCTTAAAATTTTATCATTTCCTTGAGTTACCTCGTCTTTGAGACCCACAAATTTCTGTGCAGTACCAGACTCATGCCTACTTTATCACTTTAAGACTTGATGTTCTTTGATGATAGAATTGAAATGTTTCGCCGAATCATCATTTAGTAAGCCCTAAAACCCTTTTAAAATTAATCTTTCATGCACATACAGCTTATCCAAAGTTGGGCTATAATTAGACAGCCCTGGCATAAATGAGCTTACTACTTTATTTGCTCAATCAGTGTATGTCTCTTCAGTAATTATAATTAATTCAAGTCCCTGATGCACCTCCTAACAAACAATGTAAAAACATCAAACAAAATGGAAATAAATAGCCTTACATTCCTCCAATTATGATATCCACTTCCATCCTTAAAATGCATATGTGAGATCTGGGGTAGGTCTACTCTGTATTTAAAAAAAAAAAAAAAAAGCCATGCAAAGAGCCCGTGACTCGGGGACTGAAACACACGTGCGTTTCCCATAGGAAAATACAGACAACAATGGTCAACTGAAGATTCTCATTTACAGTTTGAAGATGCACAGAAACAGAACCAGCAAGAAAGCAAATCATTACTGTGTATCTAGAATGACCCTGAGAAAATGGCTTGAAGTTACACATGAAATTTATAACTGCAAAGCAGCATCTAAAACTTTCCCCAGTTTCTTTTTGGAGGAACTCTGGGCTATGAGTTTTCCTCTTAGCACTGCTTTCATTGTGTCTCATAAGTTTGGGTATGTTGTGCCTTCATTTTCATTAAATTTTAAAAAGTCTTTAATTTCTTTCTTTATTTCTTCCTTAACCAAGTTATTGAGTAGAGCGTTCTTCAGCTTCTGTGTGGATGTGGGCTTTGTGTTGTTTTTGTTATTATTAAAACAGCCAGCCTTAGTCTGTGGTGGTCTGATAGGATGCATGGGAGTATTTCAGTCTTCTTGTATCTGTTGAGGCCTGTTTTGGGACAGATTATATGGTCAGTTTGGAGAAGGTACCACAAGGTGCTGAGAAGAAGGTGTATTCTTTTGTTCTAGGATGGAATGTTCTGTATCTGTTCAGTGTCTGTTCCCATGACCTGTCCATTGCTGAGGGTGGGGTATGAAAGTCACCCACTGAAACTCTACCAAGCCTTCACCAGGCTCCTGGGCAGAAGCCCAAGGGAGCAAGAGGAAGGAACCTTCACTTTTTACAATGAGGGGAAAGTAGAGTCCATGAGCTCTGAGGACAGTTAGTACTGAGCACTTGAAAGACGACCGAGGATCACTACAAGTTTGAGGCTAGCCTGGCTTCCACTGTAAGTTGGAGGATGCCTAGACTCACAGTGAGACTGCACATAGCACACGCCACTGAGCCAACCACTGGGCTGGCTGTAAGGATTGAGACCTTACTGTGTTCTCTCTACCACTGTTGGGCACTGCTTGTTGGGCATCTATCCAGAATCCCAGTATCTCATTTAATTCACCCATGAAGACTGTCTTGGAGCTGAGGATAATTTTTATGTAGGCTACTCCAAATTCCTTAGGAGACAATGTCAAGTCCTCCTCCCATGGCAAACCCCTATCCCTGGGATAATATCATACCTGAAGCGCTCACTATCTAGCAAGGGGTACAAATGTTGTACAACTTCAAAACTACAGTTCACCATTGGAAAAGGAGGAAAGGGAACAGAGAAGGACTGCCTCAGTTACTCAGGGAGTGGAGAGGCTTGCAGGTGGGCACACTGGAGCTTGGTAATCCTTTATTCCTGGGGTTAAAATGCAAAAGAACATAAGGCCCCTTAAAAAGCTGGTGGCAACCTCTTTAGTTCACAGCAGCAGTCAATACCAACTCATAGGTCATAAGGATAGCCAGTTTTGAGTAGAGAGACAAATCTGTAATTGTGAGTTCTTTCTGGTACCCAGGTGGCAGTACTCCAGTGTGCTGTCATCCAGGGAGGAAATAACAATTTGGCCCTTGGAGGGAAGGGTCAGCAGCACATGGTATCAACCTTCATTTGACTAGGGCCTTGAGGTGGTCACAGTGCTTCTCAGTTTATAACCCTTTGCAGGAAGGGGCAGCCCAGACTTGCTGGTTTGTAGAAACTTGAGAGTCACTGGTGCACCTGGGCCCCCGGGGTGTCTATCTTAGCCCCCTGACATTTCTTCATGCTCATCCTGAGGCTCAGTCAGTCTGATCTGCTTTGAGGTCCTAACTAAACCAGACACAGGCAGAGTCGGATTTTTATCTTATTAAAATAGATATGGCTAATTTGTCTTTTCAAATTCATTTTAAATTAAATTGGATTTTCTTGGAAGGCTGCAGGGTCAGTTCCCCTGCTAGAAGGCAGGACAAAGGTTAATTGCACGCCCTTCACCAGCTCTTCTGCTCTCCTGGGCAGACTCTGATAACCTGCCCCAGAGGCGGGGAAGGCTTTGGTTTATTGGGCAATAATGCTGCCATTAGAACCATTTACCATTATGCCAGGAAACCCTTTTTTTAAAAAACAAAACAAAACAAAACAAAACAAAAATTCCAAGATATGACTGCGGTAACAGGAAAGAAATGTAATGTTGTTACCAGGTCGAAGCCAGTTCTTTTAAAACATGAAATCAACCACTAACACCTCAACTCTTTGCTTCCTTAAAAGGTTCCAACTGATGCAACAGTGCACACCCTTCTGGAGCAAACTGTTCACTGATCTCAATGGAAAATCCTACTAATGCTTTCACTTAATTTATCTCATTTTAGACTGTCTATGTTCATGAAAATGTAACCCAATAACTCCCTGTTATACAAAGCATAACAAAGTATGAATACTTAAATAGAGTGTAAATAAAACACTTTATCAATTACATTTTTGTATTCTAAATGAGTGACTTCACTTAGCATGTCGCCTTACACAGCACCACACTATTTTTCAATTAAAAGTCCAGATGTTTCGAAGGCTCCAATAGGCACTAGCAGTTATGAGAAATGCTTTCTCTGCATTGTAATCATCATGGCCACAGCAGCTCCAGGCTGCATTAACAAAGCACGTTTTATTCCAGTCCCTCCCACAGAGGAGGGGATTAGACAACACGGCAAAGCAGGACAGACCCGAGAGCTGGGCAGTCTGCTTCCATCACAAACATCCTCTGAGCTGAGCGTTTACGCTCCACTGCAGGACTTTAGAGAGCAGAGTCCCTGTTAGTAAGCTTGCTTCTTAGCAGGAACAATAATCGGTCTGATTTCCTCAGTGGTGCTGGAGGCTGAGCCCATGGCCCAGACATGCTACACAGCACTGTAAACCTGACTGCATCAACAGTCCATGTGTGTGAGTGAGACAGAAGCACTGCACAGAAGCCTACAGAGGTTCGAAAACCATCGAATGTGTTGTGTTCTTGCTTATGTCTAGCTGATACTAAAAATCAACTAGAACTTGGAGTCAATAAAAGCCACCCATAGTTTGTTACAATTAAAGTCATTTATTTTCATTTTTAATGGCAGTTTCATCTCTTGAAAAACAATTCACCTGAACTGAGACCAAACAAGTACAATTACCCTTTCTTCCATTGGAAGAAAACAATACTAAAGCCAAACAATGCAGTTCTGACAGCTGCAACAAAAATGTTTTTGCATGTAGTATTCTGTTAATTAAATGGTCTCTTTGCCCACAAACAGAAGCAAAAGACCTATATTATAAGCAATATTCCTATGCTTGGTCAACACAGAGTCATTTGTAGAAAATTATAGGTCCTTATCATTAAGAGAAACACTACAAAATTAGCTCAATCCTAAATTTTAAGTTACTTTACAAAATTCTTTCATTTGGAATATTATGGGAGAAGCTATTCTAATCCGGATGTCATTCAAAAGGTAAATGCTGTTAGCCATGTCTGAGCCTCAGAAGGGTCAATCCTGGCAGGCCTATCTCAGCATCTGAAACAGACAGCTTCTGCTCCTTCCTGAAGGAATCTTAGGTGGAACATTTTTAATACATCACAATGACACTTTTTAATGTGCTCCAATCTATTAACCACATGGCAAACTAACGGGGATTTTTAAAATATGGGTTTTATGGCTTTGTGCTAGTGATTAATTAAATAAATAGCCACCATTTCACAAATCATCCCACTAATTAGTCTAAAGCAGATCCTTTACATTTGGTGGTATTCCTGCCATCTGAAGCTCACAGAAGGACAGGAGCTGTGCGGCATGGCCACATCTCTGCACTTTGGCACCCACTGTTGGGACTCACTGCTGGCAACCCACCCTGCAGCCCAGAGGCTGAGGTGCCATCTTTGCAGGTGCTGTAGTCAGCTGGAATTTGGCTCCAGCTGCTCAGAAAAGATGTTCCCCTCAATTATTCTCTTCCCCTAAAGGAAACAATGGGACAACAAAGAACTTAGTGCAGCCTCCAGCTGCAAACACTAACAAGGCTCAGGAGCAGGTGAGGGAGCCGGGCCACAGACCTTCAAGACTGCTCTTCTCAGAGCATGCTATGTCATTGTCTTGAATTCAGGTATTAAACAATTACTTCCAAGTTTTTTTTTTTTTTTTTTTTTTTTTTAAAAAACTCAGGTCACTCTCTCTTGGGATTGACTGAAATTCAACCATAGTTGTTTTAGTAGCATATTTTTAAAGATAATAATTCCTCTGAAAGTGAATTAAATCAAGAATTACTATTTAATGCCAGAAAAAAAAAATCAAACAGGAATGTATCAAGAATATGAGAAGCTTCCAGTCTTAAAATTCATTCCAGAGCAAGGCTTCGCCTTCACTAGGACAGCACACTACTGTACTGAAAGGACTGCCCTCCTCCTCAGCTTTAGCATCATCTCTAAATGAGAGGAGGAAGTGGGGACAGGAGGAAAGACCTGGGCTCTGACCAAGGCAGACACAGAAGGGGCTCGAGCCTTTAACTGAGTCACACAACCCATCTACCCTCAAGCTTCCTCCCCTGTGCAGAATTCTGCATCTATCCTCAGTAATTCCACAGAAACTGAGACACAGTCCCAGTACATTTTTGCAGAGCAGACGCTAAAAAGAGCAATCTGAACCGGCTTGAAGAAAGAGCCAAGCCTACTGAACCTACCCCCTGCAATACAGGTGCTGTGCTTCAAAAAGGGAGACAAACCCAGGTCATCCACAACAGAGACAAAATTAGCAAGTACCTAGCTCTGGACAGTACTTGTGGGACTCCCCAAGGGGCAGATGTTTGGAGAGGCATTGACTGAACTTGGGATTCAACAGGATTGAATTAGAGCTCTGACTTCACCACTTATCCATGTGTAACCTGAGGCAAGTCTGTCCACCTTCCCAGTCCTCAGATTCCTAGTCACAAATGGTGTGAACAACAGTGCAGCCTGCACAGGGATGCTAATTAGAAAGAGAAACGCACAAACACACTCTAGCAGGCAGCAGACACTCAACAGCCACTAGATTATGAATCAGAATCACACAAAACTGCTGGCATTCAATCATTTATGACCTACAAAGATGCAATTTCATATGGCCATATTATAGAGACTGAGACACTAAGTATTATGAGTGAGCTGGAGAAATGAGTGAAAATTTTCAGAAGCAGAATGAATTTCACTCTTATCAAATGAAGATAGCAAAGATACAAAAGCCTTAAAAGCCTATTTCTGATTCTACTACTACAGTATTGGTGCTTATTAAACACTGCTGTGGGCCCCACTGTGCTGTGAATGACATACACAGTGACTACGTACAAATCTCAAAACAGCTCCGAGAGGGACAGTCACCCATTCTTCCTACTTTGCAAGAACGTGACCTGCCTGAGGTAACAGATGGTAGAGGTGGGTATAAGCCTGGACTTAACTCCAGAGCCAACTTAAACACCACTCATTCTGTATTTAAAAAAGCTGTGTGGAGACAAACAGCAAATGACTTACAAATCAATCTTGGCCCTTGTGAGTGGTGGAGGTATCAGTGGGCCTCAGGGAAGGCAAGGCTTCAGACAGCACCTGCAGCGAGTGAGAGAACACAGCAAGTCCCACTCGGCTGGGTTACCTGAGCACACTGGTCCTCTCTGGCCACAGTGCTATTAGGGAAAAAAAATTTCCAAGAAAAAGCCTAAAGTTTTCATCAAATAGCTGCGGTGCTCCCAGATGCCACAGGCAACCCTTTTGGCCACTACAAAGGCAGCAAAGTTTCTAGTCTGCCTTTTCATTTGTCTGTCTGTTTTCCTAAATCCTCTGATGTACAGAGTAAACAGAGAAGAAAATGGCACTAACATGGGAAGCTCAGTGTGGTGGAACAACACTTAACCCAGCACTTAGGAGTTCTAGGCTAACCTGTTCTACACGAGTTCCAAGACAGACATAGCTACATAGTGAGACCCTGTCCAAATCACAGGGACAGTAAGAATTCAAGTCAGAGAAGACCCAAATACTATGCTTTCAAAGCCAATGTAAAATACTAAAAACAACCATACTCTCATTTAAGGCTTCTCGGGCTGCCTCTGAGATGCCCAAAGGAGATGTCTGCTCAGCTGGAAAGCAGAGACGCTACATGCAAACCATTCCTTCTGCTCTCCAGACAGCACCTGATAAAGCATCTGCAGTGCTGGCAACTCAGAGCCCCAGCTCTTCCGAAGCCCTGCTCTGGGGTTTCCCTGGGGTTTCCTTTACAGCAACTGCAGCAGAGAGTCTGGGAGGAGCCCAAGTGAGCTGTTTTAACCTTCCCATAAATTGATATTTCCATAGAGGATTAAGACAAACGTTTCGAATAAGCCGATTTCCTTTACTGAAAACCAACGTGACAACCGTGGTGTGGTAAGAAGCACGAGGCCGGTGATGAAGATGTGCCTCTTCTCTCTGGATGTGCAGAAACAGCAAAAGGCTGACAGAGGCAGGCAATGTGAGCCCCATTCCTGATAAGATGCCCAACTAAGCACTTACAGAAAATTAGGTTTTGGTCAGTTGCAGCAAAGCACTGAGGGAAAGCCTCAGCTTTACGTTCTAACCAGAAGTCCTGTGGATACATCCCTGTTGCTGCTTGTGTGCTTCTCTTTCAATTGTGCCTTCCAGAATTCTGAAACTTTTTGAACTGGGGACAATGCAAATACCAGTCTACCCTTGTGATCCCTGTGGAAGGAGACAAACACCCTTGAGCACAGAGAGAAGGAACCCTTTTGACCCAAAGAAGCAGGATGCCATGCTCAACTACATACACAGTACTCCAAACCAGCCAAAAAAAAAAGCTCAGAGGAGCAGACAGCACCTGGCTTTGTTTAGACTACTTTGGATACCTTGTCCCTCTGCCCACAGTGCTGTGCATGTTCTCACTGTGTTGCAGTAGAGGTTTAAGGATAATTATTTGCTGGGTCCTGTGAGTCCTTCTAGCAAATTAGTGAACTAGCATGTGGTCGTAGGGACTCATTTACCTTCAGCTACCCTCTGCACCGGCCTCCCAGTGCTGCTGGCACATGGGCATACAATATCATCCAAGGTAACAAGGAGAGGCTATCTTTGGGCTATCAACTATGTTCTCTCTTCACAGAGAGAACTGCCATCTCCCACTATCAAATGTCTGTCCTTCCAGCAACAGAAACCAATACTGTACAGCTTAAGTACTACTGTCAGAAAGGCAAATCAATGTTTAAATATATATATGGATCTCTGCCCAAAACAATCAGTGGGCATGGGATTCAGCACCATCAACTTGTCACCAATAACTGATTGATCAACCTGCGAGATGGTACAGTACAGAGACTGACAGAACAACCCCTTGAAGATAAAGGTATGACACTAGCTCAGAGACAACAGCCCGTGAGGCCAGGTGGCAGCATGTAAGACTAAAACCCAACACTTACATTCTATGTCCCCAAAAGACAGAATACATGGCTCTAGGAACTGAGCAAAAGGTAAGAATGGCCTCATTCACTATCACTCCCTGGGACCCACTTGAGGCATCTGTGCTTCTTGTTTCTACACCCTGAAGCCCTTCTGATGGCAGGAACCTGGTTTCCAAGGAGATAATAGGTTTCCACCATGAGACAGCAAGAGCTCCAATAAATGTTAAAGTAAGCACAGCTGCCCAAGGTCTTTAAGACAAAGAGACCACGGGCAACTGAAAAACCACTATCCTGACAGGAACAAACAGCTCATGAGAAAACATAGTACTCCCAATACACAACAGAGGGACACCTCATTAGTACAGGAAGGGGAACTTCCTGATGAGGAAAGGCATGTACATTACCCTTTACTAGTTATGATGGAAAATGTTCAAATGAAGCAGCCACAGATAGAGTAAGGCAAATGAACTTAGATCAACAAAAAAAAGGGCATTTTTGCCACAAGACAACCTGGACCCACAAAAGTGCTGCCAAGGTTACAAAGACCAGATCAGACTCTTGAAGAGAGATGAGTATCACCTGTACCCTCAAGATCAGCTGCAGAAATAGAAATTGCTGTTATTTCTACTAGATTTCTTTGTAAATTTGACATGCACCCCAAAACAAGGCCCGATACATAGGCCTGAAAGTGTGGTCTATGAATACATAAGAAAAGTAAACTCAAGCAGTATTTAAGAGCCACCGGCATAGCTGCTCTGATCCCATCCAGACCCACTCTTCAGGAATAAAGTCTCATCTCCTAGCTGCTGGGAATGAGGCTGGCTACCCTCTGCTGACTGCTAATCTTTTCCTAGAATTGAGCTGGCTAACAAAACCAACTTGACCAAAGGCTTACCTCTCCTTAGTGTACGTAATGCCCAGAGTTAAGTTAGACACAAAACACAGAGGGCTCCCTCACCTGAGCTTCACACTGCTCCCTGAAAATCTTCCTGTGAATGCACCACAGTCCAACCCCCCCCCCCCCCCCGCAACCCCTACCCAATTTTGCTTGTTTCTTCCCTTCAATCCCCCTTTCTTCCTTTTCTTTGAGACAGGGCTCCCTGTGTTACCTCAGGCTGGTCTCAATTCCTCAGTTCAAGGGAACCTCCTACCTCGGCCTTTCATGTAGCTGTAACTACAGTTGCATGCCACCACACCTGGCTCAACCTAAGAGTACAAATAATTATAGGTCATTTTTTCTTGAGAACAAAGAACTTAAGTTCTAAAGAACATGCCAGTGCCCCATCCCCATATTCAGAAGGTTGAGTGAAGCAGAGGATCCCAAGTTTGAGGACAGCTAGCTACGAACCAAGACCTGGCAAACCAAACCCACATTATATGAAACTAGGGTACTTGATAGCCAAAGCTCAGCTTATCTCACCAATTACACTGCTATTTTAAAACAAAAAAATAAGATAATATAATCAGTCATATTAAGAGATTAAAAAGCCTATGTAATATAGCCTACATAAATGCTAGAAGAGCACTCAGCACATGCAACAGTCACTTTAAAAATAGTTACGACTGGGAAAACTAGAAACTCAAAGCATCTCCCTTAACTAAACACGAGCCATCTACCAAAATAGCAAACACTGAAGTTAATAATTAAATATTCAGTGGGTTTCTTTTTAGTGCAGCTTTGGAGGGCTCAGTCAGCTCTGAGAATCAAGAAAAAGATAAAATATAAGAATGGCTTGGGGGGGGGTGTGGGGGGCTGGCTATCATCTGAAAATGGCTAATTCCATAGAAACCCAAAGGAGGAAAGTAACAGAATTAAAGAATGTGTGTATTAAAGTCGTTGAAGTTAAGTCAACATGGAAAATATCAACTGTACTTCTGTACATTAGCAACAAACAGGAAGTCACTACTGAGTATGAAGATATTAAGAGAATAAAATACTACTAAGCTGAGTATGGTGTCTTCCACCTATAATCCCAGCACTCGGGAGGCTGAAGCTGGAGGCCCTTGAGTCCTAGGCTGACCTAGCCTACCTAGCAAACTATCTCAAAAGAAGTATTTATGTTGTGTCTATGTGTGGGTGGGTGGTACATATAAGTCAATTAAACTATATTTTAGGACTTTCATAAAGAAAATCATAATGTTATGAAAGACTTTATGGATTCCTTAAATGGAGAAATAGAATACATTCAAACTGATAAAGAAAATTAGTCTTATCTGCAAGTATATTTGTGCACAACATCCCTGCAGTATCTTGCAGTATCTGGAGACACGTGCACCCATGCACACAGTGGGGAACAATGGACAGCTGTGGGATTCAGTTCTCCAACTGTCTCCTTCTACTACATGGTTTCCAGGAACCAAAGTCAGGTCCTTAGGCCTGGAGGTAACTGCTTTTCCTTAGTGTGCTATCGTGGCTGCCCCACCAGCAATTTTTAAATAAAAGATTAACAAATTTTAAAACTCAGTATGTATTCCCAATATATTCTTCCTTTAAATGTTTGTTTCCATTATTACATGCATGCACATATTATACAAAATACTAAGATAGGATATCAAATATATTTTTCCTATGTCACTCTGTGGTCAAAATGATTCTAAGTCTCTGTTTTCACTAACTCTTAGACATGTGACCCGTCTATAAACAGCTTTGTTCCCAGTAGATATTAGCTGGAAACAGCCCAGGTGTCCAACAGTGAGATGCATAGATGTCCTGCAGTGCGCTCAGACAACACCGCCTCCTTGCCAATGAAAATGAATGAACTACCGCTATGCACATGGATCTCTGGACCATCACACTGCCAGAAGAAAGCTGCACGAGAATACTCTGAGCATAATTCCTCTAGGCAAACGCTGGATAGACACTGTTCAGGGACACAAATACCTGCTATAAAAGCATGAGCAGCAAGGGAGTTAAAGACACTCTGTGACTGGGAGGGGGGCCAGAAGAGCCTTTAACAGTAATGTTTTTCCCCTCGGAGTGAGCAGAGGCAGACGAGTGATTGCTGCAGGACTGTGTCTACTCTGCTTTTAAAGTATGTTTTTGTAGATATTCAATACTTACTCTTAAAAATTTTTAAACAAAAATATAACTGAATCCTTTGCTTACCTCACTGATGAGTGTGAAGCAACAATGCAAGCTTATTCAGAGGAGGTCCCTATTCTTCCAGGCAACCAGTTTTCTTTAGGACTTGAGGGAGAAGTACATTAAGTCAATTTCTTTCAAATTCTGCAAGTCCTTGCTAAATTCACAAATCAAAACCACTGTCCTGGGCTGGAAGGAGAGTTCATGCTTGCTAGGGCTTGCCTAGTCTGTACCAAGACCCTGAATGTGGGGAGGAAGCAGATAAAAGGAACAACAAAAGGATAATCCTACACTTAACTGAAGCTCTGGAACCCTTAAACTGGTTTCAATTGGTAATGAAAATGCTAATCTATACTAAATCAAAGGCAACTTTATGGCAGAGAACAAATGCATAAACTTCTGTTTACTGTCAAACATGAGCTGCTTCCACAGAAGAAAACAAAGAGTACCAAGTGATTTCAAAGGTAAATAAATCCAGGCCCTTGGAGCAGAGCGCACATTCCTTGTAATGGTCTTCAACAATGGCCTTTAAGGCAGCAACAAACAACTACTCCCTATGGCTGCTCCTGAGCACTGTGCAGAGCACCACTCAGAAGGCCCTGTCGGTCACAGTGCCATCACAGTGCTCTCGGCGTCATTGAAGAATATTTACTAACACTGACTACATGCCCACTGCAACTCACAGCCGCACATGACAGTCGTGAAAGCACAGCAACAGCGACAAGCAGGGTCGACATTAGCAGGAGCAGTAGGCACCAGGACACAGATGAAGAGTAAAGAGGCAAAGCCACTGCTGCCTTCTACTGCATGCTGACTGAATTTGTCTACATTCTACATAAAAATCCCAAAAAATGAATTTTTTAAAAAACTATAGAAATTTTGTTAAGAAAAAAGAATACACACAAAATTCTAACAGCAGAAACTATATAATATTAAACTTAAAGAAGCAAGACATTTGATAAATATTAACACAAAATATAGAAGCTATATAAGAAAAGAGATATATTTTAATACAAAAATTATTAGTGTGTAATGGATCAAAGATAAATTCATAAGCAAAGATTCAATACACTCAACTAGTCTGTCTCATATGAAGATTATCTAGAGAAAAGGAAACCCGTAGGAACCACTAGAAACCTAGGAAGTTCACAATTTGTTTAGATTCTTAAATTAACAGGAGGTCAACCTCACTATAACATAATGTCAATATAAAGTACATAAATTCATTTTTCATCTGTTAAATTGGCAAAATTACAAACACTTGATACATTTTGTAGTGAAACTATGAAGATCAGCCCCTAGCCCCGCTGTAGGCGTGTGGCTGACACTGTGGATAGCAATTTGGTAATGCTTATGAAAATGACCAATCAGCCCTAGCCCCCCAATTCTGATTCTTGAACTTTACCTTATATTTATAATTGCACATATACAAGAAGCCTAAGATTATTTACCACAGCACTGTTTGCAATGGCAAAAGACTAGAAACGGCTGAAGCCTCAATCAATAGGGAACTGGTTAAATAAATTCCATTGCCTGCACACAATGAAATACTATGTAGCTGTGTAAATGGATGAGAGAATATCTGGGTGTTAACTCAGACATATTCCCAAATTAGGTGTGGGCTTGCAGCTTTGGCAACAGAGCACACACTTACTATTACCACACACAAGGCCCTGAGATCCACCCTAGCATCAAACATAACTGTATAGACACAGAGACACAACATTGTATATAAAGAGAGAAATATAGAATTACAGTACATAGAGTGAGGCTTTCTGCTGCTTAATAACCTTTTCTATTCTTGAGCCATAAAACTATCCTATCAGGCTGGTAAGGTGGCTCAGAAGGTAAAGGCACTTGCTACATAAGCCTGGCAACCTGGATTAGAACCCTAGAGCCAACGTAAAGGTGGAAGGAGAGAACATATATACATACACACCACTAACAGTAAAAATAAATACCTTGAAAGGAGGTTGCAGAGATATCTTGGCAGTTAAAAGCACCTTGCTGCTTTTCTTGAGGACCTGAATTCAGTTCCCAGCACCCATATTAGGTGACTCAGAACTATCGGTAATTCCAACTCCACAGGGTCTTGGAGCTCCTGGTTTCTGCAGGTTTACACACACACACACACACACACACACACACACACACACACACACACCTGTGTAAATCAATAAATTTAAAAATGTGTTTTTACTGAAAACCTGAAAGCAAAAGCAGCAATACAGCATGGTGATAGACTCATTCCAACATGGGTGTGACTTTCACTCAATCCATGTGAACACAACCAAGGAGGTAAGTAACCCAACATGAAAGAGTGAAAAGTGAGGTCCAGCTGTATCACAGGTGTGTGAGGATAGGGAAATAATGTATCTAAAATGCTCAGGGCAATGTCTTCCAAAATCAGAACTATTTTCAAGAACATTTCTATCAGTTGAATCAAAGAGAGTTTAGTTCTCTGGTTCTGATTGGCTGAAGGGCACATTAGCAGTGCTCAGTGCTTGATCCTCAAGACTTGAGTCACAGGATCTCAACATAGCTGCTCAGACTCCATGACAGTGAAGAGGCTTTTAGGCAGTTAGACAACTGATACTTGATGAGAAAGACAGCAACTGATAAGTCAGGAGGTATAAATACTGCTTACTCATAAGGGAAATGAGGCTATAACTTTTGAAATTCCAAAATGAAGGATGCAACTCCCAGATTCTCTTCACATTGACCACTTTTGCGTTGTTACCAATACTGGTGTGATGCAAGCTAGGTGACGTCTCAAAAGGAACATCAACTTGGCTCTCTACAAACACAGGCCACCTAGAAATTGCCTATTATTTAATGCTGATTAGAAGACATCAAGGAGGAAACACACCCCACACCTCATGCCTGAACACTGGTACCTCAAAAATGAGACAAGAGGGAAACAGGACAAAGTCTTGGGGAACATCCTTCCTTTGGTAGGCTAGCCTCAAACTCCCCACCCTTCCCACTTAGCATCCTGACTTCTGCCTAAAATCTTTCAGCAGATTTTTGTCTCTGCTGAATCTGAATAAAAGGCAATGTGTGGACATCCAGCAACATGGAAAACCCAGGCATGTTTCATCACCACGAAGTGAAAACTGAAATTTTACTTTTAGGCAAATGCATTTTAGTTACTACACAGGAAAGGGAACCAACCAGTGTTTCTAGGCCCAGGCTTCCAAGTTTTAGCCATAAAATGAATACAATGAGACTCCTTGTTCTTCTAGAAATGCTGGAAAGAGTGGTACCAGGAAGAGCAAGTAGCCTGGCACAAATCACCTGTCCTAGCCCTCAGAAGTGCCTCTTCAGCAGCTGCTTCTGCATGCTCAGCACAGTGGGGTCAGGACCTTGGTACCCTTCAAGAAGCAGGTCTGGGGGTTCAGTGCTCTCTGACCTCATTACTGGCATGGAAAGGGTAGGAGACAGTAATTCTAGCTAAGCCTGTCCCCTCTGTAAAGCTAGTCTTCCCTAGCTGAGTCAGGCCCATATCTACACCTGTACTTGCAAAGTCTTCAGTGTTAAGACATGTTACCTATACACATCTGCAACATTTTATAAACATTTAAGACTCAGTCCTATAATTACACTGGTCACATCTCAATGGCTGAACAGTCCCATGTGACTGGTGGCTCCCACAGTAGATACTTGGAACAATTCTATCATCACAGAAAGTTCTAGTACACATAGCTAGTCTAGACTTAGTAAACAAGAATGGTATTAAGGAAGCAGATTGGATCTATAGGTCCTATCCATCAATGATAAAGTAGCTCTATCTAATTCCATTTTTATGATTTCTCCATGTAACTTACAGAGGAGGTATGGTTACTAGCAGCATGGAATTCCTGATAGCAAGTGGTACACAGGGAATGTTTATGGAGTGTCAGTCACTGAACAAGTGCTTATAATTATCTATTTATATTCTCAGGATAGTCTTATAAAGATGTTACCATGACATCCCCTTTCCAATCTAACAACAACAACAAAAAGAACTATGGCTGGCAAGATGGCTTAGTGGATAAAAGCACGTACCATGGGCCTGACCTAAGTGTGGTCCTTGGAACCCACATGGTGGGAGGAGAGAACCAGCTCTAATAGGCTGGCCTCTGCCTCCACATGCATGCCATGGTGCATACACATCATTTATAAATAAATAAATGTAATTTAAACTTTTTTAGAAAGAGCAACTAAAACGGAGAAATTATTTGTCTGCACTACAGAATACATGGGGTAGCTGAAGCAAACAAATCCTCAGCACATTCTTGAACTCCAGAAGCTGGGCTCACCCACCAACGCCTCCTGCAACTGTCCCCAGAGTCCCAGAAAGCGGCAGCAATAACAGAAGCTGCTGCAGCGCCTTAAGACCAGCTTGAGCTACAACTCCTTCTAATGCCTACCTTAGCTTCAAACTTCCCCACAACGGTGGGCGCTCTACCACTGCCACGGCTGCCTTCTGCATGTTCCTAAATACCGCTATTGAGGCTTCACTTTTGTAAACCATCATAAAAACTCTTTCATTTCCTTTACAACATGAGGATGCTTTTTCAAAATACTATCATTCCTTCCTCAAACATATACAATGCTAGGCCATAGGAACAGATCACCCTGGGCTGGAGAGATGGCTCAGTGATTAATTAACTCATTGCTCTTCCAGAGGTCCTGAGTTCAATTCCCAGCAACCATCTGTAGTGGAATCCAGTGTCCTCTTCTGGTGTCTCTGAAGACAGCTCCAGTGTAATCACATACATACAATAAATAAACCTATCTTTAAAAAAAAAATCAGATCATTCTAATAACCTTCCAGTTTCAGGGGTGGGAAGAATGAAGCTAGTGGAGTATACGATGGGAATGTCTGCCTTTCAGTGAGGGACAAGTTGCCAGAGGTAGGACACAGTGGAGAAGCAAGGCCATACATACAAACTGCACACAAAGGATTGGAGATCTAATGGTACGTGTTCTGAAAAGACCCTGGGAAGGCCTGGCCACCTATGTGCAGGCATCCCTGCTGGAGTCAGAAGAGATTCTGGAGGGCCAGTCCACGGCCAAATTTCAGCAAATTATATGTAACAGTGAGACTCCCTTCCTTCCATCATTTACAGACAGCAGGAGCCTGTTTGTCATCTAAGTTTACTAAGCGGCTGCTGGGTAGCAGGATCGAGAGTGATTACTGGAGTGACACGGACAAACTGGACGCCGTCCAGGTTTTCATTCACCTGGATTTCCTTCTCAAAATTCAAAGATACATAAATAACAGAGTAAGATGACCATGCCTCTAAATCCTAGCACACAGAAGGCAGAAGCAGGCCGATCTTTCTGAGTTCCAGGCCAGCCAGAGTTAAATGAGACCCTGTCTCAAAACAAAGCAAGCAAGCAAGCAGATAAATGAACAAAAAGATACTTAGGTATATCATCACAATGGAGTGATTGTTCGGGCATCAGGAGAGATCCTACGTGCACTGGGTCATAAAGGATAAGCACATCAGCAACAAAAAGCATTTTGGGTAAAGAACAATATGTACAAAGATACAGACCGGGCGGGCACAAGGTGTAACAATGTGGAGAAAAGGTCATTCTAAATAAAAGCTTCACTATGTAGATATTGAGAAAAGTCAAATGACTATATGGAGGACATGTTTCAACATGGCATCATGTTCCATGATAAGGCATGTGTCTCATCAGCAAAATCATTCTGGGAATTAGATGTTAACATACGAAAACTGATGCTGGACCCTTATTTCAGATGATAAACAAAAATTAATTCAAGGTGTATTAAAAGCCTTTGTGTAAAATTAAAATTGTGAAATCCCTGGAGACAATGTAAGAGCAAAGCTTCACAACCCTGGATAGATCATAAAAGCACAGGCAGCAAAACTGAAAATGGATGAGGGGCTCCATTAAATCAAAGCTCCCGGTAGAAGCTGGGTGGTGGGAATGCACACCTTTAATCCCCACACTGAGGAGGCAGAGGCAGGTGGATCTTTGTGAGCTCGAGGCCAGTCTGATCTACAGAGTGAGTTCCAGGACATCATGGGTTACACAGAGAAACCCTGTCTCAAAACAACAACAACAACAGAAAAAGACCTCCCAGGCTGAAGAGATGGCTCAGCAGTTAAGAGCACTGACTGCTCTTCCAGAGGTCCTGAGTTCAAATCCCAGCACCCACATGGTGGTTCACAACCATCTGTAATGGGATCCGATGCCCTCCTCTGGTGTGTCTGAAGAGAGCAATAGTGTACTCACATACGTGAAAGAAAGGAAGGAAGGAAGGAAGGAAGGAAGGAAGGAAGGAAGGAAGGAAGGAAGGAAGGAACCTCTGTGTACTAAAGGAAGAATCAAGAGAGCAAGACACAGCCCCTGTAACAGGAGCTGCTTCCAAACCACTAGGGGTTAATATCCAGAGCATTTATAGAACAGCTACAACTCAAACAAACAAAGTAGCAAAAACCCTTATTCAATTTTTAACAGGACAAAGGCCTTGGATAGACACCTCTCCAAGACACACAGACGATATGGCCATGACATCAGAGTGCTACAAATCAAACCATTGTTAACAAGGTCCAATAGAAAGAAAGTAAGCAAGCAAAGGAGGGAGAGAGGGAGAAACAGAATTGCTAAGGACATAAAGAAACTGAGCTCTGTACTGCTGGTGGAAATGTTCACCTGTGCTTGCAAAGGAAAATAACATAGAGGCTCCAAACAAAAACACAAACAAACAAAAACCATAGGACCTAGTTAACACATAAGCAGAAACACTAGGTATGGGTACCTTCTATGTTATTGAACACCCATCACTCTCAGTGATCAAGAGCAACAAGTGAAATATCTACCTATGGAGAGATGGATAAGAAAACACACACACATGAATATAATTTTCTTTTTAAAAAGAGAAAAATAAAACAGAAATATATTGGGGTAACAAAGTGGGATGAGTGGGAGTTACAGAGCC
Organism: Micromys minutus; assembly: GCF_963924665.1. Lineage (NCBI taxonomy): Eukaryota > Metazoa > Chordata > Mammalia > Rodentia > Muridae > Micromys > Micromys minutus. The sequence continues at coordinate 10,297,072 of NC_137982.1, read as the reverse complement.
AAAAAAAAGTTATAGGTATAAATATGACCAAAATACAGTGTGTATGTATGTCTGTGTGTATATATGAAAATTTCATAATGCATCATATCATTATGTATAATTAGTATAGACTAATAAAAATATAGAAATGTAAGCATGGTTTACTCCCAAATACCCATGCTAACAGAAGTAGTAGGGCTATCCATAATATAAAAACACTTTTAGAGGTCTTTGGATTACCATAAATGTGACTTTTACAACACACTTAATTTCTAAACTTTTCAAATAACATGGATTATCAAAACTAGTTTGTGGGCCTGAGCTTACAAAATATTTGTAGCAAAGTAGGACAGAAGATGCTCAGGGAGGCTCTGAGCCTGGAGAGAATGAAGACACAGACCCTGACATGGAGAAACAGAAGTATAGTCACTCCTAGGCAGCAGTCAAAGGGCTCAGGAGCTCTGCCTTTGTAGTAATGGGAGAGCTGCTCCAGGTCTGTCCCCTTCACAAACCTTGTGGCTTATCATTGTACAGGTGGCGAACTCCTTTACCAAGTCGGCATAGCAGCCCTGGCATTGTGATGCCAACCTAGGGAATTAGTGCTCTTTGGTGTGCTGCTGCCACAAGTAGCCAACAACTGACTTTAACTACTCCATGGGTATGCCCAGAACTATCTTCTACTATCAAGTACTGCTTGGATTAAGCTGATCCTCTCTTCAGGCACATTCAGCTTTCACTTGTTCATACTAGCAGAGGTCTTTCTCCTCAGGCTTTAAAAAAAAAAAAAAATCAGCATTTCTACCGCCTAAGAGCCTCTGGGCAGAGTATACCCTCCTTTCCAACCTTTAAGATGATACTTTGGGTCCACTAACTACATCTGGTCCTTCAGTCCAAATCAGTGATCTCTCAAGAGTTCAGCTTCATGACTGTCCTTCTCTCCTGGCTTATCACATTGTACTATGAAGCAGTTCCCTTAAAGATCACAAGCACTGTTACAATCAGGACTGTGTCTACCTCATTCAGCATGGTATCTATAGTATTAACCATATCTGGCACGTATGAAGGAACTCAGCAAGTATCTGAGAAACAAATGGATAGTCTTCCTCTAGCCATCCAGCTCTGCTAACAATAATCAGTTAACTTCAAAACTCCTTTAGGTATTATTGTTGGGTTAGGCTTCATCTTCCCCTTCCTTTCGCCATCACAACTTTCTACCAAAATGACTTGATAACCTAACTGCAAGGGTCACTTTGGTTTGTCACGAAATCGGCCCCCTGGTGTTGCCAATGTACATGCCTGCTATTCCACCTACACTTCTGCCTTCCACTGTGTGTGATCAGCCTATCACCCACCTATTCATTCAAGTTGTTGACAGCAATGAGTAAACACTGTCTACAGCTTCCCACAACAAATGGCTCTCTAGTTGGACATACATATTAATCACCACTCTAGCCACTCACTAGCTAGGGGAGAGTCTACTTGACCACAATGTTACTTTTCAACACTTCTCCAGCTTGTCTACAAGAAGAACCCAAGTTTCTGCTAAAATAGTTATAAAAACTTTATTGAGACTGCAAACATGATGACCAAAATGCCCTAGCATCCACCCCCATCCAAGAAGGGAACTAAGTCATCCTGCCTTTCTAGCTCTGAGTCAGCACATGTGGTTCCTGGTGGCCATTACTTCTATTCTGCAAGATCACAAGCCTTGAGATAGAAAGGTGTCTCAGCACTTGCTGTCCAAGCCTGAAGACTTAAGTTCAGAATCCCAGCACCCATTATAGAAAACCCTGAGATTAAATTGCTTGATGCATACTTGTAAACCCCCTGCTCAGGAGCCTGGGGGAGGGGGCACTGCAAAAGGGTGAGGGTGATACAGAGGAGGCTCACTGAAGTTTACTGGCTGCCAATCTGGCTCCAAGTTTGGTAATAAACCCTATCTCAACAGACAAGAGTGACAAAGGGCACCCGAGCTTCTCCTCTGATTTCCATGTACACAGAGAGACGTATACATGAGCATGCATCTCCCCACAACACACACAACAGAAGCCCTTTGGTTGCTAAGTGGACAGTTGTAAAGGTAAGAACACAGGTTCCCAGAGCTGAAAAGAGCCTATGAATACAAGCTGGTTGCTGAGAGAGAGTTCATGAAAAGAAGGTTAAGTTTTATGAGAGATTTCATAGAGAGAGATGGTAGTAGACTGAGGGAGGATAATCAAGCCTCGATATGGATGAGACAGACAAGCAAGCCATAAGGCCTAGTCCAAGGATGAGCAGAGACTAATAAAAAGGAAGTTCATTCTGCTAGACTGCCTCCTTGATCAGAAAGGTCAACCACATTTGGGACCTCAGTCCGGATTCTCACTGTAAATGTAATAAAACACATACTAGATAAAGCAAAGTGGAAAGTGACCCTTATGTAAAAGAGAGTTGTCAGAACAGCCAATCCAGTTTCTCTAAGGCACTCTGATGACAAATTCATGCTAGGAGTATGGGCCATGGGTAATTTTGCAAAGAACTACTGTGGAATATTTTCCTATTTCTCTTCCAGAAAAATGCAGAAGTAATTATGGACTCATAGCCAGTGTAGCAAATCAGTTAAATTAAAGCTGTATTTCATCTAACTCATATAGGATATGAATAACATAACTAACTTTTCTAATTTCATACTCTAGTACTCTCAAGTAAACAAAAGGGAAAAAAGTAAAGTTTGCCCCTACAAATAGAACCTGTCACTTCCTGGGATGTGCACTTTTCAGCTCATGCATCCTAAATGCATGTGGAGATATTATATGCACTTTCTATTTAGCAATTTAATTATATCTTTGCATTCAAAGAGTGGCAATGGTTTGCAGTAATAATCAGGTGAAAGCATTCTAACATTAATATGCTGGAATCCGATGTGTTAATTTGATGCAACTTTGCCTTGACAATATGTGATTAATTTGTTCTCAGGCTAGCCCTGCTCCCAGCTCTGACAGTTTAAAATGCTGGGTTTCTTTATCCATATCGCTATTTGACACGCCTTAGCCCACTGCTTTCCTAAGACCACTGTTAATTTGTAATGAACTTGCTTTTCAGGGGGGTGCCTTCATTTTTAATTCTGTCAGTGTCACCTCCTTGAGGAAAATTACAAGTTTCCATAGGTGTGATTACTGCCAAGTGCTGTTGATAAGAGGTTTGAGAAAACAGGGCTTTATAAAGAAGTCTGTATTTAATCTGCTGAAGCAGATTTATTGCCTCCAGACAGATAAATATAATACAAAGTTCTCTTACTTAAAAGTCATCCCCAAGTTCTCCCTCACCATCACCTCCTCCTCCTAAACAAAAACACAGTTTCATTTCTAGGACTCAATAATGAGTCACTCAGGGAAAAGAGGTGAGCCTGTAATAAATTTAGAACAACGGTGATTTCTGCCATCAAATTAGACTTGCAAGGGAGTCTTAGAAAACACGTGAATACACTTCTCACAAGGTAGGAAGAAAACCCCACAGAAACCATTATGATCTCACCTCTTTTCTAACTAGGCAAATGCACATTACACAGAGCCACCCTCCCGTTTGCTTTGGGCAAACTGAGTAGTGATTGGTGACATTACATCTGGTTTACATTTCTCCCTATGATATGTCCTGATACCGCCTGACACAAGAAGATAAGGAGTCAAAGCCTGAAAAGTCACGATGTCTAACAGTGCGAGCTTTGATGAGCACTGTTCTCTACTGTACCTTTGCAATGGCCTGGGCAGTAGGCCTCACTCACCTCACTGTCTCCAGGTGAGGAAAAAGAAGCCTCCCAATGAATTTATCTGAATGTTTATCAGCAAAAAGCAGAACATAGGGATGGAATCTATACCTTCTGATGGAGAGTCCTCTGCTGTTCATGATCACTCTGGATGAACTGTCACCCTTTCTTTGACTGGCACCTTTCTCTAAGTGTGCCGATGTCTGGTCCATCCCCCTTGGTCCCACCTCTTACTCCTCTTCCACTAACTAACCACCTACTACTGCCACCAAGTCAGGCAGTTGTGAACCTGTTAATTCTACCCTCAAGTTTACCAGATGTTCTTAAATGTCTACTACAGGAAAAGTCAGAAACGAAAGAGCAGCCCCACTGACTTCAAACACAACTAGGCACATGACCCTTGTCAAAAGGTGACAACTCAATAGACCACTGAGGTCCCTTGTGCCCCCACATTTTTCTCTCTGTGCTCCCCAACTGCTGTTCAGTCAGACCCCACATGACCAGCTAACTAGATTTTCAGAGCTGCTGACCAAGATCATGCTGTTACTTGCTTACTCAGACACTCATTGCTTTTACCTTCCCCACAGACTGCACAGAAAGTAGGCCTGTCTGCAAAAGAAGCATCGAAACATTGGAACATCTGCTCCAAGGAGTATAATCTTACTGCTATTAGCACTATGTATGAACTAGAAAAATTCACAGGTGAAAAAAAGTCTGAAATTCCAACTCCTCTCTATGCTTAATGGCACAAAGAAAATCTAGCATCTATTGCTAAAAGGAAAAGCCTGTGAAGTTCTGACTTCATACTGTAGCTTAAATACAAAATGTTCTTGGTTCTATATTATAAGCCTTCCACATGCAAGTTCTTTCAGAACACAAAAAGACACTCGTATCTGCATCCATGGAGGTTGATAGTTTTCATTAAAGAAAAATGTTTACAAGGCCTGTCTGCATTCATTCATATACATAACTCAGGGAAAATTCAGCCGGACTTCAGCTCAGCTTGGCACATGTCTGACCCCCTGGTATCTTCTATGGCTTCTGTGGCAAGAACAGCTGCTACTTTGAGATGCCTTCCTCTAAAGAACATGCACTTGGGGGCAGAGGCCACATAGGAGCTATCCCCAAGTCTCCCTCATCTGATTTGTGAAAGATGGAACCAAGGGAAAGGCTGCTCAACAACAGGGCAGGAGATGAACTCTGAGAACAACACAGCTCCAGGACATCAGAGACTGAAATATCATTCCTGCATCAGGTGTCACACTCACACAGAGAGAGGGATGTGTGAAAGAACAAAAGTGAGAGACAGAAAAACCCAAACTATTGGTATTCAAAACACTAGGATGCAGTGGCATGATGGCAGCTGAGCGCGCAGTGCGCACCTTTAACCCAGCACTCACAGGCGGGGAAGGCGAATCTGAGTCTGAGGCAGCCTGGACTACACCGTCAGTTCCAGCACAGCCAGGGCTATATTGCTACCTGTTTCAAAACAAACAAGCAAAACAACAACAACCAAAAGTGTACTGGAAAAACTGTGTGTGTGTATCTGTGGCACGCACATATATGTTTAGTGAGGAGGCTGTAGACAATCTGGCCACTACAACATAGGACACACTAAATAAGAGGGGTAAGTGAGGCAGAGATCAAGAAAGAAGTTGCTACTGTAACATAAGTGGGTGTGGCAAGTCCTAACACAAGGGCATGGGTAGTCACTCATGGGCAATGAGTCTGGCAGATAATGCGGTGAACACATGCTGTAGGACAGAGGGACAGAAAGAAAGCATATTCTAGAAACAATCCCTCTTTGGATGTTATTGATTTCATACAAAGACTCTGGTTGACACAGAAACCACACCTGAGTGTTTTACTGCTTTTGTACAAGCTCCTAGTCATGTTTAAACACAGTTCTGTAAAGCACCCTCATCCTTCCAAGTACAAGTTACTCCCATTCATGTCTCTCAATCACTCAGCAGAGGAAGCAGATATGTGCCCTTTAATACTGCAGGTCATAAAACACTGTGTCAGGAGCAGAACAGCAGCACTCTGTCCCTAAGCACCTCATTGTCTTCTAAATGGCTCTAGCTACAAATACTCCATCGGCAAAAGGACTTTATGAAAACCTCAGGGCAGAAGAAACCATTACCACCTTTGTGGCTAAGCCCCTTGGGTAAAATGGGAGCCACTTACAAACTTGCTGAGAATTAACCTCACAATAACAAGTGGAAGCCCTCTGGGAACCTGCCACATAGTAAGCAGCAGAACAGAATACAGGAACACTTCAAGGGCTACAGTGCAAGGATTCAAATGCTGACTCCTTCCTAACCACATGACCTCAGGCAAGCCTCACTTTGCTCTCCTGTCACCAGGATTATCAGAGTACCACCTCACAGAGCTACAGTGAACATCAGCTGATCCATGCAAAGCACTCTGAACCATGACAGGCACCCCAGGACATTAGTGTGTATTTCCTAACTTCTGTGAATCAGGTGAATTTCCCACTGTTCCCTTGTTCCCTCCCAATTCCTACCAAACACTGTGCTGAGTACCCGAGATGGTAGAGAAAAGGAGAGGGACACAGAAATGGTCCGGTCTGTAATCTGAAAAAGGTGCATGCAAGCACAGGAACTGGGGAGTCAAGGAAGAAGCCACTGCTAGGTGACTAGAGGAAATGTTACAGAAGAAGCAACATCTGAGTTGGCTCTAAAGAAACAAAAAGGTTTCCAAGGCAACAGACATCCACAAGGGCTCTAACATAAACCCTCTTGGAGAACTCTGAAGGCTGTGATGAGAGGACAGTGACAGGCTCGCCCTCAGCTGGGAAATGGCTATGTCTACACAGAGGGGTAGAGCACTCAAGGCAGCCACTGAAGAACTCAATCATTACAGTTTTAGCCAGTATCTCCTCGTCCTTGAAAGCTGGGCCTGGGACTCAGGAACATCTCCAACTAAGATCCTGTCTTAGCTCAGCTCCTTTCTCTGAACTTACAGATCCTTCTGTCGTTGTTTACTGAGACAGATTTTGAGCTGGGCCCTTGAGAACAGGGAGCACCCTCTTACCAGTGTACCCCCGGGACCTCTCACTCTGCTTGAAATCAGACAAACAATAAACATTTGATGAGTGAACACCTGCCCTGACTATACTAGTATGTTTTGAAAAAGAACCTAAAATGGTTCCAGGTTTTCAAATAGTCCTACAATGTCTTAAAAATTATAATAATTTAAAAAATAGATCACACCTCAAGTTACCATATGGTTTTAGTTTTTTAAAAGGATATGATGATGCATTCAAAGTCACACAGAAAGCTAGGTTGAGGTCAACCTGAGCTACAAAAGAAAGAAAAAAAAAGTGAGTGACAATAACTAATAAAACCCAGGGCTTTGACCTTGTGTGGTGGCAAATGTCAAACGCCAAATGCTGCAGATCTCAGTGGGAGGCGGGGGTAGCTGGCTCTCTGTGAGTGTAAGGCCTGCTTGGTCTGCAAATCCCAGGTCAGCCAATGATACCCAGTGGGACCCTGTCCAAAAAATAAAATAAAACCCAGGGCTTATGAATCAAGTATGTTAGGGGAAGGATGAAGAGAGTGGGGGGCACATGGTCCATGGAGGTGCGGCGAGGCCTGAGGGCAAGGGAGATTCCTCTGGGGGGCCCATGTTGGGAATCCCTTCCCTGAGGGACCAGCCACACAACAGTTTAGTACGGAATAGAGTTTATTCAGGTCATGGGAGAGTTAAGAGGGTGGCAGAGGCAGAGAGAGAGAGAGAAGTAGAGGAGTAGAGGAGTAGAGGCGGGCCATGAGCACGTGGGACGGGGGGGGGGGGGGGGGGGGTAGAAAAGGGAGAGCAAGGCTGCAAGAGCACAAGGGCAAGAGAGGCCAAGAGAGAGAGGAGGGGTCAAGCAGCTCCTTTTATAGTGTCAAGTCACTGGGGCGGAGCATACCTGGCCACTGCTGGGTAATTGAGGGGTGGGGTATACCTGGCTGTTGCTAAGTAACTGAGGGGTGGGGTTTACAGAATCCCAACAAAGTACTTTTCTAAAACTAACCTAGAAAGGCCAAGACTAGTAAGCTTCTCATGCTGTAAGTCAGAAAAACTAGAGACTCTTACATCTCAATATTTGGTATATTTGGCAAGAAAATAATATTCATTGAAACAGTATCTTTCCTTTTCTAATTTTTCTTTCTTTGTTTTGGACAGGGTCTCTCTATGTAGACTTGGCTGTCCTGAAACTTTCTGTGTAGACCAGGCTGACCAAGTGTTGGAACTAAAAGCACAAACACTATATCCAGCTTTAAAAAGATTTCTCTTAAGACACATAGTTCTTAAAACAGTATAAACTCCAAACGTCATATAATCTGGACCCAAAGCTGTACCACAGCAGGTATGATTGTGGGGAAACTGCTTAATTCATTTGCCCCAGAGCTGGTCAGTGTCAACATGGGTAAGAATGTCTAGATCACAGAACCATGTGCTGCTGCCTGGCACAGGGGGACTCAGCACAGCAGACACTGTTACCCTGTGCAATTCTTAAAGGCAGAGCTTCCCCAGTGACCAGTCTATGCTCTGGATACAGCGGATACTTAACATCTGTTGACTTTATTATGGAGGATGGCGTTCAAACAAGTACTCAATGGTTTTTCATAATCTGTAAAAAATAATAATAATAATAACTTGATAGTTTAAGATGTCAGTAGTAGGCATGCACATGCAGAGGGAATGAAGTAGTTTTTATTTTCGTTGTATGTCTGTATGTGGATTTGTGCACATCAATGCAGTGGCCTCAGAGGCCAGAAGCAGATGGAGAATTAATTCCCTAAAGCAGGAGATACAGATTGTTGTGAGCTGCTCTATGGTTGCTAGGAACGGAACCCAGGCCCTACAAGGCCATCTCTCCAGCCCTACAGCAGTTCTTAAGAATATATTTCACAGCTGAGTGTGGTGGTGCATGCCTTTAATCAGAGATCTGGGCCAGCCTGGACTACAGAGTAAGATCCAGGACAGCCAAGGCTACACAGAGAAATCCTATCTCAAAAATCAAAGAAATGCATTTTACTATTTTGAAACTCAGCCTCATCTACCTAAACAAAGCCTACCAAGTCTCTCTAAAGAAGGTAGGTAATTGTTTTTTCCTTAAAACTTTACATCTTAGCTTCTCTGTTTCTTTGTCATCATCACAATTAAAAGAGCAATGCAATCAATTTGAAAAAGAAGAAAAACACCAACTGCTGAACCAACAAAAATGTGGTACTCTGACTTCTGTGTGCATCCCCACGTGGGCACATTTACACACTTGATGACAAAATACACAATTCTCACAACCTGATTTTATGAATGTTACAAAAGTCTGTCATCAAAAAGCAGTAACACAGGTACCATCATTTTCATTACAAGTTAATGTTTGTTAAATAGACTAAAACTCAAATTGTTCTCAGTTCCCTAGTACTGGACATTTAGATTATTTTCCAGCATTTCCATCATATAAATAATGAAATCTGATAGTTTGGAAGAGTTTTCTGATTAGTGTCTTAAAATATACTTTAGATGTCTATTTTCTGTCATAGGAGTAAGCATGTGTGTGTGTGTGTGTGTGTGTGTGTGTGTGTGTGTGGTTGCATATTCCTGGCCAGTTTAGGCCATCTAGATTGATTCTAACTCAAAAAAACAAACACCAGCAGCAAAAGGAATAAGCCTTAATTCAATCGGAGCTCCAGTTAAAACCTGGCATATCCAGGAAGCAGCAGCCTTCCCTTGAAGAGGGAATGGCACAGATCAGAAAGCCACAGATCTTCACAGGGAGTATCCTTCGAAGAAAGGATGGCGGAGGACAGCAGGCTTTACTAATCACTTCAGAACCTCCTAAGGCAACTGTCTAATGTATGAACTACCAAGATGGCTCAGAACAACCTTCACTAACCCATTTACCTTAATTATTTTCACTAAAGATGGGTCATAATAAGGGTCCAGAATTACAACTGTGAGCAACTCATCCTTCCTAGTAGTAAGAGTCCTTGAAAAATATGAAACACAATATCCATATTAGCACAATTTTACCCCAAAATGGCAAAATTAATTTTGTAATACAATTGTCCCTTTGCAATCACTGTTAACATTAAGAGACTAGATGAAGAATTACTAGCAGCATTAATGTGGTATTGAAGTCACACCTACACATCCTGTTCCATAGAAAATGGTTCTTAATTTTCAAGTTGTTCTGCTTTATTAAAGCTCATTACCATTTCTCTTTTAATAAGTGCTCTTTAAAGTCATTACCTGCAGTGAAGTTAAAGGCAGAGCTATTAAAAGGTTACTTTAATGTGAATAATGGCCTCCCGATATACTCAAGTTAATTACTATTGGAAACTGGTTTTATTTTAATTTAATGCTGAACGCTTAATGAAGGATCTGCCGGGGTAGCAAAACTGACAAAAATTATTCATGGTCAACAGACCTATTCTTGCTGTCTCATTTAAAGAGATAATATCCGTTTCTAGTTCTACATAACTGCATTTCAAGATCAAAATTACATCTTAACATTTTTCTCTGTATACCTAATTGAATATGAAAAATGTGTTTTTTTTAAATATTCAACAGCATGTTAGACACAGCACAATCATCAGTCATAAGTGGCAGATCTTCAGACATGCAGAAGGTGGAGAGAAATCTCAAAATCACCATGAGGAGAGAACAAGACAAACAGAAATTCATTCTCCATCCTTTGTGCTCATACACAGAGAGGTTATTACGAAGAGAAAGAAGAGGGAGAAGGCTAGAATGGAGCTGAGTAGAAAGGGTAGCTGAACCAAAAGATCAGCCTCTGACCAGACAGAGAAGGAAATCAAGCCTGGGCTTTGCAGAAAAAGCTGCAGGGGCAGACCCCACCCCAACTTACAAAAGAACAGGATAGCACCCTTCCCTTCTGCCACACTCAAGTCAAACAGTGTTTCCCCCTCAATATCTGAGCAACAGAGCCCAGTGAAAGCACGGAGCAGAGCTCGCTTTTAAAGACAGCGAGGTAGCAGCGGCCAATGTGACCAAGCTTCCTTCCCCTATTTCACCTAAGAAGATATCCACAGCATTCCACTGTTAGGAGGATCTGCTCAGGGATGTCAGCACCCCTCTGCCTCTTACTTGTCCTGTAAGTAGACTAAGCTTAGAACATAAACACTGGCAGGCAGTGTTCTCGTCACATAAGTCATCCTGAGAGAACCCTGGCAAAGTTGATTCTACTGTCACTTCGGAAACAATAGCCTGTACATACTTCTTTGTGCACTTGCAGTACTGGGATTGAATTTAGGTTCTTCCACATGGTAAACAAGCATTTTCTTTTTTCTTCTGAAATAAGGTCTCATCTATGGCCATACCACCCAGAATGTACTGTATCTCACCTGAAATAAGGATGTATGTACTAAGTTCAGACTGATTTTCAATTGACTCTGTAACCAACGTATGCCTTGAGCTCCTCCTACCTCAGCCTGCACCCCAGGCAGGCAGAAGTGGTGTCATGACAGCTATCATGTCAACCAAGACTGAATTCTTCACATCAACACAGAGGTCCTCTATTTTAAACATGCAGACATGATTAATATTAAAGAACTGTTTATCCTGTGACAAGACTCCTGGAAAGTAGAATAATCCCAGCGATTTTAGTCCAATGAATTCCTCTGGACAATCTGGGTATGGTAGTACACGCTTGTGGCAGAGAGTGACAGATCTCTGAGATCTTGTCATACTGGTCTGTACAGCAAGATCCTGCACAGCTGGGGGCTACACAGAGAAACCCTGTCTTAAACAAACAATTCCTGTGGACAGAGTAATATTAAAATTAGCCAAGCACACATAGTCCCACAAGAATGGCATTTTAGAAGGAAAGGCAGATCCTTAGTTTAAGGCCAGCCCATTCTACACAGCAAAACTGTCTCAGAAAGAGAAAATAAGAGGCTTCATGTATTTGGCCACATCATGCATTCCTTCTGCTGTGCTCCAGGGTCCTAACCATCAGTGCCAATAGCAGATAGAAGCCTGAGGAATAAGCAGAGAACACAGGCCAATTTACAGAACCGGGCACAAAACAGAAACTCAGGGAAAGCAGCTACAGTATTGCTAATAAAGCTTTCTTTAAATGGAGCTTAACCATCTCTCTTAATTGAGCTGCTTACAGGAACTGTGCTTCTAAACTCAAACAGTATTATATTAATATGCTTGTTTAATGCTATGTATTTAATACAACAGGGTTAGAGGAGAAGAAAGGTTATTATGGGCAAAGGAAGAGGAAAAAGAACAGAAAATGCCCTTGCAAGTTATTGTTTTGATGCTGTAATTAGGAAGGGAAAATGAAAGTCAGCGAAAGCACGGTTTTAGGAAAGTGGTTATTAGATTTTCTTCTTTCCACTGTGGAAAGTCCTTCCTGTTGAAAAAGGCAGTGAAATTTTATCACAGCTATTGCTATTCATAAATCTTATATCTATTTTAATTCAATCTGGTGCTAGCCTCAGAGTCGCTGCAGCACAATTTGATTACTATAGCCATACTTTTTAACTGCTGTCAGGAAAGACAGCGCCTTACACAAACATCTGCAGAGCACACGCCTGCACGCTCCAGCACCAGCCTCAAATCACACTCTGGTGATGAATCTTTATCTGACACTAATACTTTTTAACTTCATACAGACAATTAAAATGAATTGTGGCTAAATGCACATATAACAAATCAATTTAATCTTTGGTTGCATAGTAGCATATTTTGCAAATTCCCTAAAGTTACTTTCTTACATGTATCTCTGTCTAGGTGTCAAACTTCAGCATAACAGAAGAGACTTGAGTAGAACACAGCTCTTGCCTCAAAGCAGGCCTCGAAAAGCAACTACATCTGAAATTTACCACCACTATTCAAAATTTCCACATTTATGTCGAGAATGCCATTGTGAGCTTCATTACAAGAGTGAACAAAACAGAACCTCTGCTTTCTAGGAATTCTACAACAGAAACTCTGACAACTGAGGATAAGAGGTTACGGAGCAGAGCCAGCCAGCTGTGCCTGCTATTCACCATTGCTGTCCTCACACCCCCAGAATGTTCCATATCAATCTCTTCTACGGGGCTTATCGTGTTACGTTACAGTTGATGTTCATAGAATTATTTCTCGCTCAATCTGATGCATTTCAAGTCACAAACTAACTCTCAGGGTCCCCAGCAATGAGTACAATCCTGAAGCTAAAGGCTGGTTTCTAGGCTGGGGTGTGGTGCAGTGACTGAGCACTTGTTAACATTCCATCGGTCCTGAACTCCATCCCCTGAATGGGGCTGGAGGAGGCTCTTCCACTCTTCAATCCTGGTTCCATTACCTTCCAGGGCCTTCAAGGAGTTAGCTACATCGTATCTGCAAAGCTGGTATGCAATATTCAAGATGAACCAATCCAGGGTGGCTGTTTAGTAAGCCACTGACTAAAATGAGCAGCTAGGTCAAAGAGTGAGGGTGACTCTACTCTGCACACAAGGAAGATCAATGGGAAGAAACTATCACGTGAGGCACACAGTAAAAGCTACATGGAAACATTCCCCCACACCCAACCCTGGTCTTCATGTTCCCTTTTACCTCTGAGGGTACTGAGACTTTCAAGAGACAATAACTTAATCCAACCACAAAACTGATAATGAGACCTAAGCTGCTCTATCAGGTTTCTAGTTTATTGGCAAAGAAAAAAAAAAAAAAACTTGTTTTTAAATTTTGAAAATCTTCAAGCATAAACCTTCTTCCTCTTCATAACAATGAAGAAAAGAACACAGCAAAGATGGCTATGGAACTGGGCCTAAGGAAAAGGAAGTTCTTTCCAACTCTGTTACCTACTGTTGGGATACCCTTTCTCAGCCTTTGACCTCATCTGTAAAATGAGGTAACAAACCCTGGGCCACAACATACAAGCACACACATATACACACCAACTTTTCAAGAGTTCAAAATTTTTCATTACAACCCTCTACATGCCACTACTGTCCATTACCAGGGAACTACAGATATGAAAAACACAACACTCACAGGTGAGAAACGACATGTAAAGAGCCCAGAGAAAGAACAGCACAGTCACAGCTAACACACGGGAGACACTCCGTGTTCCTGTTCCTATCAACACATGGTCTTCTGGCTCTACTTTTGTTAACATGAATAGCATTAAGAAAAAACATTAAGGAAATGGAAAGTGATGTGATGATATTATAATCTCAGAAAATAAAAAAACAATTTAAAGAATGAAAATTAATCAAGGTAGAGTAGTGCATATCTAATCAACACTAAGAAATGTGTGTATAAAAAATGAGGACAAAGTATCACCTGAGCTAATAAGTTCAAGACCAGTTGATCCACCAGGATGAAAGCAATGACTGAGCTCTCCAGATTCAGCTCTGGATGGAGCTCTCAACATCAGTATGTTCACATAAGTAACATAAGTAATTCCAGGTCTAGAATTTTGAGAAACAAGAATATCTACTGCAATTCATGCTGAGCACAGTGAGGTCAAAGATGCCACCATCCACTGTCAGCACTAGTATGGGCTGTTTTCTAGGCTTCCCCTGGTACCTGGTTCCTAGCCAGAGCTAGGAACACATCCAGCCAGCTAGACTTCCTCTGCTAACCTGGTGTAATTAAGGAGAAGGTAGTGCTTCAACAGCAACCTCATTAGTTCACTACCATCTAAGAATTACTATCAACTTACTTTCTTAAGTGATACTGCTCCATCTTCCTACACATCCACCAAAGTCTAACCGTTTTTATATACTAGATATCACTCGAATACATCTCCAATTCCATCATCAATTAAGCCCATTACCCTCTGCCCATTCATCTCTCACCAGGGTAAAACTTTCTTGATTAGTGTCTCTGTCCTTGCAGGCCCTGCTCAAGCATACTCTGATCAGCAGACTTCCAGTGACCGTTTGGATAACCAAAACTGAAGGGCTGTGGTAAAAGCTCAGTGGCAGAACATTTGCCTGCCATGTGGGTTTAACAAACAACCCTCAAGACACATACACACAAAATCAGCTTACTTCAAGTCTCCATTTGAACTCATTCAAGGCCCTCAGTACTTGTAGGTTAGAGAACACTTCTCCCAGCTATCCGCTGCCTGCCTCAGCAGTTCATTTGCTGCCTCAACCTTGGGTTCCAATTAGACAGCCTTCATTTCTTCCAGTTCCTCATACCCTCCTCTGTGGACTGGTGACTGTGTTGTCATTAGGTGAGATATTCCCACATCTATTCCCTGCCACCAAGGGAAGAAGCCCCACACATCAGAAGTCAGGTCTATGTCCTCAAAACTATCCAGACTCAAGCGCTGCTACACACTTGGACGTCTACACGTAAAGTAAATGAATGCAAGGAAAGTAAACTACACCTCTCTCAGCACAGGCCACGGACCAGGCACTTTACTAAGCATACATCTTCTCCATGAATGCTCACAATATTTTAATTTACCACTAACTTTGTTTTATGATCATAAACAAGCATGGTGGCTCATGCCTATACACACAGCACTTGGGAGGCTGAGGTGTGAAGATGATAAAGGGAAAATATCTCATCAAAAGATAACTAATGAGCTGGGTAGTGGTGGTGAACACCTTTACTCATGGCACTCCGGAGGCAAAGGCGGGCAGATCTCTAAACTCAAGGCCAGCCTGGTCTATAGAGTGAAGTCCAGGACAGCCAGGGCTATACACAGAAACCCTGTCTTGAAAAACCAAAGGAAAAGAAAAGATAATTGATGAAGCTGATCACTCTATCAGTATACTATTAAATGGAAAAGGTAGTGAGGAGCTGACACCTTTTAAAAATAGACTAACAAATTCTGGTCTATGAAAAGGAAGACTGAAAAATACAGTCAAGGAAATAAGTCACCAGGTGAATAACAACTGATATATTGGTGCTTTATTCTCATCATTAAAAAAAAAAAAAGTATGTAAAGACAGATATGGAGGCGCATGCCTTTAGTCCCAGTACAGGGTAGGCAGAATTAGGTGGATCTCTCTGAGCTCAAGGACAGTCTGGTCTACATGAGTTTCAGACAAGACAGCCAAGGAGACAGACCATGCCTCAAACAAAATAAATAGATGGCTAAATGGATGGATAGACAGACAGACAGATGGAAAGTGTGCAGAAGAAAGTCAACAAAAGTTTAAAACATCTCCTAAAAATGCCCTAAGTCACCCTGTGCTTTGTCTCTTATTGGGAACTTACTGTTGAACTCAGGAGACCTCGTATTAAAAGAGGGGTGGGTTGTGTGTGAGAAGAGAGTAACAATGCAGCCAACTTCATTCTTAGCTTCTCTTATTTCCCTGGGGGTAGGAGAGGAAGGGTGGACAGGACACTTCAGCAGATGGAAGAAAAGGAGGGACAAAGGGCTCTTAATTCAAGGAGAGAAAGACAGCCAACATTAAAAACCCAAACTATCACAATTTTAGAAAATATTCTGAAGCTAAATTAACTTAATACATTAGAAGGGCTCATTCTCATAATAATAGCAAAATTCCCAACTTCAGAAGAGGAACCCCTTATTTTATGGCTGCTTTTGTTTTTAATATTTTTATTTGCTGTGCAAATAAAATTTTATTTAATATTTTATTTATAGCTGTGCACCCCTGAAACTGGAGTTACAGACAGTTATATGTAAGTGGCCATATGGGTACTAAGAATAGAACCTGGGTCCTTAGGTCCTCTGCAAGAGCAGCCATTGCTCCTAATCATTAACCATTAATCCCCCTGTCTAGCACAGCTGTTTATTTAAAACATGGCTTCAATTCATTGACCTTTTCTAAGTGTATAACATTTCTTTGTGACGTCATCCTTTTCTGTAAAAGTTTCAAATGACTTTCTTTGAAGAGAGCTATTAAATGCCAATGATTATAGGAAACATTTGTTCATAATTACCCAGACATCCACTAGAACAATGCTGAAACAAGAGCAGCATGCAAAAATGTATTTAAGGACTATCATCCCAAAATGCTGCTAAAAGCTATTAACCAGTATGTGTTAATTGCCACGGCATTCATATTAATTTTCACTTCAGGCTCGACATTGTGGAATATTTCCCCTGATACATTTTAAACAAAGTTTAATTTAAGGAACTGCTTCTATCAACACTTATGAAAATTAACAGCCAAGCAATTAGCAGTCGTGAATTATCCCCTCCCCCATGCCCTGCAGTTTCCCGTTAAAACAGTTTCTAACTGAGAAGTGGCTACTTTCTAACAAGTTAACACAATCAAAGTCACAGCTGTTGGTGGGAACCAGCCCTCTTTTGCTTTTTCAAGCCTTTGTCAGGGCAAATAATGCCCCCTCACATTTAGGGAATAGTATTTAGCTATGTCACAGTAGGAAGAATACCTAATGTTTTATTACAAGTGCTGAGCAATTACTAATGCACAACTATCTTTCCAACTGATTTTTGGTAGCCATTACCTTACAAATAAATGATTAAGTAAGCAAATAAGTAAGCAAATAAGTAAGTAAGTAAATAAATAAATAAATAAATAAATAATTGTCTTGTTCTTCCTATGTCTAAAGCACCATCAAAATGGTGCCTCTGCCTCCTGAGTCCTGGGATTAAAGGAGTGTGCCACCATACCTGGCTTAGATCCACTTCTCTAAACATAAAGTTGGGGACAAGAATTCAGCACTGTGGTTGAATGTATGCTTAGCATGTGTGTGTAAGAAACCATGGGTTCACCCTCTAACAATTCAGTGGGGCATGACACAGCATCTCCAGTGCCTCCCCAAGAACCTATCAGCATCATCATCATTAAGCCTATCCGAGCACAGCTCACATTCCCCACAGTTGAAATCAGAACTGGAGTTTCTGCTTTCAACCTACAGCAGAAGTTGTGTTTTATGAAGGAGGGTTCACAGATGTTATCTCTAACACAGGTCAGGGTAGTAGCTCAGTGGCAGAGTGCCTCTCCATCACACGGGAAGCCCAGAGTTTATCCTCAGAGAAGAGAAAAGTACTCCTCCCACCCCTACATGACCACCAGCAAACAAACAAAATTAGAACTCATTTAGCATCTAAACTGATGGTGTCTCAGCAGACCAAGAGTTATCTACCGCTCCTTGCAGTCTGCCTTGAACCTCTATGAAATGCTCAGTAAACACACTTAATCTACAGATCCAGATCCAAACCAAGTCCCAGACACCATCATCTATTTACCAAAGACGTAATATAAACATTGTAAGCCTGGCATGTCCCTCCCTCCAAACCACAGTCAAAAATTGTAACAGACTTCCCAACTCTATGCTCTAAAAATATATTAGCCTCAAAATATTTTTATAAATTATTAGTTAACTAAGGAACAAAAATTATTTGAAGATACTTTTATTTAGGAAAAATGCTAAGAGATTAGATTCACTAAAACCAGCAACTCGCCCCAGCTGTCATCCACTAGATATGCTTGCTTTACTGCATCAGAGTCTAGCTCCCCAGCCGACACAAAGCCTTTCTTCCAAGCCGACACAGCAGCATCCTCAGGACGAACTGCACAACCACTAGTCTCTTGAGGAAATACATAATTAAGTAGTTTTTTAGCATATTTAATTAGACCCCAAACTCTTCCTGTCCCCTTGTCTCCCTGATTATGTACCATTTTCCCAGGAGACCTAAGCTACTCAGTTAATTATGTAACTACGGCAGGCACTATTCCAAAGAGAGCATCCTGAATATCTGTAAAAGGAAAACAAAACACTGTATATGTTTTAGATTTAAATTTTCTTTACAAATGCAGATATATTTATATACAGGTAATTATACAAGACATTTATTTATTTACATATTCAATATACAGTATTAAATAAAAGAAGACTCCTTATATTTGGGGCAAAAACATGTAGTCATAATAACAAGATGATGAATCGTTAAGACAGAATACTCATTTCATTTCTTAAATATGAGCTGAATAAAAATAAAATAATTTTAAGTTACAACAGTAACAAAAATCAAGTACTAAATGTCAGATGATTCATGGGAAGAATCAATGTGGAAATGATTAAAGCTGACTTGTACAGAAAGGCTTTATTATCCAGGGGTTGACACGATCTCAGCTCTGGAGGCAGCCATGGCGCTGTTAGCACGACTACAATCCCATTATTATGTAATCAGGAAATGCTAATTTGATCTTTTTGAGGTGTTATTTGAATAGTCATTTTAATTTCTAGGTTACAAAAAGGCTTGACTCAAGTATAATTCTCTATTAATCATTGAGATGCCATTGACTATCACATTGATGCCTTTCACAAAGATAAAGACTGATTTAATATGTACTGTACAATATCCTTCAAATATTAGCCACTTTCATTACATAACTGCCAAATGCATCAATATTAAATAATAGATGAGAACAAGGGTCTAATTGTATTTTAGCACTGTAATATATGGGATAATAATAAAATAGCAGGCATCATAAGATAGACTTATCGATATATAAATCCTTCTTAATCAATGCTCAGTCTCTACAGACTACCAAAAGGCCCATGATGACAAAGCATAGGGTGACTTAAACATAAACACATATCTAACAAAACATTCCAGTGTGATTGAGAAAATAATGTCTCCCTGGACTTCAGAAGTCAGCTTCGTGCACCAAGCTATGCTCACAACTCTGACAAATCCAAACCCAGCTAATGGGAAGTGGGAAATCCTGGGATGTGCTATTGCACAGTCTGCACTAGTTGGTTGGCAGGAATCACACATTGTTTATTCTATCCATTCTTTATCAAACAATGAAACTATATCAACTATGGGAGCTCTTCTGCCTCAACTAAGAAGAGCTTCTCCCCCATCTAAGTGCATCCTCTGCAGGGCTGCTGGAGACATTCCAGGATCCCCAGCAGATCCTGGGGAACCTTCCTTCCTTTTCCTACTTTCCACATCCCTGGGTGGAAATCTAGGGATTTCCCTTCTAAATAGAAGCTCAGAGCAACACAACCTAAAAGGACTAGATGTGCTCTTGGGTGTTTTCTGGAGGAGCTCTGTTCTCCACCCTCAGACAGCAACAGCCTTACTGCTGATAGCCATGTGCCATTAGGAAGAAGGTAAGATGTTTCCAGAGATAAAGATATCTTTGCTCAAAGATAATAACTGACAGAATTAGTAAGTGAGGAAGAAAAATGCAAACATGAGCAAAGCACTGCCATTTATTAATTGTAATGTGTTGAAATGAGATAAACCACATACGGCCCCTCCAGCAGCAAGCTACCCCTCAGTGCCCCACACCACTGCCAGGCAGCAAACACGGTGGCAAGAAATTAAGAAATCAACTGTCTCCTAAAAAGGGCCCTGCTTAGCTCAGAACTGAGGCTCAGAATATCACCAGGCTCCCCCTGAAACAGTGGCCATTATTCTAGAAGGAAAATAAACACACTTAAATTTTATAACACCAAACTATTACTAAAAATGGGAAGGAAAAATAAAAGTCACCATCCCTGACAGTATCCAGCAAGATCCCCCAACAGTGAAAGACCAAATGCAATGGACTAAAACGCATTAGGAAAGACCTCACAGAAAAATGCAAACCACCTCCAGACCCACTTCCAAGGCTTTCCAACACAGCTCTTCATCCGTCTACCCAGCCCAAACTCCCAACTACACAGAGAAGAAACAGGTCAACAAATAGGAACATACAGCCCTCCCTTTTTTTCTGGGCAGGGGGCAAGGAAGTAGGATTTGGGTTTGGAGACAAGTGATTGTGATATAGCTCAGGCCCCAGACAGACACAGAGACACACAGACACACAGACACACAGACACACAGACACATACACACACACACACACTAGGGGCAGGGAGAGAGAGGGAGGAAGGGACAAAGAGAAAGGGAGGGAGGAAGGGAGGGGACATTTTTTATTTGCTTTTAGAGACAAGTACTCGTGACATACATACTTCAGGCCATCTTCAACTGCTTTGGCGTACTGAGTGTTAGAATTCCATATATATATATATATCTTATAAATATATAAATTAGGTATATATTTTTATATGCATCTTGGAAAATGAAAGCAGGCCTGGACTCCTAAGTACAGAGAAGCAAAAAATGAGGGAGTGTGCCAGACTTACACATTAACTCTCCTGAATATTACTATGGAAACAATGAGCCCACACTCTTACCTTTTTACATCTATGGGCTTAAAAATGCAGTGCTTTATAATAGTGAAGCAGTCTTGAAACCTAAATTTAATAATAATAATAATAATAATAATAATAAAATAATAATAATGGCAACAACAACTCCCTCAGTCTTTAAAAGGGATGAAGCCTTTTTACTTTTGAACTTACCTTGCCATCAAACTTGGAGTACTCGTTAAAGGGGTTATTCAGCTGCAGAGGGCACTGCTCCAGGCGTACAGACAATATGGACTGCTTGCCCGAACTTGGAGGCTTCTCTTTGAGGGATTTTTTTTCAAACAGTGACTTTAACTCCTGGGCTGCGAGAGAAAAGGATAAAGACATTGTTGTCGCTGTGTACATTAGACAGTGTGTCCACCTTTCTAATGTCTTCCTCTGTATCTTAAAGAGGGAGTGTGGAGAGATGGGTTGGGTCAGTGTATGCAGAAAGCCTGGAACACATCTGAGGGCTGTGCACAGCTGGGGCAGCAAGCACAGGCCAGCAAAGGCCTGGACTGTTGGCTGAGAAGGTGAGACTCCTGGGGCAAAACAGCTTTCTTAGAAGAGTGTTCACAGTGCAGGCCTCCAGGCTTCAGTAGAAGCCACTGCTGTGGGCACTGCACACTTCACTCCACCTCCCTGGTGTAACAATCCAGAAAACCTCAGAGAGCTCTCTCATGGCCCTGCCACTATTTGATTTTAAAATTCTAGATCTTTAAGGTCAAGGTCCTTTAGCATTTTTCAATGGCACCCAGCACAAAATCTTGAGGACAAAAACAGACAAGGGAAAGGAAGAATAAAGATGAAGCATTCCTTGTGCACACCAATACAGCTTACTGAGCCTTCATACCATGCCTGTGACATGGACTGTAATAATGCCAAGTCTGTCAGCACAGAAGCCAGCTCTGAGAACTCTGGTTAGGCCTGAGTCATGCAGCTCACTAACCCCAGGGTGGGATCTACAGCAATGGAGACACTAATGAACACATCACAAACTCAATAAAACTTAAGCATGATTGAAGGGATTCAAATTAAATCATATCAAATCAACTCTTTCAGCTCTTATTCGTCACTGAATCGAAACCGTTCCACAGTCTTCATGAAGATCACTTAGCTCTATAAATTCACATGACCACCCACCAAGGTAGCCAGTGACCACTGCGCTAACAAGGTGGGAGCAAGCGAGTACACAAGGACCATCACACTGTTCCATTTCATAAGCAGTAACCTGTCTACACTCCAACTTTTATTTAACTCAATCTCAGATTTTTAAATTTAAATCAATAGCTTCAATCCCAGTCAACAATTCAGCAATGCCAAATTAGATCAAAAGGAAACAACAGAACTCTCCATTAGTTACTTTAGAAGTTTGGTTTTTTTGTTTGTTTTTTTTAAATCTAGGTATGGAACATTTTATTCTTCTATGAAACAGAGTTTAGCTTGTGGGGAATAACTTAAATCCCAGAATTGTTTATTTTCTTCCCACATATTTTACTTTGAATTAGGAAATGATATTTTACCCATTTCACTACAAGTAAAATATTACAAAATATTTACAGGAAAATATTACAGGAAAATATTAAAAATAATTCAAATACAAAAGTCAAGATGAAATAAACTTTTTTCCTACAAAATTCTCTACTCTAGTGCCCAAGGCACATGAGTCAAAACAAGTAACGAAGACCTCGCTGACACAGTTCCCAAAGCGGAAAGGGGAAGAGAGGGAGGTGGGTCGAGGGAACAGGGTCAGCACAGAGCTTCCCAACCTGATCTACTGTAAAGAAATACCTGTGGAGGGTCCTGGCAGGCAAGCATCAGGAGGCTCCTGGAATAGGACTTGGAAAACACCTGACAGTGGTCACTGCTCTTCACACAAGGTTAACAATCCTGTTCCACAAACCAGTGCTCTGAACAGAAGCCTGTCCTGGCAGGAGACTGTCACAATGGCCCTTCCATCTCGTTCATAAATGCTCCATAAACAACTTTATAGCTTTTTAAAACTCCATCAGCTTATCAAAAGGCTGTCAAGGCAAATTCATCAAATGAATCTCTATAGAGTTAGTGCAGTGAGCCAGATGACAAGGTGCCCCCTCCACAGGGGACAGGTTCCAAGGCCCCAGGGAGTACCAATCCCTGCAAATATGCTCATCCTGCCACTCCCAGCCAAAGATAAACTGCACGTGTGGTGCTGCCTCCATAAAACCACACAAGCTAGTGGCATCATAACCATCTCAGCCTGTGCCAGTCCTTCCTATGCTTACATCCCCAGCACCAAAACTGCCAGACAGAATTCAGAGAATGTCTCTCAAATTCTTAGGTGATGCATGGCCACACTGTTTCTCCAAAACACACATACTAATGACAAACTTTTAACTTACAAAATAGAAACAGCAAAAAATTACTGTTAATATTCTTTACAAATCATAACATCCTATAATAGGTTATTTGAATAAACAAATTGATTCCTTAATTTTCCCCACTTAAAACTGTCAGTCCAAGGTTGACCAGAAGTAACTAAAACCATGAGAAGCAAAACTGGGATTGGAGTCAGGGCTAGCAGATCACTCTTTTTTAAACAGACGATGCCTAAATCTGGGATTCTGGACATATAAACAGACTTAAGCTACCTCTGTTGGTCTTATTTGAATGGCTCCATCAACTCATGTTTGAACGCTTGGTTCCCAGTTATAGAGAAAATTAAGAGGTATGGCCTTGCTAAAGGATATGTGTCATTGGTGGTGGGCCTTGAGTTTTCAAAAGCCCACATCATTCCTAGTATCTGTCTGTCCATTCATCCCTCTTCTTCCCATGTCCCCCTCCCTGCCTTCCACCTGCTGTCAGGTTCAGGATGTAACATTCTAAGCTACTGCTCCAGCACCATGTCTGACAGATTCCTACCATGATGATCACAGACTAATCCTCTGAAACTGTATGTAAGTGAGCGTCCACATAAATGTTTACTTTTATAAAAGTAGCCTTCAATTTCTTAAGAGTTGCCTTAGTCAAGATGCCTCTTCATAGCAATAGAACAGTGACTAAGATACAAATACACATTTGAAGAACGTATTGTAACAGGATTAAGGTAGTGCTTTCAATTTTACAATTAACTTGCTACATGTAATCTATAACAGTTTTATAGCCATTTTTGAGGAAGGAAAGGTCCAGTATTAACAGTGCTGTGTATTCTGTCCTCTTGAGCTTAAGAAATAGGTTCCTATTGGCTCCACAGAGAAACAGGCAGAGAAGGCGTGAGTAACTCGTGTTTTTAGGAGGGTTATGGACGAGGTGATGATGTATTAGCTCCTTCCATTCAGACCAATTTTCACTCCAGTCTGCTGTCCCCTCTCTAGCTCTCTTGTGTCCTGGGGTAACTGAGATAACCAAGGAAAAGTCTTGTTGCTCTTGCCTGCACATCTTCCTGTCTTTGCTTCTGGTACCATGGAGGAATGTCTCTCAGCCCAGTTCCTCTCCTGTACACAAAGGTCCTGTCCCTGATGCTGAGGCAAAGGTACCACTCCTTCATTCTTTCTTCCACTTTCCATTAGTTCCAGCAATACATATGCTCATTAAAGAAAAAACCCAAACCCTTCCTCCTAGTTACTGGACCATTTCTCCACTGCTCAAAGCCATGGCCTATATTCCTGCTGTCTGTCCTTCTCCTCACTCAATCCCAGTCACCAAACACTCCAGCCACAGCACTCCACCAAATTAATTTTCATGGAGATTACATAAAACAAAAAAAAAACAAACAAACAAAAAACACCTTTCTTTGGCCTCTCCTCAGATCCCCTGCAGTCTTTGACATGGCTGGCACTTCCTTCCTCTAAACCACTGTTCTCAATGGCTTTCCCAGGACTCTACCTGTGGTGAACTGTTCTCCCATAGGCCGCACTTCTCAGCACATTGCCTTTGGCCTCTTCTTTCTCCATCTACATTTACATCCTAAGTGCCTTCTACCATCTACAAGAGGTGAAACTAAACTGCAGTGAAATAAACTAGAACAATGTTTGCCTCTGAGGAAAGAGAACTTTGAGGAGCAACAGAATCCCTCTGCGTATGATTGTGGTGTTGATCATAAGTATATGTATTTTTAAATCATCAAACTGTATATTCAACACCTGTAAAACCTGCCTTGGAAAAAAGGTAAATAGGGCTGGTAGGTAAGATGACTCCAAGGAAAAAGGAATGCTTAAGTCTGGAGACTTGAGTTAGAGCGCCAGAACCTACATAAAGGTAGAAGGAAAGAACTGACTCCATGTTTTCCACTGATCCTCACCTGTGCACTATCTCACACGCACACACACAAATAGGTAAAGACCTAAATAAATATCCAATATATATGCTGGTGACTCCTAAGTAATTATTTGTGACCCTAATATTACAGCCAGCCACACATACTAACTTTGTATCTGACACCCTCACTCGCTGTGTCAGTAACCATGACCATAACCAAATTCTCCAGTGGCAACTCAACCCATAATGCCCCAAGCTTGGAGGCTGCATGATTCCTCTCATATCTTGTACTCCACTCATCAACAAATCCTACAGATATCAAAAATCTTTTCCATAGCTACCAAAATAAAAGTGTAATCTCTACAACCTAAAGGACAGTGAAACAGAAGAGACTACATGCAACAACGAGTTGGTAGTTTTTAATTTTTAAAGAGAGGAATTATTATAATTTTATTACGTAATAATTAGGCTATATGTTTTCTAACCACAAAATTTCTATCCAGAACCAAAAATGTCAACAAAAGGAGAAAAGACACATGAGCATAAAATCAAAACAACTAAAGTCCAGGCAGATGAGAGGCAATGCCTGCGATGGGAAGACGGTAGAGTCGAGCAACCTGGGCTACAAGCAAGATGGCGAGCTCTTGTCAGAAACAAACAAAAGAGTAAATACTCTACAATCACATTTCAGTTCACACACTGACTTACTTACTTGTGCCTATCCTAACAAAACTACAAGGAAAGCTGTAATCTGTAAACAGTATCAGTACTCAGGCTGTGGTCACTGAGTCCCTGCTGCCACTAAAAAGGACCACGATGCTCTGAAGAAACTGCTGGCTCTAGACTGTGGAAGAAATGGTAGCTAAGAAGGATGAACAGTATTGTAAGACAAAGGCATAGATATTATGAAGGGATTCATTACACAGGCTAACTTGTGCTAAATAAATAGCAAGACCCAGGCTCTAAATAAATAAACAAACAAATAAACCTTAGCTTCAAATCTGAAGAAAGCAAAATCAAACAAAAACTAAAATAATCTGACAAATGTCACAATAGATATTTGATAGTAAACAAAGTTTACATTTAACACAAAGAAAATTAAATTTTTTCAATTATTAATTATACTTTAAAAAGCGAGTTCTTTATAAAGAGAATTAGAAGGTTCCTTTCTAGAAAGTATTTATAAACAAGTATAAATATGAATGTTATAAGGTACTTGCTATTTACAATGGAAATTAAAACTCCAGAAATAACTTTAAAAAGACTTTTTTATGCCAAGTGGCATAAACCTTTAATCCCAGAACTCAGGAGGCAGAGGCAGGCGGATCTCTGAGTTCAAGGTCTACAGTGTGAGTTCTAGGACAGCCGGGGCTACACAGAGAAGCCCTTTCTGGAAAAACCAAAAATGTGGAGACTCTATACACATTACAAAATGATACACTTACGAACTATTTATGCATACAAATAATCATGTGATCAGCTTAAAATGCATTAACCGGTGTACAGAAATCAAATCTGCAGTAAGTACACAACAATCTCAACAATGGTTTACCCTGTGTGAGACTGCTTACAGTTTTTCAGATTCTTCTCTTGCCTTTAAGTGACATAACTTAACAATGTAGGTTGTATCCATATCTGTCCATATCTATCTCTGAAGTCTGAGTCACAGGACACTCAGATGGTCTTACTCTAAGCATGTGGATTTGTGTCACCACCCAAGTATCCTTTAATTCTTCTATGAAAAGGTCACACTGGGTCCAGTCAGAGATTCAGAGGGTAAGGCTGACAAACCTGTTGACCTGCGTTTGTTCCTAGGAAAGAAACAACTCCTTAGTTTTCTTCTGACCTTCACATAAACACCATAGTGTATATGTAGACACACATGCACACGCATGCACACACGCATGCACCAAATCAGTGGGAAGAAGAGCATTCTGGGGGAGCTCATTATAATTATACTGATTCTTCTACTGAGGAATGAAAAGAGACAGATGAAGCCCTTTCTCCAGCAGGAAAGGGTCTGCTGTATAGACAGCAGAGGCGCTCAGCTCACGTGGTATGTTATTTACTTATATATTTAACATCTGAAAGTGAAGAAAGCAAAGAAAGGGCAGCCCATGAGTCCAAGTGTAAGCTATCTCTTGTCTTCATTAAAAGGAGAGTCACAACAACTGTACCAAAATACACAGAAATTTGAAAGAAACAGGTCCTGTTAAATACAACAGAGAGAGGGTAGCAGAAGCAGCCCAGTCAGATCTTTAAAATATCACAAGCGGGGCGGGAGAGATGGCTCAGTGGTTAGAGCACTGACTGTTCTTCCAGAGGACCTGAGTTCAATTCCCAGCAACCACATGGTGGCTCAAAACCATCTGTAATGGGATATGATGCCCTCTTCTAGTGTGCATGAAGACAGCTACAGTGTACTTATAAAATAAATAAATTTCTATATATATATATATATATATATATATCACAAGCAAAGCTTGGCTGGGGAGGTGACTCAGCAGAAAAAGTGCTGCTTAGTAAATGGAAAGATCAAAGTTAAAAGCTTTTAACCCCAGTGTGACATGGCAGAAGTGGACATGAGATCCCAGTATGGATGAGAAGACAAGCTCCTGCTTCCATACATAACATGGACAGTGACGGAGGAAGTAAGTGGAGTCACTGTCTAGTCTCCACACACACGCACACACATACATGAGAACTCACATTTAAAAAAGAAACCACTGAAATCTATAAGACATCAATTAGTGAGGTGTATGAAAGAGAAAAGGTCTGTGTGTACATGTTCATGAGTGCCATGTCTCACGTGTAGCCCAGGCGGACTCTAAACTTGAGCTTCTTCTACTTCAGCCTCCTAAATGCTGGGTGACAGGTATGTCATGCTCAGCATGACAAGGACATTTCTGGGTTCTACATAAGCCTCATTTAGAGGAAGTCACTAAGAAAATGAGACCTAATGAAAATGTTGCAGAAGAAAACAAGAAGTACATGTAGTGTGGTTTAGTGAGGAAAACAAAACTGGATATAAAGTTAAACTGTGAAATGACCCTGCTTGTACCTTCTAGTTGTGTGTGTGACTTTGGAGAGTTTATCAAGTCTTCCAGCCTGTCTCACGTGTGATCCTATGCAATAGTCCCTCCTCCTGTGTACAGAATGAAGAATATGAAGCAACAAGTTCAACATCAGGAGGCCCTGCTAGTCACAGAGCAACCATTGAACCTGCCAGTCTTAGAACTACTGGGCACCAGTGGAAACAGTCAACTGAGATACACGAGGCATCCATCACGCCCATGCAGTATCAGGAGGGGCTGAGGGAGCCAGGAGGACATTTTGGAAACATGATCTAATCATTCTAATGTGTTTTTAGATCACTTTACTTTCAAAATTTTGTGTGTGTGTGTGCATGTACATGCAGAGGCCAGCGACCGTGTCCAGGGTTTTCCTCTATCACTCTCAACCTCATTTTGCTTAACGGCTGGCTAGACTGGCTGGGCAGAAGCCCTCGAGATCTTCCTGCCACTAAATCCTCAGTACTGAAATTTTAGATCTGACACCGCTTATCTGACTGAGTCAACCCCATAGTAATAAAAATTAAAAATTTTTGTCTTACTGAAGATGAAATATTGAAAATATGTAATATAGCTCTTTCTAAGTCATAAAGATGAGGCATGTTCAATCGAGCACTGAGATTGTGAAGCCCAGTAGCAAGAAGCCAGACACGTTTGAGTCGGGATCGCTCAGGTGCTGCTCGCACACGAGATGAACTCCCATCTCAAGGCCTAGCTCCAGGAACTCATCACTGCAGCCGAGGAAAGGGAGTTGGTGGTGCTCAGAAAGCTGTCATAATGTTTGTGCCAATTCTTCAGCTGAAACCTTTCCAGAAAATCCAAGTCTGTCTAGTCTGTGACTTGGAGAAGTGAGAAGTCTATTGTCTTCACTGCTCGAGTTCTGCCCAAGCCAGCTTGAAAATCCGAGAGAAAATAAGCAAAAGCACCCAGAGGCCACCCCTGACAGCAGTGCACGTCACCAGCCTTGAGTCTCCAAGTCACACTATGGGGAAAAGGACCTGTGTGAAACCTTGTGGCAGACAGTGCATAAAGTCATGTAAACAAGGCATATAAAACAACATGGAGCACAAGGTCAAAACATTTTCATAAGAAGCTCATGAGCAAGGCTGCTAATTTTAAAGGCCCAGAGTTTCAGTTGTAAAGAAAATGGCTAAATAAAGTATTATTCATAGTTAAAAAAAACAAAACAAAACAAAAAACAATATAGTAATAATAGTAATGATAATTAATAATAATAATATGGCTAGCCTATATATATATGAACACAAAACCCCAATGCTAACAATCTCAGAATGGATTTTTAGCTGAAAGAGTCAACACATGTAAGCAGAAAAGGAAGTCAATATGGACACTGAAGCAGGTAAGAAGTCTAGGTTAGGACTACACAAATGAGGCCATAGCATTAGCTCAGCCAGTAAAGGTTCTGGTTGCCAGACCAAGAACCCATGTTCAGTTCCCTAAACGTATACAATAGGAGGAAATGGATTGCTGCAAGCTGACCTCTGATTGAACAAATGTGGTATGACGTGTGCTTATGTGTGCAGAAACAATATAAGAATGAATAAAAAACTAGAAATGTATGGATGAATCTATAACTTAAACATAGATTTGAAAAAGAACGTATTATTCTTGGTCCCAAGAACATGATCCTGGAGTCATGCTTTTAAAAAGGCCCCCTGCCTAACTAACCCCTAGGAACCAGCATAAAGGGGCCAACAACAAAATATAAGGAACATACAGCTTCAGAAGCCAACACACAGACAGAGCACAAAGCTTAAAACACAGATGGTATATACTTAGAAGGAGAGATTAAAAGAAAAAAATCCACATAGTGATACAAATCCCAAATCATAAAGGAAAATTATGTCCATTTACCTGATTGTTTAGAATTTCTTTCTTTCCACTGAATATTTTTGCACTTGATCTGGTTTTGTCTCTCTTTGCGGAGTCGTTCTAATCTTTGAGCTTGAAAAGAAATATTATAACTATAAGTTTGTCAATGAAAGTTTACTACAAACAAAGACATAATTAACTACCTTTATATGAATAAAGATGTTTTATATTGCATATGGAGGGAGAAAGTCATAAAATTTTAAAGGTGGCACCCCTGAAAAGCAAATACCAACAAAAACATGAAAATATTCTTGATTTATAATTGAAATTAGAGGATATAAAACATTAATAGAGATCATAAAGATAGTATTAACATGGAAGAGAATAATAAAATGTGAAAACTTCTGTGATTAATATGACATTTCATTATATAAATCATTAATAACGGTCTTAAAGGAATTTTAATGCACAAATGAACTGAAGTGAATATTACATTACAGGAATAAAATTACTGTTATGAATTACTCTACCCGTTTCAAAAATTAAAGATAAATGAACTCAGACTAGACTATTAAAGTTTTAAATATAAAATCCTTTATCTAAAAATCATGGAAATTATAAAATGTCAAAGCTACATAAATTAGCACAGCTTTTCTTCAGTGGGCTGAAACAGTTTATAGGTAGTAAAATAAATGATTTGTATCTTTGTAACATTAGTCAAATCTTAAAACTTTTAAGATATACTAAAAAGATTAAAAACAAAATTCCTTGATCACCAATACAGCCCACAGTTTCAATTAACTGCTACAACCTCCTTGTTAAGTAAAGAAATTTCAGCTTCAAGAGTCACCTAAAATTACACATTTATAATTATAATACCACTGGCTGATCATCCTTCAACCTTCAAAAACCAGTGGCCTGGTCCTTCAAAGAGAGATCACCAGTACCCATTAGCAACTGCTGCTCAAGGCCACAACTGAGAAAGTCAGAACTGAGGCCTCTCTCAAAGCTTGTTTTCTCTTGCTCATTTTCAACATCATGTTAAGGCACACACATATGACAATAAAAACTAAATTAAATTTTCTTTACAAGGTGGAAAGCCATACCATTCCTTCCTTAGCACTATGGTAGAAGAGCACTGGAAATAATCTTGCCAGAAATTTAAACTACAAGGCTGAAGTAAAAGCATTCTTTTTCTGTTTGATTTTTTTTTTCAAGACAAAAGTTTCTCGGTGTAGCTCTGACTGTCCTGAAACTAGCTCTAGAGACCAGGCTGGCCTCAAACTCAGAGATCTGCCTGCTTCTGCCTCCCAAGTGCTGGTAGTAAAGGTGTGTGTCACCATGGCCACCCTGGCTTGCAAAAGCATTCTGAAGACACTATATCTAATCAAATCCACTGAGAAAAAAATACATCACACTGTCATTAGTAACTATGAAAAATGTAGCCATGGCAATATCATAAAGCTGTCACTGGGCAGCCTGATCCTGGTGGAATCCACACAGCCTGTGAGAGAAGATATCATCACACTGACTTGCAAGGATGTTCCAACTAGAGCACTGAATACCAATGGCTCTAAACGATATGCAAACCTGCACTCAAGCCCTATTTTGATAAAAAGTCCCTCTAAATGCCGGAAAGTGCTATTAGTTATTTTATAATAAGGGCAAACTACTCTTTATGATGTCACAGTCACTGCATTCTGAACCTAACATCAATGTTGTCTTCCACTTTGAGGTGTGCCCAGCTCTGTCACAGACTCCCATGTTAACACTTTACATGTGGACCCTGAAAATAAACATTTTCAATGTTATCCAATCTCTTGCTACTCCCTTTCCTTGGGATTAAGAGGTTACTGCTACTGATGCTGACTGTATTTTATAATGGTCTAAAAATGATCCCTAAAGCACCCTGTCTCTAACATACATACATGTATGCATGTGTTCTCCCTCCCTTCCCCATCTCTCTGTCTCTCTCAATACAATCCCTGGCACACTGCATTCCTCCTGAAAGATAACAAAAGCACTATAGCTGGAAAATGGACCTGATAAGCTTCTAACAGTTAATGACTAAATATATATGCCAGAGTTGAGCATCTGCAAACCACTCAGATTGAAGGTTAATGATCAACTTAAAAAAATAATAGTAAAATACCAAAACAGGGACATTTCTGTTCCTCTCTCAGCCAGTGTACAAATTCCTATTAAATCTCCTCTTGACCCACATTCCACTGCTCCTCCAGGAACTGGGACTTTGTGGCCTGTACTCCTGGGCTAGCCTGCTCTTATATTGACTTTGGTGACTTACATTCCTGGGCTAGCCTGTTCCCATATTAAAAGTTCTTTGTCACCCTGGAACCTTACTCCAGGAAACTGACTTGAGACTTGGTGGCCCTAAGGTTTCAAAACAGGCCCACTTCCTTTTGTACAGGTAACTTCCACCTAAACACAGCTCTCCTGTCTACTTCCAACAGCCCTATACCAGAGGCTCAGCCACAATCTTCAAGTCGACACAGACGTCCCAACAAACCTGTTCCAACATTGCCCATTATGTCTCAGCAGACTATTGATCTGAAGCTAAGAAGGCACACTAGAAGACAGAGTTTACCTGTGTTTGAGCGTCTTCTAATACCAAAGTCCCAGCTCGAGGTAATATCAACAGACTGGGCGTATATGTAGCCCTGCGTCTCACCACTGCTTCCCTGAACTTCTGACCCACTGTCTCCAGGCACTGACGGAGGATGAGTCTTCTCTAGGTCAACGTCATGATCAATGAGAACCATCTCACACATTCCCGTGTCATCACTGGTCACGTGTGACTGTCGAATATGAGCTAGAATGATAGTTGGATTGTCCAAGAAGGCCATTCTTTCTGTGGGCCAGTTTCTTTAAAAGGCTATTTTCTCCTCTTCATACTGTTTCACAGGCTCACCTACCTAGAAACATGATGCACACAGCAATATTTAAGAATCAGGCAGAAAATGGCTGAATCATTTTTCAAACAAACTCAATGTGATAAAATTCTACCTTGAAAACCAGCATTATCTCTGTACCCTGGATCTTGAACAATTAAACCTAATCAGAAAGGAAATCCTTACAAGCACTAGGGCCCGTGGCTCTCTTGCAAACAAGTCATAGCAACATTTAGTGAGGCCATTCAAAGCAAGGAAGCACTACTGGAGCAGATGTTCTCCTTTGCTCTTCCTCTACTCCATGTGCCTGTTCATGAGGGAGCTGGGGGTCTGCACGGCACTGTTAGGTTGTTTTCAGCCATTACTGTCACTTTAAAGGGGCCAGAAGCTTTCTGAGAAGCTAGGGATTTTACAAAAGTTTATCATCAAAGTAACTATGCTTAATAAACATTTTTTTCTTTTGGTTTAAGATAATATTGTGTTTTTTTAATAAAGCACATTAATCATAATTGCCTTGCCGCAAGATTAATTTCTTATTTTACAAACACAATTATTAGAACTACTTCCTTGATCCTATTAAAACTACATGCAATGATGTTTATTCCAGGAACTAGATGGAACGTTCTAAGTTGAATGGAAATATTCAACAGAAAATAAATGTACATTGTGGCTAGGAAATAGACCCTAGAGACCAAACTAGATTTACATCCCTAGAACCCAGATAAAAATGCAAGTGTTGGAAGCTGAAGAAATGGCTCAGCAATTAAGAGCTCTGGCTGCTCTTCCAGAGGACCTGGCTTTGATTCTCAGCACCCACATGGTTCACAAACATCTGTGACTACAATTCAAGGGGCTCTGATACTTTCTGACCTCTGTAGGCACCAACCACAAACCTGGTGCCCATATATATGTGCAGGCAAGACATACACATACAATTAAATAAATTTTAAAATACAAATCTAGGCACAGAAGGAAACATTATCTGTAACCCCAAAGCTATGATAAAAAGACATATGAGGATTTCTGGGGCTTGCCAGCTGCTAGCCTAACTCCAGATAAGACCCTATTTCAAGGGAATAAGGCAGAGAATTATACAACAGAATAAATTCCTCATCTGGCCTCATATACATGGGCAAATACACCTGAACACACACACACACACACACACACACACACACTTGCATACAAATACCTACCATTGGGATTGGGGATATAGTAGGCTACTTGCCTAGGATATACAAAGTCCTGTGTTTGATTCCCAGTAGAAAAATAAGGAAAAAGAAAAGAGAGGGATAAAAGATGAAAGATTTGTCATCTGTTTCTTCTAGAAAGGGAAAATCTAATGACAAGCATAATAGGTAATTTTTTAAATTTTGCCTGGTAACATCATTTTGCTGATATTGTCCAGTGCAGTGGTTCTTGACCTTCCTAAGGCTGCAGCCCTTTAATATAGTTCTTCAGGTTGTGGTGACCCTCAACCATAAAATTATTTTTGATGCTACTTCATAACTATAATTTTGCTATTATTATGAATCGTAATATAAATATTTTCGGAGACAGAGGTTTCCCAAAGAAGTCATGGCCCACAGTTTGAAAACTGCTAATCTAGTGAATCTTAAAGATACTGATATTAAAAGGAAATTTAATTGAAGCACATTGCTAATCAAGATGATCACACTAATTTTTGCTCTTTTCTTTATATCTGGTTCATGAACAACTTCTTTCACAGAGGCTAATGAGAAATGCAAAGCTAAGTACCACATGCCTGAACAAAACTTTATGCATATCTCCTATGCCCCCAATACCACGCAATAAGTGTCACACATCTCTGAAATAAGTGATCTCTGAAATATTAAAATGCCAATGTACCAATGAAATAATTATATAATTTAGAGTGAGCATTTAAATTCCATTTGTAAAAATGAAGCCTTTTCTATAACCACAGAGAGAGCACCACGCATGGAATCACCTGAAAAGAAGCTGATCTATCAGGTCACAGCTGGCCACTTGCAAGCTCTCCTGCTTCCTTCCCTCCATGAAAAAAAGGAAGCTAGCTGCTGGCAAAAGGGCTGTGCCTTTCACCTTCACACTACCTAGCTTTCCCAAGAAACCAAAAGTGTTCTGGCACCAAAACACAAAGAGCAAAGAAAAAGTACACTGAAGTTCCCTCAAAATTGTTTATTATTATTATTATTATTATTATTTATAACACCAACAAAACTCTTTTCCAGTTAAGTGAATCTGCTCCAGTGCAGCTTTCAAACATCAGAGGAATGGGTTAAGCACCTCTGAGGGGGCATACCAGCTCCCCAATTTCATCCTTTGTTAGAGAGACCTCAACACACCCTAACACCAGCAAGCAGTCTATTAAACAGTATGACTCCATACCCTGATGAGTCTGTGTGAACTGATGCATACCAGCTGAGGGAACATCTTCTGGACTTTCCTAGGAAACACGCTATTGGGGGTGTCATTTCTGGGATCCTATGAGACAGTTCTGCAATTTCATAAAGACAAGGGTCTTAGCACCACATCCCACTGGCAACAAGATGCTACACCAAGCAGGAGACTCAATACATGTCACTGTCCAACTTCCAATGACTATCCAACTCTGCTGTCAAGATAAGCCCTTTGAGCATGTCAGGTGTGTAGTTAGAGAAGGGATCATATTCCCTTAACACAGAAAAGAGAGCCTCTCACCAATGTGCCCTTCAAAACTGTCACCTTGGGACACTGTCAACTTATGCCAACATTGCTTTTCAGAACCATGACAGTTTTTTAAAATCTCTTAAGAGCAGCTAAGCATCACCTGAAGGTATATTTGATTTCTAAACATGTTTAGAACAAAGATGAAATCAAGTTATATTTCCTGTTCAATTGTACAAAGAGCAAAAAGGTTTTGAAGAATATCGACATGTGTCCTGAGACATTTCACTCTCATTTACAACAGGAGGGAGTGAAATGGGCACTTGTGAAGGAAACTTGGTAATGCTTATCAGAATAGAAAACATAAACACTCTGTAAAATCCACTCTAGAACTTGCCCTAGGAAGTAACTGAGCATAAGTGTTTACCTCAGAATTGTTTGGAACATATGCAGAAAATCTAAACATAACCTAAACATCCAAACAATTGTGCATATGCCCTGACATATACATGCACTGAAACGCTGTCGGGGACCATGATTTGAACCTGAGTTCAAATTCCCAGTACCTATATAAAAAATCAGGTATGGTGGGGCTGGAGAGATGGCTCGGCAGCTAAGAGCACTGGCTGCTCTTCCAGAGGACTTGGGTTCAATTCCCAGCCCCCTTGTGGAAGCTCACAACCGTCTGTAAGTCCTGTTCCAGGGGATCCTATGCCTTCACACAGACTTACATGCAGTCAAATTTGCACCAATGTACAAAAATTTCAATAACATAAGTTAAAAAAATAGGTATGACTACATACACCTGTGACTTTAGTGCTATGGAGGACAGGGACAGGAGACTCACTGCAGCTGGTTAGCAGCTTAGAATGAGCGTCAGCCACACTGCAACAGAATAAGGTAACATCAGCAGACCAGAACACCTAATGTCTCTGGCCTCTGAACATTTGAGCCCACATGTACAGATAAGCACACACACACACACACACACACACACACACACACCAAAAAAAGAAAAGAAACATATATGGTAGAAGATAAACAAAATGTGACACATATTAACTAGCCTTAAAACCAAGGAAATGCTGATACTTCAATGGATGACGAAGCCTAAGGACATAAGTGAGTGAAATGTGCTGATCACACAGACCGTGTACTCTCCTGGGCCACCTAGAACACACATCATTTTCTACTGACACAAAGGATACTGGTAGCTGCCAGGAGCTGGAGGAAGGAGGACAGGGAGATGTTCAGTACTGTTTGTCTAGGGAGACAAAAAGTTCTTTATGGGTGGCGGTAATGGATGCAAACCATTGTGAATATATATAATGCCACTGAAATGGATATCAAAAAGTTGTTAAAATGATACATTTCATCTTATGTATATTTTATTACAATTGAAAATCTTTTAATTTAAAAAAAACTTAAATCTGGGAAACAAACTTAAAGAATTTTATCTCAATTTTAATTATAAAATATGGTGGGTTTTTTTTTATTTCTTTAAAGCATATTTATTTACTAAAAAAAATATGTAAGTAATAAGACATTTATGCAGAGTGAGGACAATTCCAAAACAATTTTTTTCCTTCTTTATTGAGACAGGGTCTCACATAGCCCAGGCTGGCTTCAAACTTGCTATGAGACTGGCCTTAAATTACAGACCCTTCTGCCCTATGCTGAATGTGCCAGAATTACATGTGTATGTTGCCTTTCCCAGTTTTAAAAATAACAGGTAATATACGAAGTTGGTCTCCTTATACAAAGATATTTAGTACATATCTGCTCAATTCTTACTACTCTATTAAAAGAGGATCTTGGTGTAACATGGATACTACACACACTCCTCATACCTACCTATGTTCATTAATAATCACAGAACCTGCATGTGGCAACTCGGCACACAGTCTAAAAAGGTAATCATTTTTAGAAGATTCTGATGGATATCAGGCCTGAAAAATCATTTAAGATTGGGATCTCATTCTGTAGCCCAGGCTGGCCTCAAACCAGGAGGATTTCCTGTCTCAAAACTAGGCATACACAACCATGTCCAGTTTACTAAATACTTTTTAATAAAAACTTTATACGCACAAGCTCCTAAGCTTTACTGGCAATGCTTCATAGAAAAGCATGAGATGAAGCTGGAAAAAACATACATGTAGAGTAGGGGAAAGTAGCCAAGGGGCAGTGATTCAGGATAAAACAGTATGCATCCAAAGAACTTTGTACAGCGAGACCACAGAACTCCAGAAACCAGAGGAATTACCAACACCTAACCTTACGTGACTGCAAAAGCTAAAATTATTCTATCCTTTTTACATGGATTAATTTTTATAACCACCAAAACAACCTTTTAAAGACTGCCATCATCAGGCATAGTAACCCATGCCTTTAATCCCAGCACTCAAGGAGAGGCAGGAGGATCTCTGTGAGTTTAAGACCAGCCTGGTCTACACAACAAGTTCCAGGCCAGCTACATAGTGTCTAAAACAAACAAGCAAACAACACAACAGTCATCATAAACTCTCTGTAAACATGCCATTGCTGTGCTATTTGGGTTCTGAGGCCTGAGAGAAATTTCTTCCTAGCTCTTCATAAAAGCTTTAAGATACAAATGTGATCAGCTATAAACAAGACCCTTAGCTACTCTCTGCTAATGCTATAGCAATTTTTTTCAACAACAACAAAAAATTAGGCAGAATCTATAATAGTTATTGAAAAAGTATTCTGAAGGAAGGAAGGAAGGAAGGAAGGAAGGAAGGAAGGAAGGAAGGAAGGAAGGAAGAAATGAAGGGAGGAAGGGAGGAAAATCTCAGAATGTCCCCACAGTAGGAATATAAGAGCTCATTTGCTTTCGACCTGAAACCACAGAGCTTACTTCACATATCAAGTTAGGTCTAAATCCATTTCCGCTAGGCTGACTGGCTGGAATGCTGGAGATGAAACCCAGGAACTTTTTGCATGCCTGGCAAACACTCAGCTTCTGGCTATGCCTTAACCCCGGACATTTTTGAAAATAAATCCATCCATAGCTGTAGTATTTTATCTTTCTTCAAATAACTTGTTCTAAACACTGAACCCTCCTTGTACTCCTCCACTCCCTAAGGACCTGCAAGGAAAACTAAATGCTTGTGTTCAGGCTCAAGCTTACCGAGAGCCCTCATCTCCTTTCCTTTCCAGTGCCACACCCACTGCCCTCCAGTGACTAGCAGCCCTCACCTGCAATCCGTGAAGACCTATCTGAATAAGCAACAGCCCGAGGCTTCTCAAAGGTCTGCAAACTCCCAATCAAAAATTACTGCTGCCCCATCAATGTGTCATATAAATGCTGGCATGTTAATTGTGTATTTATAAGATTGTTAATGGTTAGTTAATTTACCTCCCACACTATTATTGTACTTGAAATGATTTAACGTCTGCTAAGGGAGTTAACAACATGTAACAGCAGATGTGAAGGTTGTTTTTTTTTTTTTTTTACAAACCTTTCCACACTGTACCTCGACTTGACACTGTAAATATTAGGCATGATAACCTGATTCCCACACAGAAGTCCTTAGCACAGGTTAATGATAGCAGTCTTGTTTACCTACCATGATGCAGGATGGTCACAGTTAGGAAAACAAAACCCTTTCATTATATATGAAGTTTTCCATTGATAGAAACCAAAGGACTATCTTTTGACTATGATCAACATTCTGTGATCTGGTTAAAGTTCAGAATTCATGCCTCCTGGAATTTGAAAATAATTTAAATGACTATTAAAATAAACTGGTTTATTGCTTCTAAATTTCCTTCTCTAATGCTCTCCAACATAACTCTAAATTAAGCCTTCATCTATTTTTCAGACTTAAAAAAAAAAAAGGTTTTTTAAAACTGTTGTGGGAATTAAACCTTCTCCACATGACTATGCCTAACCTCAGTGTACAGAGACTGTGAGACATATTTGGAGTTTATTTATCCTCCCCCACTTCTATCCCTTTGAGTAAAATTACTTGAAGATAATAAAAGCAACAATAGCTGCAGCAAAAAAAAAAAAAAAAAAAAAAAAAAAAAAAAAAAAAAGCTTGTATGTTCTTTTGAACAGGACTCATTCACGATCTTAGAGTGAGACAGGAATCTACAAGAGTGTGCTGGCCCTCCACAGGCTAACAGTGCCATAACCTATGCTCTTCCCAACAACAACTCAGTACAATTCACACACCAACTCCCAATGGCAGAAAGGAAGTGGCAGCACTTTAAGGATGGCTGGGCTTCCCTAAGGCAGAAACACAAGAATAGTGATAGATAAGTCCTGTTGGTTTTTCCCCGTGAGGAATACTTAGTAACAGACTAGGATGTACTAACATCTTTGTTTTATAAACTAAGCATTACGGGAATTAAATACCTTACTGGGCACATGGCAGATATCCTTCTGCAGCTCCTCACATCAACCAATCAGTGGAAATTCACTGCCCTGTTTGAATCTGGGCTCACATTATGATTTACACTGATCAAATATAGTGGAAATGAAATTTCAAAATCTTGGCCTTTCAAATGCCTGCCTGGCTTAGGACTACTTCCCAATCATCATCAAAAGAAAAGCTATGAATGTTATAAACATGTTCAGGCAGCAGGTGTCCATAAGTGTCTGTGCAGGTACATGAACGTGTCTCTGCGGAGGCTAAAGTTGGATGCTGATCGTCTTCCTCAAGCACTCTCCACCCTAGTTTCTGAGACAGAGTCTCTTTTAAGCTAAAGTACAACAGTCCAGCTAGAATGTCAGGCCAAGGAGTGGTATATATACCACTAGAGCAAAGTGTGATGGATCAGGTCTGTAGTTTCTCCATGTGGGTGGCAGTGGCTGTAGGACCAGAAGTTCAAAGTCATCCTCAGCTACACTGCATGTTCGAGGCAGTCTAGAGTAAAAACAACGAAAACAAGCAAACATCTACCAGACTGAAGAGGTGGCTGTCAGTAGTGAAGAGCAAAACTGGTCTTCCAGAGAAGCCTAGTTTTGTTCTGAGCACACAAGTAGACACCCACAGTAGTTCCAGCTCCTAGGATCCTTCCAGTAAGTGCTGGTCTCCTTGGCATCAGCACTCCTGTACACATACTCCCACCACACACATTAACATAATTAATAAATCTTTAGAAAATAAGTTATCCAAATTGATTGCCCAGAAAAATGTGCGATGTTTGTTTTTGTGTGGTTCAGTTTCCCAGAACACAGAGGTTTTCCTGAACCCCAATATCAATGGTGAGGATTATCAAGGGTGAGAATAAAACTAGCTTTAGTAGACTGGAGAGATGGCTCAGAGGTTAAGAGCACTGAGTGCTCTTCCAGAGGTCCTGAGTTCAAATCCCAGCAACTACATAGTGGCTCACAACCATCTGTAATGGGATCCAATACCTCTTCTGCTGTGTCTGAAGACAGCTACAATGTACTTACATATAATGAATAAGTAAATCTTAAAAAAAAAAAAAAAAACTGGCTTTAGTGTCATTTCTTAATGGACAACTCCAAGTTGAAAGTCTGCCTAAGATGTTCCTGATGACAAGTCCAGAGAATGTAAAGCACTGAGCACCAAGTTAACAATGCAGAAATCACACTACAGTGTTAGTTCCCCTGTTAGAAAACAGCGCTTTTAGGTTCCTGAAATAATGTTTATTAACTTGCAGTAACAGTAACACTTCAGACAACACACCACTCCCTGACAATGATTTCAGCGGTTAAAAGAAATCTGCCAGTTTCCTGCAATATAGCCCTAAATTATTTTTTTGGTGTTGTTTCTCTGATATAATAGACTTGAATGGCAGCTGTAAAAATAAATAACTTGAGGTTTTACTTTAAGATCTCAGGTAAAAATGTTTATAGTTTTCTCTAGAGTGAAGATACAAACAATGCCAAAGCAACTAGACTGTTTTCAGTATGAAATCATCGGTTTAAGGGTAGACACAGAAATCACTGCTCATTTGCCTACCAAGTACTTACTCATAAACTTTACCCATTTGATGAGTGTTACAATGTGTCAGGCACCAGAAACAGATTATCTAGAAATAAAACTTGACCAGCCCTTAAAGAACAGGAGGTTTATGGAGGCCATAGAACTCTAAGGCACCGGCAGAGTCTGGCCTTTGCATCAACCACCTCTTTGATGTATAGCAACTCCTTTCCTTGAGTAGAGGTGAAACCTTACACACTATAGACAAAAGGACATGGCAAAGGTG
Organism: Micromys minutus; assembly: GCF_963924665.1. Classification (NCBI taxonomy): domain Eukaryota; kingdom Metazoa; phylum Chordata; class Mammalia; order Rodentia; family Muridae; genus Micromys; species Micromys minutus. Next base: position 10,255,328 of record NC_137982.1, on the reverse strand, counting down.
TGAATGTACAATCCCTTGGTGACATTCTGTCATATAAGACTTCTCAACCAAGCGAAGAGAGAAATGGTAAACCAAAGAGATTCCTAAGGGCCTCCAAGAAGCAAGTGCTGATTTTCCCACCACATTCTGGGAGTCAAGGTAATAAGTGCTCAGCTTGTTACCTTGTCCCCATCTGAAAGAAGAGTCAGAGGAGGGAGAAAACACAAGACTACAAATGCTCACATGTAGCATGAGAGCCACATTGGAGGACCCCAACAGAGTGCTATGGAAACGCAGTAACAGGCAGCAAATGAGAGTGGGTGCTCAGACAAGGCTTCCAAGGCATGAGTGTGGCCAAGACAACACAGGTAACTTCCAACTTACCTACCTGAAGAGCAGGCACAAAGGGGCTGGCACTGTTCTGTAGTGTTGGCTCCCTGATCAGACAGTGTACAATAAAATCCCCTTTAGTTCTGTCCTATGGACTTCAAATGAACATCAGGCCATCTGTGAGTTAAGCTGGTGTGGAATCAAAGACAGGATCCTTATAGTAAGTCAGAAAATTGGGGAAGAGGGAGCTAAGAAAATCAGCAGAGGCAGGTCTGAGGGGCTAAGAACAATCAAAGCTACGTGGGTCCAAATCTAGACTTGGGCACTCACTCACTGTAGGACCTGTGGAGAGTAACAACTTCTAAATCTATTCCCTCATCTGAAAATGGGAATCATTTTGATGGCTACTCAGTACCTTGTAAAGAATGACTGACTAACTAACTGAATGAATGAATGAATGTTATGTGCTTGTGACAACTGCCTAGCCCATAGCAGGTACTACAAGGATGCTTAGTAGTAATGCTGCTGTTATTCCCTGGTCTATGATTAATCTACAAAGATAAGAAAGAAGTTGGATGGTTAGAGGACAAGCCAAGTAGCAACCTACAATACAGCCTGATACTGAAGCTAGAAACAGCAGAGCACATAATATCACTAAAACTACACGGAGTTCAAAGTTGCTGATTGATGAGCATTTCAGAGACTATGGCGTTACACAGCAGATTAACCTATGAACAGGACAGAAGCAACAGCCCATAGAGGAAAGCATGAAGTCCCAAGTGAAGCAGTAAGATGTTTCCATAAACTCAAGAAGGATTCCGGAGTTAAAAAGCAGGAGAGCTTGGTGACTGTGAGTGGATGTAGGGGACCTTTACTCTGCCAACAATGACAAGCAGGCCGCAGAATGGCCTAGCAGGTAAAAATACTTGCTGTCAAGTCTGACTACCCGAGTCTAATCCTCAGAACCCACACATGAGAAGGAGAACTGATGCCTGTAGCTGCTTCCTGACCTCTGCTTGTGACATACAAATAATCATTTTTGAAGAGTTTAAGCACATACATGTTACCAGGCAGACTGGGGCAGAAGTGCGAGGAGAGAGTAGGGCGAGGTGCAGATAGTGAATTATTTTCAGACACAAGGGCTTAAGTATGGATTACCCAAAGAGATTAACAAGACCCAAACTTACACCTGGGATACCAGTTCTTTAGAGGCAGAGGCAGAAAAGTCACAGTTTGAAACCAACTTGAGAGATTATATATAGATATATACAGATATATATAGATATATATCTATATATATCGCTAAACTGTTGGGAGCTAAAGAGAGACATACCTGTAGCTCTGGAGAAAACTTTGTGTAAATCTGGAAGACATCAACATACGTGTGACAGATGAAGCCATAGGTGTGAATGAGCTTGCCCAGGAAGTATGTATGGCAAGAAAGCCCAAGAAACAGCGACAGTTTAAAGGTAGCTCGCAAGCATGAAGGCCTACAAAGAAAACCCAGAAGCTGTATTAGAAACACAAAGAGAGAGACAGACAGTGAAATAAAGACTGAGACAGAGGCAGGAATAAGAGACAGGCAGACTGACACATGCATACACCCACATGCACACACACACTTGCATGCACACACACACTTGCATGCACACACACACAGACCTCTGACTATATTAAGCATACTGTATAAATTCCCAAATTCTAAGCAGTTCCTTCCTCTCTTCCCTGGCCCAGAAGTCCTTGCAAGGGAGGCACGACGAGCCTTCCCTGACTATAGCACTGTCCACTGGGCCTGGTAAAGGTGTGCTGGGAGTATAAGCACAGTGCAGACACTGGACATAAGGTTAGCATGTGAGCCAGCAGGGTCAACTTGCACCCGAGAGAACTGAGCATACATGTACATACACAAGTTTGTACACCAATGTGCAAAGTAGCATAATAGCCAAAGGAAAAAATAACCAAAAGCCCACCATGTAAGAGAATAAACAAGAAGCAGTAACTACACATGATGAACTATTGATCAGAAAGGGGGTGGAATACAATCTTAGCTGTCTCAATGTTTTGCTAGGCAAAAGAACCCAGATATGAAAGGTCACAGATTACAATTCCATTTCTATAAAAGGCTGAGAGCAGAGCCACAGAGATGCAAAGTAGAAGAGTAAATGTCAGAAGCTGGGGCAGAAAAACTGGGGTCTGACTGTTCTAAACAGATAATGGTAATGGTCAGAAAGCTTTGCAAATATATAAAGCCCACTAAATGGTACACTGGAAAGGGTGAGTGTTATCATATGTGAGTCATACATAATACATAACTCAATAAAAAAGATGGAGGGGGCTACAAAAGGCTAGAATCCATGCCACATTTGTGGTGGTTTGAATGAAAAGAGACCCCATAAGGCCCACAGGAAGTGGCATTAGGTGTGATCTTGTTAGAGTAGGAATGTCACTGGGGTTAGGCTTTGAGGTTTCAGAAGCTCCAGCCAGGCTCAATCAGTCTGTCTGTCTCTGCCTACCACTCCAGATATAAAACTCAGCTCCTTCTCCAGCCATGCTCCCACTATGATGATACTGAACCGAACCTCTGGACTGTTGACCAGCCCCAGATAGTCTTCCTTACAAGAATTGCCACTGCCATAGAGCCTCTTCACAGCAACGAACCCTACGCTGCACTTCTTCTGGTGTGGATGACTCCAACCCAAAGGTATCAACAATGTCCTCTGCGACAAGAGTAATCAAAAAATTATACAACCTGTAAAACAAGTCGGTGCTATCAGACAGGTAGAAATCACTTGGGTAGAAACACAAGGCTGCAACTCTCCTTCCTTGGAGGAAAGGAACTATGAAATATATCAGTGTGGAGCTCACCCAAATTTCTAGTCGAGGGAGACTAATGTCTAAATACCAGCAGCGTCTCTTATTTTCAAGGAGAAATGCCCTGTAAGCTGGAGCATCAGTACTCTGGTCTAGGAAGCCACAGAGAGGTGACATACTACCTCTGTCCACAACCTAATGAGCTGCCACTCCTCAGAAACAATTCTGTTTGGAATAAGCAGGATGACACAAAGAAACAAGAAAGCCAGCATGACATGAGGAAAACACAAAAGCTGTGCACTGGAGCCCATCAGCCAGGAGCTAAGGGAAAGGACAGCTTCTCTGGGCCTCAGCCCCTCCCAATTTCACAAAGCTGCCACTATAGGACCCCAAAGCAACACTCACCTGAAAGAAAGTCAGCCTCTTAGTATGTTTACTTAGGTCAAAATGGAAAAGACTTGGGTCTCGTATCTATGACACACTTCGGCATATACTCTGAAGGCATTTAGTCAGAATCCTGTGTATTCTGTCTGGCTCTTCTCTCTCAAACTCATCCATTCCTCATTATTTCAATAACCTAAGCAAGCCACAGGGCTGACCTAAGCTACAAATGCTTCCTAACTGACTTCCCAAATTCCTTCAGATCTTACCCTTGCCTACCAAGCAGCCCAGCCTCATTTCCACTCACCTCTTAGTGTTTCTATTCTACTGAACTTTGTTCTCACGCAACCTTGAACAAAAACTTCTCTCTTAAAATGTTCTGCCCAGTCACCTGACTTCTATACCCTTCTAAGTCATGTTGGCCCACACCTTTAATCCAGCACCTGGGAAACAGGCAGGTAGATCTCTGTGTGTCCAAAGCCAGCCTGAGCTATAAAAAGAAACCCTATGTACTCTTTTCTCAAAAAAAAAAGGGGGGGGGGGAGGGGTGGGAGGAGGAAGGAAGGAAGGAAGGAAGGAAGGAAGGAAGGAAGGCAGGCAGGCAGTATAAATCACTGCTTAGAGCAGTGTTTCTCAAGCTATCGGTCTTGAGGGTTGACAACCCTTTCATGGGGTAGCCTAAGACCAACATCAGATACTTAATGGTGATTCATAACATTTACAAAATTACAATTATGAAGTAGCAATAAAAATAATTTTATGGGGGAGTCACCACTACATAAGGAACTGTATTAAGTGGTTACAGCATTTGAAAGGTTGAGAACCACTGACCTAGAGGTTAAGGAGCTCTGAACTGGAAGTAAGGAAGGTACCTGTGATACCAAACCATAGGCACTATACTGAAAAGGGAAGTAGTGGCCACCCACCCCTAAACAGAGACACACTGCATAATCCAAATGCCAACATAAGGTAACCATGAAATACTTCAAATTCCAGAACTCAAGACAAAGAATAGCACAGGCTAAAAGACAGAAGGTACACAAGAAATAAACTAAGGAAGTGAATATACTTATTCTCAAGTAATTGAGCGAGCCTCAGTTTCTGAACTGTGTACAGTCAGGTACAAATGAAAGTGGTGCATCAGTCAATAAAAGTAGTGTCCTTTGTCTTGTGTAGGACACAGGCATCTGTCACATTTCAACTCCCATTTTGCATTTTGGACTTTATTCCAACAATCTGAATTTCTATGCTTTTTGTTTGCTTGTTATTGTTTTGCCTATGCTAACAGGAGCTCTAACAATTCAGCATTTTGATAATCCCCTCTGGGCTGTGACCATTCTTCAGTCCATTCAGACCAGAGCTCAGAGTCATCAAAGCTCCATCAGCTTGTAAACAAACTGTTTCTCAGATAAACTCAATTGCTCCACACAAGGATCTTAAGCAAATAAATAAGTACAAAACAGGCAGAGATTATAAATTAGGGCAGACAAATCTGTATCTAGCCCTACACCAGTAAAGAGCATTCTATCAATATAGTGAAATGCTAATCTCCTAATTAACAACCTAATTAGGTAATTATGGCTTTGCAGAGGGATGCCGAAATGAAATATGACAACATGGTCACCTCTTTATATGGCACCTGTGGGCCTTTTCAGCTGTCATCCTGAAGAGTGCAGTATCAATTTGAGCAGATGACAAAGTGCTGTCATTTTTCATTCTGATAATACACAGAATGCTTTGGACAGAGCAGTTTACAAAGGAAACAACTTGCCTGCTATTTTCCTAATTTAAATATGCTCACACAGTTGTTAAATTGTGCATGTTTTTATACAACATACACAAGAATCACCATGCACAGTTTAAAGAACTACCTCACTGGTCATAATGCTTAATGTGCATGCTGGCACTACTACCCTTATAAATACACGATGGAAGGAGTCTAAGGTGACAATTCATAGTGTCACTTTAATACTCATACCTTTTAATGAAACTAGAAAATTTTAAAAATAAACCTGTCTTCAATTTTTTCTTACTGATTAAAAATGATGGAACTTGTTCCTTTGAAAGTAAATTAAAGAAGAGTCCACCCTGAACAGACAAAGTCAACTAGGCCACATAGGGGGCTTCCACCTTGCCTGACTTGTAAACATAACAAAGCTGACTTAATCCATTTCTCCTTAGTGCTTACTCACGTTACAGGAAAACAAGAGTCTAAGCTCAGCCAGTCAACTGCAGCTATAGCTAACTTGTAATTGTGGAAGTAGGAAATCCTCCATGGAAAAATCAGACAAAGAAGCTGTAAGACCACAACCAAATATCTCCTTCACTTTATTTAATTCTTACTGTAACAATGTCACCCTTGCCTTTCCTAGCAGAGCAGCTGAGCCATTAAAAGATGATGGCTCAGCCTAAGGAGCTTGCTGCCAGGCAAGGTGGCTGCAGCTTGGCTTCTGAGAGGCCAGGACTGACTACAGCTGTCCTCTCACCTCCACCAGGTACCACATCGCTTGCATATCATACGCAAGAAAATAAACAAAAGTCTATGCTATACCTTAGTTGACCTTTCTTTTTATATATATATACTTGTGTGTTCGTCCCATTCCCACACCCCTGTGCACCTTCCATCATGTGGGTCCTAGAATCAAACCTGAAATTCCAATTCATCAGACTTGGTGGAAAGTGTCCTTACACACCCAGCCATCTTGCCAGTGGTGGTTGGCCTAGATTTTGTTTAAAAGTTGTTTATTTATATTTTGTATATGAATATACTGAGCTGTCTTCAGACACCAGAAGAGGGCATCAGATCCCATTACAGATGGTTATGAGCCACCATGTGGTTGCTGGGAATTGAACTGAGGACCCTTGGAAGATCAGTCAGTGCTCTTAACCACTGAGCCATCTCTCCAGCCCCCAACTTATTTTTTTTCTATCAATCTCTTATTGGCTAGCAACCTTAACTTCATAAATTCACAAACCCCACCTGAAAGTAAAGACTTGAAGCTGTCACAGGCCCACCAAACCCACTAAACAGGTGATGGTAGCATGTGCTCACCAGGACCCAAAACAAATGCCACTTCTTCCATGATTTTTTTCAAGTTTCACTATGTAGCCCAAGCTGCCCTCAAATTTATGATCCTCCTGCCTCAGCTTCCCAAGCAATAGAATTACAAGTGTAGGAGACCATACCCAGCTACAGGAAGCATCCATAAATATAAACATTTTTCTATATTTATAATCCTTTAACAGAGATTCTTATAACTAAGGCTACAAGTTTAAATGCATTCATAACTCCATCATAAAGCTTGAAATAAATACTGTTCAAGGTCTTTTCAGAAGTTCTACCAAATTTTTACAAACTTATAGTCAGACAAGTAATGAACAGGTGACCCTCTCACCACCACCGTTTGCCAGCAATATACAGTTTTATCAAATCTTTAAACTTCATATCATAAGGTTATACCTACAAACACTCAAAAATAATGACTTTCGGTAGGAATTAAGTATATATGAATAAGAAGAATGCTAAAAGCAGATGACAGTCCCATAAGAGCTGGTTCCAATATTCAAACATAGAGCAGCATGAAATCCTGACAAAAGTACCAAAAGAAGGGGCAGTCCCAGCACAGAGCAAGACCCCATGAGCCAGTGTACATTTCTTTTGCACCCCCCTCCCTTTTTGACTTTTTGAGACAAGATTTCTCATGTAGCTGTCCTGTAACTCGATCTACAGAGCAGGCTAGCCTTGAACTCAGAGATCTACCTACCTCTGCCTCCCAAGCGCTGGGACTAAAGGCATGAAACATGCCCAGCTTTAGTGTAAGTTTCTAATGTTACTCAACAGATCATTTTATTTAACCACTCCAAGAAACGACTGAGACTTGTCTCAATAGCACATAGTAGTCAAGATGCTAAGTAATTCACAAAGTACAATTAAAATTATGGTGACTAATTTCAGCATCCAGATGTGAAAATCGTATTTGCTCATAACTACTCCCAAGGGTCAGCCCTGTATGCCAGACCCTGAATGTCTCTAAAAGCACGGCAGTTCATAACAAGATCTGTCTCTTTTAGTTTTTACAAGTACTGCAGGCGGGTACTGCTAACACCACTCTGCAGACTGCCTAGGTGACAAAGTGACAGCCAGCCGGTATAAAACACAGGTGAGTGTGGTTTCTGCTACTTCAGTGCTCAAGCTACACCTCAGTTTGTTAGGCTCCCGGATGGCAGCACTAACGTTTATATTAAAGAGCTGCTGTCTTAAAAAGAAGCACGTTCCTTCAAATGATTTCCTACCAATTACCCTGCTGAAGAGTACTTACTTACAGCACACAATCTTAAAACAAGGCCACAGCAGGGACGGGGAAGAATCAAATGCTGTCATTTCTTTGAAACTATGTACACCTTCTGACCACTTAACTGTACAAATAACAGAAGCATATTCATAAAAACATGCTCTATTGTGGGATATTATGAACATAACATTGCACACATGTAGGTGTAAATCTGACATAACAATTTATCTCACAAGCAATCACAATAATCTCTGCAGATTAACACTTTTTTCCTACATTTCAGGTTTGGTTGGTGTTGGTTTGCTTTAAGAGATTTCTTGTTGTTTTCTCACTTTTAATTTCTAAAAACTACTTTCTACTTTCAGTTCAATTTTTTTTTATTTCTATCTTAAATCTACTCCCCTGATGTACCCAGACTGCTGCCAAGTAGAAGTAATAAATTCTGAAGGCCTGCTCAGAATTTATTTCCTTTATTTTTATATTCTATGTTATTTCTTTATACAATAGAGTATGAATGAAAACAAGAATCTAAAAGACCAATATTTCTTCAATTTTCACCTGGTGGAAGAAAGGGATTAAAATAAAAATAAATTAAACTCCTGGGCTGGAAACTCCCTGACCACACTTCTCTTACTCTCCTGGTGACTCTCTGTCCCCTTCAGTCTTATATATAAACAGTCAACAAAGCAGTACACATATGTGCAGAGCACCGGCCCACCTAGTTCCCTTAAAAAATACAGGACCTGGCCCAGTCAGACAGAGACAAGGAGCATCAGAGATTTGAGACATTCTCTACAGGGGCCTGCCAATATCTTGCTATGTGACTTTAACCACAGCAATTCTTAAAAAGACTTCAGCAAAATCAGCTTATTCTGCAAGTGAGTAGCTCAGACTAAGGCACTTTCTCCAGAACTATGGCTTTCTGGCAGCCCATTTGTTCATCTCAGGAAGTTCTGCCTGCTTCCCTATGTCGTCTCCTCTGCTCTACACAGCTACGAGGGTAAAGGAACATAGTATATATGCAACAACATTATCCAAGAAACAATACTGTGAGGAGGACCAAAGGAAGAGAAAGCTGATGGCATGGTTTACAGTGCTACAAACACCAAATCCAAGTATCACAAGGTACCCTCATCCAAACCTCATCCCTTTGGGATTTAGCCTAACAAAATGAGAAAACCATGCACTGGCCTCTGCAGAACAGAGCAGCAATTACTAAGATACTTCTCACACTGGAGATTCCCCATGCTTCCCATCCCTTCAGGAAAAATCCTTTGGTGCACTGACTTCTAACAAGTGTTCTAAAAACAAAAGGCCAGATCACTTTCAGTAGAGAAGCTGTAACAAGACTTCTTTGTCATCTACAATCTGTCATCTGGATGCATCCTTAACAGTAAGGCCTAAACATCAGAGTAACCTACTTCTAAGATTCTCAATCTGAAACCTGTACATCCACTGAACTAGAACAGTTTCCAAAGTCTTTAGTTGAGTCAGCAAGCAAAATACATCCCCACCAAATAGGAAAAAGCAAATCCACTGCCTGAAACAGTAGCTCAGCTGATGGGCCCTGAGTGCAGAGACCAACTCCAATCCTCACTGTGCCCAGCAGTGACATTATACTGGAGCCCCCATATGTAGCTAGCTCTTCTTTATAGCATTTCTGGCAGGTCCTCGTCCACACAGCAAGAACAAGCAACATGATGCAGGACTGAAGAAGCCAGCAGACATCCTCTAGTTCAGTGGTTCTCAGCCTTCCTAATGCTGCAACCCTTTAATACAGTTCCTCATGTTGTAGTGACCCCAGTCATAAAACTATTTCCATGGCTACTACATAACTGCAAGTTTGCTAATGCTATGAGTCATAATGTAAATTCTGATATGCAGATGGTTTTTTTATGTGACCCCTGTGAAAGGGCTGTTGGAAGTCCCAAAGGAGACGTAACCCACAGGTTGAGAACCACAGCTCTAATTCAAATTGTATAAAGTCAGGAATTTTCTTTTTCCTTTTGCTAACTTTTGGTTCTTGGCAGTAAAACCTAGGACCCCACTCATACCAAGTACCCACTCTACCACTGAGCTGCACCATGACGCCCTCTCCCCTCCCTCCATGCCCTAGTTCCCTCATCAGGATGATGCTTACACCTTCCCATGCAAGGACAGATGTGAAACAATGTCATGATGCTAGAACAGCATACACAGAACATGACTACTTCCTCTAAAGACACTTCTTCCCTGCTGGGATGTCAAAGACCTCACTCAATGTGAGAGCACTTGGCTTTACTCCCAGTAACATACCAATGTCTTACATTCACACACCCTCCAAGTATTCATCAACTGCCCACTACAGAGTACAAACGAAAACTGATGTTGCTTGCCTGGCTTTGAACTCTCCAGTTTACATCTCAAATGCCTGCTAAAAGCAGAAATGACAATATCCTGGTGATAGGACTGGAATTTTTTGTAATTTGATTTGAGTAAGACTTTGTGGGACACTGACTTCCAATAAATCTCAATTTAAAAACATTTGCAATGACTTGCTTTACTTGGACTAGGAACCAACTCACCATCTAAGACCACACCCCAGAGCTCTTACAGTTATTACTAGGCAGACCTGACAATTTACAGGTTGAGAATTCCTTATTCAAAATGCTTGGGGTCAGAAGTGTTTTCAGATTTTGTGTTTTTTTCTAAGTTTTGGCATACTTTCAGTCTTTACTAGATGAGTATCACTAACTTTAAGTCCCCAATCTGAAATGCTTCACTCAGAGAGCTCAAGCCACGGACTCAGGTTCTACCAAGTTTGTTCTTTCTTTCTTTCTTTCTTTCCTTCCTTCTTTGTTTTTTGAGACAGGGTTTCTCTGTGTAGCCCAGGCTGGTCTCGAACACATTGGGGAGGGGGCAAGGCTAAGCCCTGGCTCTTACTTAATTCAGATCAGCTTACTAAATATCTGTAGTGCTCATTTCCCAAGATGAAGAAGATGCTTGCTAGAGTTAAGCAAAGGTCGCATATCTAGTGAGGAGAGCATGCCACACAAAACACAAAGCCAGACCATGCCAATCTATCCTCTATAAACTACTAACACACTCATACACCCACCATCATCTCCGTGCTATGGAAGAAAATATGCTTTTTTCTCTTTTTAAGATGTAGCATTTTTAAAAAATTTTATGTATATGGGTCTTTTGTGTGTGTAAATACCACGTGTTTGCCCGGCATCCAGAGGCCAAAACATGGCATCAGATCCCCTGGAACTAGAGTTACAGATGGTTATGAGCTGTCATGTGTGTGCTGGGAACCCAACTCAGGACCTCTGGAAGAGCACTGAGCTCTTAACCACTTTGCCATTCACCACTGCCCAGGCTAGCTCATGCAATCTGTGCAAGTACTCTGCTGCTTCAGCCTACCAAGCAGCTGGGACAGGCCTGCAGCACGGGCTTTGTCTACCTTTCGAGGACTGTCTGCACTCTCCACTTCAATGTTTTATGTTCCCTCCCAGTCATTTGCTTCAACATGCACTTGCATGGAGTGCCCTGGAAAGAAAAAAGGTTCTGTCTCGTACCAGCTGTTTAACTAACCTACGTCTTCCTGTCAACCTGAATTAAAATGATTAAAACGGAAAAAACGGAAGCTCAATTTACCTCACATTGTGCTCATTCCCTTCACTGAGTGTCATCTCTTAAAAACTGACACAACACACTATTTCTATATGACAGAAAAACTCTCACAGTGTCTGTCACTGTACTGGAGTAACTAATTTCCCCTTCACAGTAAGACTGAGTCTTACTTATTGAACGGCCATACGGTGCCTGACCTATATCCATGCTTGCTAAATGAAATGACTAAAAGTAACAGGTGCTTACAGGGTTTTAGGTAAGAAATCATTCCCAGGGTTAAGAAACAGAACTGCTCTTATGGCGTACCCAACCTCAGTTCCCAGCACCTCCAATGTGCAGCTCACAGCACCAATGGCTCCAGTTCTAGAGGATCCTACACACTCTCCCGCCCTTCTGACCTCTGTAGGCAACTGCACTCGCATGTACACAAACAAACCCCACATGGACACACATACAAATTTTAAAAAATAATCCTTACAAAAATGGGAGGGTGGATAAATCATTCATTCGAAGTTGGGGTTGTCCCTAACTGGTTAAGTTAGACCATGGGAAGCATAGTGGGGACTTTTAAAAGGTTAACTGTAAAGAGCCAAGAGCCACAAAACCATAGAGGCAGTGCAGGCACTATGTACATTTAGCTAAAGGCAGGTATGAGTACACAGCTTAAAGGAAAGGGACGCCTGACATGCTTGCGCCCCTCCCTGGAGTTCAGTAAGCTTTAGGGGATATGACTGAAAAAGATGGGGGCGATTATCATTGAGCAAGAATTTTCACTGCAGCTTGAGTGGCTCCTAAACATAGGAATAACGCACTTTGTTTCTGCTCTGGTGGTTGTTCACAAGTGGGACCCATCCTTTCTCTTGGTCATGTGAATGTGAACCTCTTAAACTGATGTGTCTGTCCACGTTACTGTTTACTCCTGGGAAGGTTTTGAACTTGGCCGTTTTGGGGTTTGTAACAAATATGATGCTTTGCACGGATTTGGGAACAGTGACAGTTTCAAATACTGCGGTCATTCAAAGAAGGCTGTAACACATTTTGAGGTCCCTGTTTCATCTTATAGTTTCTGGTTTGAGTTATACACTTCTTTAAACTATAATCTTTTCTTCTTCCCACCCCACCCCCAGCTTTACCATTCCTTGTCACTCCCATAAATAGAGAAACGGAATCCAAGTTCCAAGCAGCACTCTAGGTAGGTAAACAATCTGTGGGACTGTTTCAAGACTGCCCAGGCAATGCTTTGAAAAGTTGATTTCACAGGATGGATGGAGCTTGGGAACCGGACCTTACAGAGTTCGGGTCCTGAAACCTCCAGAGTCAACGATGCCCCCTCCCCCGCCCCCACACCACCAGGTCCAAAGTCTCTCCTCACCTAAGTCACACACCCAGCTGTCAGGCCCAGGAAGGGCCAAGGAAACGGATGCTCCCAGGCAACGGAGCACGGCCCCAATGGGCGCCGCTGGGCAGCGGTGTGCTGAGGGGTCGGAGAGTCCAGCGGGCGAGGGGGCCACGGCTGGGGCAACCTTTACCTGAAGCTGCTTCCACACTACAGGCCGCCTCGCCCAGGACACGTCCCTGAGGGAGGTCCCCCACGCCTCCCGGCCCCTACACCGAACCCTGCGCCACGAAGTCCTCGGGGACCGGCAATCCTACCGGCCGACTTGGCCCTGGCACCCCGGGCACGCCCTCATGACCCCGCCGCTCCCCGCCGCCGCCGGCCGGCAACAGCAGACCTGTTACCCAGAGCCGAGCCACGACCCGGAACCATACCCTGCGTACCGGAAGTCCCCGATCAGCGAGGCGCCTTTGGCTGGGGACGCAGTGCGCAAGCCCCAGAGCCAGGAACAAGAAGCCGCGGCCTCCCAGGGGCGGGACAAGGGGCGGGGCCTGGCGTCGCTTGCGCATGCTTGCTGCCCTTGGCCATTTATGAGGCAAGTTAACTGTCTTCTGTTTACCCTTAAGTGTAAGGATCACTGTAAGCTATTTCTTCTTACTTTTACTGGGAGAAGTCTTCAGCTTAACCGCCATATCATAAAGAAGAATGCAACTATTATTTGCTAAATGGACATAATATCAAACTGCTTTTTAAATTACTATCTAAACACCCAGATTATCAAAGCTCTCAGACCTAATCAGTTTTTTTTTGTTTTTTTTTTTTTTGTTTTTTTTTTGTTTTTTTACAGCAGTGGACAATGGTTAATACAGAAACTCACAACTGGCAAAAGCGCAGAGATGAAGTGTCTATGGCGTGCTCAACCACAGTGGGACATTTTAATTCTCCTGTCGTAATTGTCTGGGAGGCTTACTGTCTCAGTCAGCTAACCTTGGCCTAGTACTGGAAGCTGCCTCTGTTCAATCTAATCTAGGCCTAGAATGCTTTCAGCCTCTGAGACTTGCTGCTGAATACACTCATACTTTCTAGTTCCTTCTGATCTTAGACTGGCAATTCTGGCTCAAACTCCTCTCCAAGCTGTCTGATTCAATCTGGCTTCTCTCAGTTTCTGACTAACTTGCTCTGCTAGGCCTCTTACTGATTTAAGCAATCTGATCCAATCTCCTGGCTCCTTCTTAGTCTCTGGCTCGTTCTGTCTTCACCTGTGTCTAGCTTGTTCTCTCTTCAACCTGTCTCTATAAAACTCTCCCAGGAAAATTGCCTCCTTCCCTCCTCTTCTCTTGAAAGTTTGGCCATATCGTATTCTGTCAAATCTTTTTCTGACTCATCAGTTTGTCATTCAATTAAACCACACTTTCAAACATGGCTGCTTCCTTTCAACAACGAACTGTCCCTTCATTATTTGAGATTAAAGGTTTGTACTAAGGGCATGTCTGTATACCAGCCAAAGGGCTTAAAGGTATTGTGCTAAGGACTGAGACACACCACAACTAAAAACAGCTTTTTTCAGTAACCTAACACAGTCTTGGGGTTCACAGTGTGAACGAGTGATACCCCGCAACAGGACACATCACATGAAAGGCTCAGGGACTATCCTGAAATCGGAAACAAAAAGATCCTAATGGCCAGAGGTCTGGAAGAAACAGAACCTTCTGGACGTGACACGCTCTCTGCTCTCATGAATTCACATCACCTCTGGTTACCTTTACAAGAAGTACACAAAATGAAGCCAGTCAACATTCCAGAATGGAAGCAGGAGAAGCTCACAAGCCAATTCCTAGATGGTGAGTTATTAGTTACTGGTGGGAAGGAGTTGGTTTACCAACTCTCCAATGGCTGGAATTTATGGGCAACACAAATTGGGATCAAAATTTTTTGGGGGGGGGCTAGTCAGAAACTTGGAAGAGGGTAGGGACCCATGTGAGTGTGACCAGGATGCATTGTATGTATGGAGTGGGGAGCTCATTTTAAAATCTCTTTAAAAAGTCAAATAGCAATTCTAACTCTCTGTGAGTCTTTGGACACTAAACCCCTTCTTGATGTTTACAATAGTACCAGCCATGCCAACTTCCAAGTATCAATATGATACTCAAAAGAGGTTCGTGTAAGGTAAACACCAGCACAGTGCTCAACGTGACACAACACATTAATTTGCATGCTCCTCACTCACAGATAGGAATGATAACAGCCATATTCAGGACTGGCGGATAGTTTAGGAGAGATGTAAGATTAACTTTCTAGAATAGAAATCTGCGACAGGGTTGGAGGGACAGCTTAGTAAACCACTTGCCATACAAGCATGAAGACCTGAGTCTGATCTGCAAAACTCATGTAAAAATCCATACAGACAACCAATGAGAAACAAAGGTAGGCAGAGCTTAGTGGCAGGCTGGCCAGTCAGTCTTACCTAACTGGTTAACTCCCAAGACACAGAGAGAGACTCTGCCTCAAAAAATTAAGTTGACAGAGATAGGAAAATTCTGTGTACCTGAGGCCAGCCAGCCTGGTTTATATATCAAGTTCTAGGCCAGCCAGGACTGCATAGTGAGATCCTGACTCAAAAACAAACAAAAAAGCGGTTGGATGGTTTGAGGAACAACCATACCTGAGATTGTCCTCTGGCTTTGTGTGCATACATACACACACATATACACACATATATATACACATATATACATACCAAACACACAAAAGAGAAAGTCACGATAAAGATAGAGAAGGTATAAATTATGTGATACTATTGTTCTCCTCTCTGAGAAATTGTCTGTGAAGTGTCTCCAAAGATGCATTTCAAGCTCACCCCTTTAATCCCAGTACTTGGGAGACAGAGGCAGGCGGGTCTCTGTGAGTTTGATCTACAGGATAGCCAAGGCTACACCAAGAAACCCTTGGGAGTGCTTTGCAGTAAGCTAGGTGTGACAACAATTTCAGAATATGTGACAGAGATCAGAAGCCAAGTCAGCCCCCCCCCCCACAAAAAAAGAACAAAAATGTACCTAGCAAAAGAACCAAAAGACAAGACTGAATCTTGATGGAGCTACACAGTTTTAAAGTCACCAGCAGACTGATACCCTATAGATTCACTCAAGCAGTTTCTGGTTGGTTTCTTACTTCCTACGTGGGTGAGAGAAGAAGCCAACACCAACCGGATGTTTACAGGTGGCACCATGGCTCCTCCAGGGACCTGCTGCCATCCCTCTGTAAAGCCGTAGATGTTAACATGTGGGTCTTCAGTCTCCTACGTCTGTTCTTCAAGGTTGGGGTTTTCTGTCCTCTCAGTCTATTTGGAATGCAACCTAGACCTTACCTGCTCAGCCATGTCTACACTGATAACCGCCCCCCCCCCAGTCCCTCTAGATCTTACTCTCTCTCTTTACCTCTTTTGAACCCGCTCTAACACCCAACTGTCTAATTGTCTCTCGGACACATAAAACCAGGTGAGTCTGAAAACAACTGAACTGCCAAGCATGTGTAGGTTCTAAAGATCAAATCTCCACTCTGCCAGTCAACAGTTCTGAGAGTCACTGCCCTAAGCTGCCCCTCTTTTACACAGGTCTTCACTTGTAAACGGGAAAGACAAGCACCAAAGAGGTGACTCAGTGGCTAAGGGCACTTGCAGTAGACCTGATCTTGGTTCTCCTACATCCACATCAGGCAGCTTGCACCCACCCGGAACTCTGATGTCTACTCTGGCTTCTGTGGGCACCATTCATATACATAGAGAACACATACATTCAAGCATTTGCAAATACGCACAAGAAAGAACCCTTTTAAAGGAATTGACAAAAGTCTAAACTCATTACACCGAATTAAATGATCGAATGTCATGTGGGCAGAGCTGACCTGTGGATAACACAACAGTTGCTGGTATTATGAGACTCCAGTCTCATATACTGTTAGCAGGTAAATCTGTCCTAGGCACTAGAGAGTGAATACTTACACACACACACACAAAAGCAAGCAATATAAAGAGAAAATAGAAGGAGGAAGAGGAGGGAGAGAACAAGGAAGAAGAAAGGAGGAGGCACTTCCCCTGCTTTCTGAACCAAAGGATTAGAATTGAGAATGTAGACAAGGAAGCAATAAGACATGCAGCTGAATGACTTGAGCCCCAGGAAGCAAGAGCTGCATCTGAAGGAAGGCAAAGGGAGCATTAAGAGAATGCATCTAGGCTGAAGAGGTGGCTCAGAGGTTAAAAGCACTGACTGATCTTCCAGAGGTCCTGAGTTCAATTCCCAGCAACCACATGGTGGCTCCCAACCATCTGTAATAGTATCTGATGCCCTCTTGTGTGTCTGAAGACAGCAAGTGTTCTCATATACATAGAATTAAAAAGAGAAAGAACACAACACATGCATCAACCTGCCTCCTGATCTATGGGTGTATATAGTGAGGCCTTGGGAGCAAACACATAGAAAGCACACTGATGGTGCTGAGTCAGGGGCTGGAGAGGACAAGAACACAGAAGAGGCCCATACCTTGGAATGGCCATGATTATCAAACAGCATAGCCTTCACCTCCAGCTTTGAAAAAGAGCCAAGTTAGCCAGCAGATGTTGCTTTGCATCTGGGACCATGGGCAAAAGATCAAAGAAACTTACCAGCTGTGAGGCTCATACATTAACAAGCTACTTCTTTCCTCCCCTAGGCTGTTGTGAAGGCTCCAGAAGCAATACATAGAGTAACACATGGAGATTTCCAGTATTGGAACAGCACGTAGTATACAGAAGCGTTCCATACTTATATGGCCTGACACTCCAAGACAGCAAGGCCTGCGTCTTCTCGCACACTTGCTGACCTCACAGGCCACAAGCGCAGCTCTGTCCTCCATGCTCACCATCTGTCGGGCGTCCTCTCTCCACAAATTTTATGTGTCACTATAGCCATAACACCTGGCAGAAACGACTTAAGGTAGAAAAGATTTATTTGGGCTCATGATTGCAGGAGGTTTCTGTCACTGGTGAGGAAGCCGGAGCATGGCAGCTTGGTTTAAGTTGGTAGGAACGTGTAGCAGAGACTGTTCACATCAGAGCACACTACAAAGTAAGAGTCAGAAACCCTGGGTCAGTATAACTTTCAAAGGCCAACCCTTGGTACTTACTTGGCCAATAAGACTGATTTCCAGTCGTGCTGAGGCACACACATTCCAGGGATAAGCCTGAGGGGCATTTGAGATTCAAATCATAACACCTATCCTTTTGACACCAATCTGTCTAATGGGCCACGAGGAAGAGGGTGTTTCTTTTCTTGTATTAAAAGCTTCTGCTGGAGATGTAGCTCAGGACCCACCTGGCATGCATACACTTAAAACACCATCAACACTCGATAGTGTGCACGTTAAAACGTTTCCCAACCCTGCGCTTGCGACGAAGCATTTCAAATCTGATTCTGCGTAAACATCAGCAGTGCACGGGCAGGGCCTCTTTGGCAAAGAGGTACAGGAAGCTACAAGCCAGCACAGTGGCAAGAAAGCCATACTTCCTGAAGCCTACCAGAGCTGGGAGACATGGGGACACCTTCCCTGTACTCTGTAGCCCTGTACTATTGTTATACTTTAAAGCTGCTAGTGCACGTCCTTCTTGCCAATTTTGCTGCCTTCTGATCTCGAAATGTGTTTCCCCTGCCTCCAGGAAAAACACAGATACCCATTGACACTGCTATAGTACAAAGAAATTCCATAAAAAAGTAAATTAGGTGTCAAATTTTCATCCAGACTATTCCAAAGAAGCCTACAGAAACACAGAAGTTTAGAGCAATACATGTTTTTCAAATATAAATAATACTTCAATTTAAAGAATTTTTAAAAAGATAAATATGTTGCTTCTAAGTCACTTTGGTTGCTGGAAGGGAAGTGCAAAATTCACCATCCAAAAATCATCTTAAACATAAGACTTTGGAACTAGAATTTAAATACACATGGGCTGGTGAGATGGCACAGCAGGTAAAAGGGACTGCTGCCAAGCATGATGACCCAAGTTCAAATCCTGAAACCCACATAACAAAAAAGAGAACCAGTTCCTATACGTTGTCATCTGACACTCTGACCTCCATACAGACCATTTAGCACACACGCACACACATGCACACACCACACCAATGTAATAAATACCTGTCAATGAGCTCAGGGAGTGTGGCTCAGTGGTACAGTTCCCTGCCAAGGGTATGTAAGGCTCTGGGTCAGTCCCCATGGAGCTGAGGGTACAGGCTCGGCAGACATTGTTCTGTGGCCTTTTCCTACTGATTGTTACCTCTGTTGAGTAACTCTTTTGGGGTATTTGGGGTGAAAATGGAACATTGGACTGGTGAAACAATACCTTGACAGCCAGCTACATTTACATATAAATGCTCCAAAATCTGGCCTCATAACCAGCTCCTAACAGCACTTTTCTGATTTCAGAGGTTAGTGACAACTGAGTGCTGACTCCTAGATTAATGGATGCTAACAGTACTTAGAATGTTAAAAAAAAAAATTTGGATGTTTTGTCGAATGCAACTTCCAAGAATGCATAATTAACAGTGTCTCCATTAATATACAGTATGTTCAACACTGAGACACCGATATCATAAATAAAGGTAGACATGGATAAATTTATAATTAAAAATGCATTAGAAATTACAAGCATAATTTATTTACTAATGTGCACTGGAATAAATTTTATGTGTAATATTTTAAAACAGGGCATTAATAAATAATAGTGCACATAAAATGTTTTTGCAGCTAAAAATATTTCAATAAATATTAGTAAGTTAAATGTGCTGCAGGGTTATAATTGCTCTGGAGTAAAGTTTCTAGAATACAATTTCAGCTTCTTGAAAGTCTTTAAAACATCTGGAATGGGGGCCAGTGTGACGGCTCGGCAGGCAAAGGCACTTACTAAGGCATGTGAGACCTGACTTCGATGCTTGAAGCCACATACAGGTGTGATGGAGGGAGCTGACTACACAAAATTGGCCTCTGACTTTCACACATGCGCTGTGTTATGCCTCCTGCCTGATGCATATAACTCTTTTTAAATGTATATTCAAAGTGTTGGAGACAGATAGCTATCTATCTCTGAAGTTACACATGTTTTTAAGAACACTGGGAGATTCCCAGACAATGAGTAAACGATGACTTTGATGTCAGCCAAGATCCTGATTTGTAGATCAGTGAATTCAAATGTTTTGTTAGTGTTTCATCACACTTGTTATGTATGTGTACACACGGATGTCATGGTGTTTATGAAGAGATCAGCGGAGAGCTGGTGGGAGTTGCTTCTCTCCTTCCACCATATGAACTCCAAGGATGAAACTCACATCTTTAGGTTTGGCAACTAATACCTCAATGTTGAACCATCCGACCAACCCATGAATTCAGCTTTTACTCATCTATGTTTCTGGTTTGTTGGATCTTTGTTGGTGGTGGTTTATATTTTGTTTTTGTTTGGTGACAGGGTCTCACTGCATATTCCAGACTGACCTGGAACTCACTATGTAGCCTAGATTGACTTCAGCTTGCAATCCTGCTGACTCAGCTTTCCAAATGCTAAAATTGTGACTGTGAACCACCACGCTTCATTTATCCACATAATTCGTCGCAATTTCTCCCACCTGAGAACCTCTATAGGTCTCTCCCCCACCTACCTTTCACTCAAAATTTGACCTCGGTGGTGTTTGGCTCAGTTGTAAAATTACTGCATAGCACCTGCCAAGGCCTCAGCCCCATCCCCAGCTTGGCAAAAGAAAAGAAATTGTGCCTTTGCTTTCTCTCTTTGCTAGAGGCCAACCTTGGGTGTTAATTGTCCACCTTGTAGTTTGAGACAGGATTTCTTTCTGAACATAGAACTCCCTGATTGGACAGTACTGACTAGCCAACAAGCCCCAGGGCCTCTCATGTTTCCGTCTGCCCATCGCTGGGATTACAGGCATGTGTGGCCCTGTGCCTGACTTTTTAATGGAGGCACTGGTGATCAACTCAGGAGCTCAAGCTCTCACACAAACACCTCCCAGCCTGTGACGGCATTATTTGAAGATTATATCAAAAGCCAGGCAGTGGTGTCCATGCCTGTAATCCCAGCACATGGGATGCGAGGCAGGTAGAGAAACCCTGTCTCCAAAAAAAAATAAAATAAAATAAAATAAAATATATATATATATATGCATATTTATTTGACCTTTTCAGTATTACACCACATAATCTCAGACAAATGGTAAACCCCATGGCACACAGTAGTATCTATTTACTGACTAAACTTGAAAAGAGAGCTTGTACTTGTGAGTAGAGTATTTTCCCGTTCTAAGGCCACAGTTGATAAACAGTACCGAACGGCATTTATAGCTGGGTGAGCTTGTCTCTAGGCCAGACCACAGGCTAGTAGCTCTCTGCACCTAATTAAGTCTTAAGACCTGTCCAATCTACAGATCCTGTCATGGTTCCCCATTTAACCAGTGGGGAAACAGACCCACAGAAAGGTGAGCTCATTTGAAGATCCTACCATTTGTGACTGACTGACTTGAAAGCCTCAACCTCGCTCTTTCTCCCTGAGTCACAGTCAGCAATTGTTCTTAAAATAATTCGCCCTTCTGGAAATCAAGTTGCCTTCCTGTGTCTCAGTGTCTTTTCAGCTGTTTTTTTCCACTGGTATCTAATCTAAGTCCCTCCTGCTCCCGTTTAAGATAATTCCCCCATGCCCTGTCCTTTGTAGACAGAAACTGATGTTTAAAACACATGAGCAATATCCCTTTAGATATTTGAAGATGGCTATTAAATTCTCCTTAACCTTCTTTTCTCCGGGATACATTGTTAGTAACCCCAATTCCTTTTGCCTTTTCTCCCAGGACTCTTTTTTGAAAGCATTCCCCCTTGAGCCACACGCCTTGAAATCAGTTTCAGGTTTCCCATATCTCAATTCATTACCATCACCTTCAAGGGGCACCGGCACATGCATGCGGACCACGCTCAGATTTATACACGCCAGGAGAGCAGCTGTGCCGGTGACATCAAGAAAACAGCCGAGTCTCCAACTAGAGCTCTTTAAAATCTTCCCTGCGACTCCGTCATCCTCTCACCCTACCTGGATGATTTTCCTGGTCGGAAATAACCTGCGGCAGCTGGAATGTCAGTCTTCATAGCAGCTCATAACTGGCACTGATGGAGCACATAGTAGGGGCTCAACAAATGTTTGGATGAAACAGAATAACGATGATCAATTAAAAATGTTCCACATGAACACACTCCTCCACATCTCTTTGGTGAGGCTCATTAGAATAAACTCTGGTCATAGTGGCCCATGCTTTTAATTCCAGTACTCGGAGAGTAGAGGCAGGTGGCTCCCTGTGAGTCAGGGTTAGCCTGGTCTACAAAGCAAGTTCTAGGATAGCCAGAATCTTTACAGAACAAAACCTGTCTTTTAAAATCCAAAACCAACCAACCAAACAAACAAACAAGAAACTGTATTAATGGTCTAGAGTGATTGTAATTCATGCTAATTCATTACTCCCGGGATGAAAATTAAATACAATAACTGGCTATTGAAAGAAGGATGAGAGGCTAGGAATAGTTCAGTTGCGAGAATGCTTGTCTAGCATGCATGGAGTCCTAGGTTCAAACCCCAGCACTGTATATAGTAGGCACAGTGGCACCTACCTCGAACCCAGCATTTGAAAGGTTGAAGGAAGAGGATTAAAAGTGAAAGGTTGGCTACTTAGTACATGACAACCTAAGATATATGAGACCCCACCAAGGGAAGAAGGAGGGAAGTAAGCACCCTGGGGTCAAACGGACGACTCAGCAAGTAAAGGCGCTTGCTGCCAAAACTCACACCCCGAGTTCTATTCCCGGGATCCATGTGGAAGAGAAAAATAGTCTCCAGGAAAGTGTCTGTTCACACACGGAATGCATACAAATAAATAAATGCAATAATAATTAGTATGATAGTAAGTAAGGAAAGAGTTTGACGGTTGATTACCCCCATAGTAGCTTCCTTGGGATTTTCTGCTGTTCTTGAGGAAATCTGCCACGGCAATGTGGGTCTGTTGCGGGCTGGTCTAATGTTGGTGGCAGTGCTGTGAAGACAGGTGGTGTGGCTTGTATCGTGCCTGGAAGCTGTTCTCACTGCCTTGCCCTGCCTGGCTCTACAGGTCTCAAGGTAAAGCCCCTGGCCTAGGCTGAGGATTCTTCTCTGTTTCTAACCTCAGAGCGTATCAGTGGAGCCAAGTAGAAGAGCTCAGAGCCTGCTTCATCTAGCACAGGACCATCTCCTCAGTCCCACTGCTCTGGATGGAGGATCTCTAGAAAGCAGTAGGGGAAGATGTTATTCCTCTGTGTACTTCATAAATATTTGTCAAAATCTCTGTCCAAAAGGTTGCTTCAAATGGAACAAACTAAGCTTCAGCTGACCTGTGTGGTATGGGTGGGTAAGGTCACAGCTTCCTTGTGCCTCAGTTTCCCCACATGTGGAGTAGAAATTACATCTTCCTGGCAGGGTCATGACATGCCATGCAGGGCACCTCCTTAGCACACCCAAAGGCCAGGGGTCTATCCATTCCCTGTATCACAGGAAGATAAACACACAAATGAACACCATATACACGCATTCACACACACAGACACACGCATGTGCACACACATTCCCAAATCACCACAGTGATTATCTGCAGGGAGATACTGGATATATAATAGTATACATGAGAAAGACTTGGCCATTTGGTATTTTGAGGAAACGTTTGTACTATGACAAAACAGATAAGAAAATACGATTTTAACATGAAAAGCTGACATTCTCTCAAGTTAGAGAAATATAGAAGACAGACCTGTATGGGCTCTCTCATACTGGCAGTATGCCCAGTCTCTCCCTAGCTGGACCCTCAGGTTATCCAAGGCCCTTCTCCCTAAAGATCTTAGGACAAGATTTGAAAGCATCTTTTAGAGTCCAACAAAAAGTTTGCAACTGATTAGCCACTCAGAGTTCTGAATATTGGTCTTCCTCTATCTTCCTAGCCCAAAGAAGCATCCCGGTCCCTCGCCCTGGGAATGTGGCTTGGTAGTACTGCACCTGCCCTGCACGTGTGAGGCCTGGCATGTAAGGCAGAGGCAATGGACCACTTCATCATTGAACACATATGTAGCCAAGGCTCTAGGTGCAGTACTTCCTGTATATGACCATTCCGGTCCCTTCAGTTGCCCTCCAAGGTGAGAATCCTTACTTTACAGTATTTCCATTTCAAGGATGAAATGCCAAGGATTTGCTGCAGAACACGAATCTGCCAAATTTCTCAGCAAAGACACAGCTTGTTTCTTATCTACCATTCTGTTTTCTAACAGGTTTGTTTCCTGTTAGAAAAAAAAATGTCACACGCTCCTATGTGACATTTGTTTAGATTCTATGTCCCTCCCATTCTCCATGCCTTTTAAATGACCACTCCCTGCCTCCCAGCAGACACCATACACTCTAAGATAGCCAAGCGAGCTGAGCATCAGGAAACTGACAGCTCTCCCCGTCCTGCTGGCCCTCCCTCCTCTGTGTTTGCCTCTACCTCCTGACAAACTGCTTCAGACGAAGAATCAGAAGTCCACCCCAGTGCAGGAAATGGTGTGGCTCAAACCCACTGCCTCCAATGTGCTGTGCAAACAGAACAGGATGGCAAGCCCAGCTTAAGTCTCCTTTTCTTCTCCCTCCCACCTCTCTGCTCTCTTAAACTCTTAGCATTGAACGCAGGGCGGGCCCGTTGCTATGCTTTGTCACCGAGCTTTGCTGCCCCTATTTCTCCTTATCTACCATTTACTACTAAAGGAGCATGACCCTAACACCAACTATGAGAAATAGCTACTGCAACTGTACCCATTTCAGAGATGAGAATGTGAACATAGAAAAGTTAAGTATAGGGGCTGGAGAGATGGCTCAGTGGCTAAGAGCTCCAGAGGTCCTGAGTTCAAATCCCAGCAACAACATGGTAGCTTATGGCCATCTATAATGAGATCTAATGCCCTCTTCTGGTGTCTGCTGACAGCTACAGTGTACTTTATATGTAACAAATAAATAAATCATTAAAAGAAGTAAAGTATATTGTCTATGGTCAATGTCACCTACAGCATGAAAATTTAAACTTAGGTGTAGGCTTTGATTTTGTAAAACCTACTTTTATTTATTTATTTTATGTATGTGAGTACACTGTTGCTCTCTTCAGACACACCAGAAGAGGATATTAGATCCCATTACAGATGGTTGTGAGTCACCAGGTGGTTGCTGGGAATTGAACTCAGGACTTCTGGAAGAGCAGTTAGTGCTCTTAACCACTGACCCATCTCTCCAGTCTTAACCCTACTTTTAATAAAGGTTATTAAATGCTTTAACCTCCCTTCTAGCCACCACCCACCAGAGGTAGTGGAAAGGAAAGGTTAATTGGGCAAAGGAGGATGTGGATTTATTTACAAATAGTTCGTCAGAGCAAATCCAGTCTTGGTTGTCAGGATATCAGCACGCCAGCTCGATCCAGAAGAACTCCCGAGGCTCTTCTGTAGGCTGTTTACAGGTAGTTCACTGGGGTAATTCCAATTCCCATTTGGTAAGATACCAGCAGTCCAGCTCAGTAGTGTTAGGATAGCAAACATGAATCAGCAGTGGCACACTCTAGCAGAAACAGCCAGGCCTCCACTCAGTGGGCACGAGTCAGCAGGACCAGCAAGGATGCCAGGAGACGTTCTTTGCCATGCTTCTCTCAACAGGGAGAAGATCAGCAAAGACCAAGACTCAAGAGCGACGAATTGCTGTAAAGCTAGCTGTGCAAGCCCACAGTCACTGTCCCTCCCTCCAAACATCAAGCGTCCTCCACGGGTCTTGCCCCAGCGAAACACCATGTGAGTCTGTCTTAGTATTTTGCCTGAATGTGTGTCTATGCAGCACATGTGTTCCTGCTACCCAAGGAACAGGAGAGGGTGTTGGCTCCCCTGAAACTACAGATGGTTGTAAGCTCCCATGTGGGTGCTAAGACCCAGAGCCAGGTCCTCTGGCAGAGCAGCAAGTACTCTGATTAAAGGGCCACTCTGCCAGGCCTCTCATCTATTTCATCTATTTTTCTTACTGGATACAGAGTATTTTGTTGTTGGAGTTCTAAATCGGAAACATATTTTTCACAGTTAATTGTCCAGGGAGATTAAAGGTAAAACAAGACTAACAGGATTAGTATAGCACAATGCTCTTAGATTATGTTTATTAATACTCTCCCTAATTCTGCTCCCTGGGAGATGACATTTGGCTACTAAGCTCCTGTGTAATCGTTTAAGGTTCAGTCTAAACTCAAGTCTCCACCTCTTTAAAAAAGATTTTTTTTTGTTTTTGTGTTTCTTTTTGTTGTTGTTGTTGTTTTTTAAAATCAAAGTTATATATGAGCTTTTAAAACAGGCCGGGTGGTTTTGGTGCTCTGGAGAGATGAGCATTCCCTGAGGGATAGTCACAGCCATTTTCCTTGGGGACCCTCATGGTGCCCTGCCCAGGCCAGGTTTACTGTCTTTCCATCCCAGTTTTTACATATAGGCAGAGTCAACCCCAAGGGGTGTATTCCCCAGAGTACATAGGAGAACTCCTGCTTTCTAACACCGCCAGGCATGAGTGACAAAATTGCAAAGGAAATGCATCTCTGGTGGTTTGAATAGGGCAGGAGGCTGTGTCCACTTGTCTCACTATTCCCACAGTGAGACACTTTGCTCCCTCCAGAACAAGAACCCCCAATAGGCTCCTTGTGTGCTGAAACTCTTGGGCCGCTGGACGGTGCATACTGTTTCTCCTCTTGAGGACTATGGACACAGAGCAAGCGAGTGCTCTTTGCAAAGTGAAAGCTACAGCCTCAGGCCAGATCTTCCTGTCTAGATGCTTTTGCTGGTGAAATTTCTCATCATTGGGCTGTTGTTCTAAAACGTTGGGGTCCTTTCGCTGATTTGGTTGTTTTTCCTCTGATTTTATGGCCTGAATATTCATTTTTAATTTTTTTTAGTTTTCATTATGTAAATATACAAAGCATGGGAGAGGATGTGAATCTTGTTGAAATTAATTGCCCTGTAAATCAACATGTTTCCGTAGATCGCACTTACTCATCATTACCATGCGAGAGTTTCCAGTAAAATATCTTCTGTATTATTTTTATTATTAACATATTTACACTGTCGATCCAGCCCTGAACCCTTTGTGAATCTGTTTTTAAAATAAATCTGACCTGATACCAGAGTGATCGGTGCAATAAAAATGCATGATGTGAGATTAATCAAATATGGCCGGGTTCAATTTATAAGGGACACATTAAGAAAAATTATTTCTTGTTCGGGTATGCCACTCCAGTGAATCAAATGGAGCTGAGAATATTTCAGCGAGATACATGTAAAATCCATTCATTCAACAAACATTTATCATGCATTTACTGTGTGCATCACAGGGGATAAAATCAAGCAGAGCCAACAAGAAGTGCACACAGGAGACAACGGTGGGTCCTAAGTAGCTGCTCGGCTGTGGAATCTAGGCTGGAGATCCAGGATTCCACACACAAAAGCTCCGAGGGTGTGGGGTTCTGGATTTATTTCCATTCCCCCTGCTCCTATCCCTAGAAACTAGCCATTAATTTTTGCATGGGGGAAAAAAAAACAAGTAGAGGAGGAATAATTTATGTTGAAGATGAGTCTTATATTCTGCATATGTGAGAGAAATAAATTTCTAACACAAGAAGATAAAGAAAACAGGCTGGAGAGATGGCTCAGTGGTTAAGGGCACTGACTGCTCTTTCAGAGGCCCTGAGTTCAAATCCCAGCAACCACATGGTGGCTCACAACCATCTATAATGAGATCTGATGCTCTCTTCTGATGTGTCTGAAGACAGTGACAGTGTACTTATATATAATAAATAAATCTTTTTTTTAAAAAAAAGGAAGAAAATAAAGAAAACAAAACATACCCTATCTTGGTCACAGGTTCAAAGCCTGGCTCTGTTGCTATAAACTGCTGTCTGGCCTTGAACAAACTTTCATTCTGCTCAGTTTTGATCTCCTCATCTACAATAGATGAGCTCTCTTGCAGGAATGAAGTGAGATTATAATTCCAGTGAGTATCCACTAAATGTCCTCCACACCAAGACTGGGGCGAGTGACCGGTGCTAGCTCAGCAGCCACTGTTGTCAAAGATTGAAACCAAGTCCTCTGCTCGCCACTCAGCTAAGCATCTGCCTCTTCACTACTTGAGCCAATAGGGAGAGACAGGTTGGTTGCCTTGGTGGCAGATGTGAGGGCTGGAGGCTCCACAGTGGTGGAGAGAGGCTGGATGTGGTGCGTCTTGCCTACAATCTCAGTACTTAGGCGGTGAAGATTATAAAGTATTGTAATTTTTAAGACCTTCCTGGGAAGCTTGGTGAGACCATCACAAACAAAGCAAAACAAAACAGAAAACAAAAAAACAAAAAAACAAAAAAACAAAAAAAAAAAAAAAAAAAACCCTGTAACTGAAGTTGGCTTTACAAAGGTAAACATCTTCTGGACATTTTAGCATGGAGAGTACAGAACTTGCTACCACCAAGCCTTAGGGACAGAACCCAGAACAAGACAGAGCCAGCATTTCTGTAGCAATCCCTGACACTTGAGCTTTGGAGCCACAGGCCTGTACTCCCAGCTCCTTAAGAGAGAGAAACGGGAGGATGGCAAATTCAAAGCTAACCTGGGTATCTTGTGAGACACTGATTGGGGGTGGGGTAACAGCTTAGTGACAGAGTGCCTACCAGGCATGTGTGAGGCTCTCCATGAACTCCCAGCACCATGAACAAAACAAGCCAGCAAACCAAAGACGAACTGTTGAGCAAAATGAACACCAGTGCCCATAAAATTCGGACAGTCGTCTCTGTCTCCAAGTCTTGTGTCTCCTCCGTTCTCTCAGCTGCCTCACAGGATAAACAGCCACCAGGGCTAGGAGGTACATTAGTGAAGTACTTGCCACACAAGCACAAGGTTCTAAGTTTAATTCCCTTAAAAAACTGGGTTTGGCACAGCCTTGTAGCCCTAGTCCTAGGGAGGCAGATGTCTGTGGGCCCATGACCATCCAGCCTAGTCTAATTGGTGAGTTGCAGGCCAATGAAAAACCCCATCTCAAAATAAAACACAAACAAAGCACCCAAGGTGGGCTGTACCTAAAGAACACCTGAGGAGACCTCTGGTCTCCATACTCACCTGCATGTGTGTGCATAAAAACTAACACACATAATCACACCTTCACACACATAGACACACACACATACACACACACACACACACACACACACACACACACACACTTTTTCTTGACAGAGACAGAGAGTGAGAGAGTAAGAGTGAGATAAATATCCCAGGCTGGCCCTGAAGTCATTGGGGTAGCCAATGATGTCCTTGAACTCCTGACCTTTCTGCCTTTACTTCCCATGTCATTACATGCACATGCCACCACCCCCAGTTTATGTAACTCTGAGGATCAAACCCAGGGTTCTGTGAATGCTGGGCCAGCAGTCTACCAACTGAACTGCTGCCCCCAGCCCTCAAAGAGCTTTTATGAAGATCAAATACATTAACATTTGTAAGGCACCAAGAACTGCCCTTGGTTCACTGTTGGTTCTATAGCCTTATCACGTGAAACCCTCACATTGATTTTGTTTGGGTTCTGTGAGCATTAAATGAGAAAACCATTAAAGACAGCAAGTGTTTGTGGAGCAAAAGGAAGACAATAGAAAATGCCAGCCCCTGCAGGGAAACCCTGTCCTGAGCAGACTCAGAAAGACCTAGCTCCAGACTGAAAGGATCAGATGCAACTAAGAATATTCTTCTGTTTGTGCCCAGCCAAGCACCTGCGGTCCCTCTGATGCCTCTTGCTGTGTCCCCACTCCCAGGCCTTCTGGTACCAGATGATGCCTGGTTTAGTTGGTTATTGTTTACTATGATTAAAAACACACTGATGAAAAGTAACTTAGAAGAGAAAGAGCTTATTTCCTATCATGATACCAGGACATAGCACATCATTGTATGTGTGTGTGTGTGTGTGTGTGTGTGTGTGTGTCAGGATGAAAGAAAGAGACAGTGGGGGAGTTGAGGGGAGGGAGGGAGAGGAGGGGAGGGGGAGAGGGAGAGAGAACGAATTGGGCAATTGTGCGTTTGCCTGTTGTTTACCCTCTCTGTTCTTCTGTAGATCAGGATCCAAACTCAGGGAATGAAGCTGCCCATAATGAGTTTGTCTTCCCACCTCTGTTAAGGCAATCAACACAGCACCCAGGGCCGTATTGACAGGACAATCACTCATCCAGATTATCTTCCCAGGGGACTCTCAATTCTATTGAATTCCTAATTAAAACTAACCATCACAATATCCTGAGCCAAGCTCTCAGAGTAGGATCTCTGGCTAAATTACTCCTACTCTTTTTCAGGGTCCTTCATGGATTCATGTCTTCTTCGGACCCACAACCAACAACTGACACCCCGTTTTCATGGTGTAGAACATCTCCCCTCTTCTCCTCACCTACCTTTTCTCTCCCTCCTTTTGGGATCACTAAATCCCAGGTCCCAAGCCCACCAGAAACCATTGGCTCCATTAGGACAGTCAGAGCTGTGCTGAACCTCTTCCTGCCCACAGGACATTCAGATAGTTCCTGGCCCTCGGTAAGGTCAGTTATGGTGCAGCGAGTCCAGCTCCGCAGACTTCCGCCTTATTTTCCTTCCACTCATTTTGCTCCTCACATATCTCTCTAACTGATGTAATTCAGTCACTTCTCTGAGCCAGTTCGGAAGGCCAGTGGCATTACGCTTGTTCTCGCAGTGTCCAGTGCTCATGGAGCACGAAGCCTAGTGCAAGGGAACCGTAAGTAACACCACAGGGTCGTTCATCACATCATGTGTAAGTCTGAGGTCGGTGGGAATAGAAAAAGACAGGCCTCACAGCTGGGAGCTGCAGTCCAAGCCCTTTAGCTTTTAAGTTAATTCATTAATTTAAATCAGTGGTTTCTGGTGGGCTTGGGATCCCTGGGATTTAGTGATCCAAAAATAAAAGAGGGAGAGAAAAGGTAGGTGAGGAGAGGGGAGATGTTTCATCTCTGTGAAAATGGGGTGTCAGTTATTGGTCATGGGTACAGAGACAACGTACGGCCTTGAAAGACCCTGGAGCAGTTTAGAAGTAGTTTAGTGTGTAGTGTAGCCTAGAACTCAATGTGTAAAGCAGGCTGGCCTCCCACTCACAGAGGTCCACCTGCCTCTAGCACTGGGAGGTCAAGGTGTCTGCTGCCCACCCTGCCTTCTAGCACTCATAACTTCCTCCTTCTCCCCGTACAGTTGACTGAGGTTTGCTCAAGAAATCTAGGGGTTGCACATCCTCAGTTTAAACTGTCAGCAAACAAAATATGTTTTTCTTTTCTTGCTTGCTTTCTCCCTCCAAAGGCACCAGTATATCCTCCTCTTCTTGTTCTCCTTTAAATTTATGGCCTCTTTTTCTTTCTTTCTTTCTTTCTTTTTTTTTTTTTTAATAAAAATTAACTGTTAATTGCATATATATGTTTAAGTATACACACATGCATATAAATTCTAAAATATAACTAATTTAGTCTGTATAATGTTACTGTATACGAAGAGAAACTTTTTATCCTCGGATCAAGTGCCCCATCCCTGGTTCAGAGATCTAATGCTGTGATGTTTTTCTTTAACTAGCCATGAATGAGAAATAACTCGCGAACATTATATTTGTGTTCACCACGTAGTTAGCATCGTTGTCTCCCTTCACATGAGCCATCGCTGACTTGCTAATTACACTCCCCCTTACGGTCCTACAGAGTAACGGTAACATGTAGGCAGGAGCTGGTGCAGTGCTACAGCACATACTTAATGTATGTAAAGTTCTGGGTTTGGTCTCTAACACCACACTCGCGCGCACACACACACACACACACACACATATACACACACACACCACACACACACACTCACCACACACACACACATATACACACACATACCACATACACCACACACACACACACCACACACACATATACACACACACCACACACACACACACACACATGCACACCACATACACACATATCACACACACACAGACACACACACACCACACACACATAACCACACACAAACAGACCACATACATACATACACACACACACACACCATGACACATACCACACATGCAGACTATATAAACACCACAAATACCACACATGCATACTACACACACCCCTCACACATAGCACATACACACCACACCTCCACATTACCTGCAGCCTCCAGCTGCCTATATACACTATAAAAACACACACAGGCCATATACATACACTACACATATACCATACACACATCATACATAGACATATACTACACACACACACACGCACACACACACACACACCAGAACAGGAAAACCATTTTAAGAAAAATATCCCAGCAGCTTATTTGTACAAATATAAAGCCTTAAATATATACTTGAATAGGCACGTTCCCTTATTAGCACATTAATTACAATGTCATAATAAAAAAACCTTTGTGAGTCCATCTGAGTTGTTTCTGTGTTTACATCTGAACTGGAAATTCAAAATGGAAGAGATCATCAAAAGGTTTCTAACAGAAGGAAGTTTACAACCTGCACATAAGTTCTTAGGAGATAATATCACCAAGAACTCTTTGATGGCCCCCTTATGGCTGGAAAAAATAATTTTAGAAAATTTATTTTCTGATCAGCATATCGCAGCATAATTCTTAAAGAACTTTTACTTTAAATCAGTTTTATTGTGAGCCTAGAAAAGAAACAGAACCAGGAGATGAACCTGATGTTGACAAGAAGCTGGTGAGATAGAAAGAAATACACCCTGGGGCTACTTGTTTTGAAGAAATGAAACTTGGGATTTATGAACCACCTTAAAAAATAATCTCTCTAGGCACACCATTCAGCATTTATTTAAACCTTGGCTGAAGCTTTTGGGATGTTTCAAATGAAAGAATATGCCTTTGTTTTATGATAGTGATTTTTTAAAATATTCTATTTATTCATTAACAAGTATTTTGTAGGAATCAATTATATACTGGGTATAGTTCAGAATATAAAGTTCAGTGTCACTAGACTCTGCCTTCAAAGAACCCTGTATTTAAGACTGATCCCTGGAAGCTACGTTAAAAGTAGATCAACTCTTGTGCACTGTGGGAGGAAACACAAAATGGCAGAAAGTCTGGAAAGCCTCAGGTCAGGTTCTTCAAAACCTAAAGATGGTGTCGTGATAGGACTCAGCAATTCACTCCTGGACACAGAACATGGAAGTGAACTGGAACATTCGGACACTCATGTTCATATGGTGTCATTCACAGTAGCCATAGCAACACGAGTGTCTATTGATGGATAATAGAGGCGGTATATGACTCCAGTGCACACTTATTTTATCTCAAGAAGGAAATTCTGATCGATGCCGCTGCATGGATGACTGTAAAGTGGGCACACACTGATGCTGTGTAATTACAATTCCATGAGATCCCTACCGAATTACATTTAGGGTTAAGGTGTCGCTCAGCAGCAGAGCTGTTACCTGGCATGCCTGAATTTCAGCCTGCGTAGGTACTTCAAATTTCCAGACAAGACTTGGCTAAGAAACACATTGTAAAGGAAAGGTCCATGGAATGACTGCCGTGACGTGCAGGAGGAAGCACGTCATGATTTGATTTGGTGTTGATAATTTGCTGTGGAGCGTGTCATGTTACATATATGGTCTCCGTGAAGGCTGAATACCTCCTGTTGGTATTGTGCTTGTTTAACATGCACAATGCCCTGGGTTTGATCAGTACATGCCTGTGATCTTAGCATTCAGGAGGTAGAGGCTGGAGGATGAGGAGTTCAAAGCTATTCTCAGAGACATAAGTTTGAGTCCAACCTGTGCTAGATCGAGACCCTGTATTCATGGTGGGTTGGTGGCAGAGACGGGAATTTCAGACCAACTAGAGCTGCATAGCAAGACTATTTCATATAAATAAATATTATGGAAGCTCTTAGAACTCTGAGAATGGAGGAGAAGCTGGATTTTGAGCCACAGGGCTGGCTCAAGGGTGAACCAACAGGTTGTTGAGGGAGAAATGTTAGGAAGAGAATGAAAGAGAAAAAGAAGAGAGGGAAGGAGATGAGACCTGCCCACCTTTAGTTCCAGGGTTTAGGAGGCAGAGACAAAGTGGATCTCTGTGTGAGAGTCAAGCCTGGTCTAGAAATCGATGAAGTATGGCACAGGGATAGACAGTGTTACAAAGAAGAGCTAATGAACAGGGAAAAGGAAATGCAGGCAGACAGAAGAAAGGGCTAAGCAGGGAGCCTGCAGCCTGTAGTCCTAGGTGCTCCAGAGGATGCCTATGGCTTGAGTTCAAGAGTTGAAGACTAGCCATCTACACATAGGAAAGCAGAGAAGTAATACCAAGTAGCCGAGTGGTGGAGTCAGGATCTCACTTGGCTACATTGTCACTCCAGTCTGCTTTCAGCCCTTTGTACTTATAATGCGGGGGTGGAGCATAAGCCCTGATACATGTTAGGCAATTGCTCTACCGCACACAACCCAGACCTCTTTTTACCTTTTACTGTGAGGCTATCCCTAAGTAGTTCAAGGTGGCCTTGGATTCACTAGCAACACAGTCAGGGATCTCACCTTTGGGATCTTCTTGTCCTAGCCCTGTGGATGGCTTGAATTGCAGACCTGATCAGACCTGCAAATCATAACTAGAGAATTCATGCTATACCTTTACTTCCTGCTAGATCCCGCTTTTCTTGTGGATTAGTATTAGGATTGTGTTTGCCTACATACACTGGAAATATGTACAACACTGGCTTAAAGAAGATATAGTTTCAGTCCTCCCCTGGTAAGAGATGTGCAGAAGGCAAGTGCTGACATCATCCTTTGGATGGTGATGTCATGTGCTACCTGAAGCCCAGAAGCTTCATTTCCTGCTTTGTTGTTTCAAGTTGTGTCCCCCATTCTCAGGCCATCTCGTGGTCCCAGATGACTCCTTCAGTCCCAGCCCTCCACTACAGGCTGAGGAAAGGAACGAGAAAGGACGATGTGCTTTTGACTAAGGTAGGCTTTTATAAGCAGCAGGACTCTTAGAGATACATATGTGCTTCTCATAGGATGGAAAATGCAGTCTTAGGGTTCTGCTTTGGAAGGGCAGAGACATGGAACTTGGTGGAAAATAGCATCCTGATGCCTAGGGGAAAGGACTTTAAAAAGGCCTGGCTTTCTCTTACAGCTGTCTGCAAACCTTATCTTTTGTTTATCTCTAGGGTATTGGTGATAAAATTCTGAAGCTAATTGCCTGAATTACCCTTAATCCAATTAAGGGCATGGAAGCCGGCCAAAAATTCAGGATTTCCAGGCCTTTTCCATTTCTGATCATGTTGACTCTGAGTGTGAGCATTCCTATGCCCCCTCTCAGCTGAGTTCAATATTCAGTGGAATGACACGGAACTTAAGAAAATCCTATACTTATGATTATGGTATTGTTGAAAGGATATCAGGACCAGTCAACAGAATGGGTCAAGATCAAGGTCTAAGATGGTCTTGAATACAGAATGAGGCCTACTCTCTTTGCAGTAAGACTGACACATTTGTCATGCAGGAAATATCACTGGACATTGGTGTCCAGCATTTTCATTATGACTTTGTGGTAAGTTTGAATGAAAAATGTCCCTCATATACTCAGGTATTTGAACACTTGGTTCTCCCCTAGGGGCTCTATTGTAGGCGATTGTGGCACCTTTAGGAAGAGTAGAGCCTTGTTTAAAGACCAAGTTCACTGAGGGTAAACTTTGAAAAGTTGTAGCCTCACCCTATTTCCTGTGGTTCTTTCTGCTTCCTGTGTTTGAATGAAAAGGTGATTCGCCCATTTTTTCCTCCTTTTGCCATGTCACATCTTCCCCTGCTATGATGGACTTTATCCCATTCCAACCATAAGACACAATCAACTTTTTTTTCCTTAAGTTGTTTTTTGGTTTTATCATAGCAATAGTAAAGTAATTGATACAGTGGGTAGGCCTGATTGATTCGATCATTGGCCTTCGGACTGAACTCAAATTTCTTCTCCTCCCTCTGTTGGATGGTGAATCTGGCTCATGGCCAGATTCTAACTACATCAGTGGTTGTTCTAGTGACCAGCTGCTAATTTATGTCTTTAGCATAGAACCGGGAGTGATATAAGATTAATATAACCACTAATAATAACGTTTCCCATCACTTGGCAAACTCCAAAGGCTTTGGGTGTTACTTCACAGGAAATCAGTACAAAGAGCAGACCGTCCAGGTCATACACACCTGTAACCCTTGCACTTGGGAAGTGGAAGCAGAAGACTTATGAATTCAAGGATATCCTCTGCTAAAATTTGAGGCCAGCCTAGGCTACTTGAGATGCTGTTTTGGAAAAAAAACAAAAAACAAAAAACAAAAAACCAAACAAACCCCACAATTAATCTACCAGATGCTCACACCTTTGATCCCAGAAACTGGGAGGCAGAAGAGGCAGGTGAATCTCTGTGAATTTAAGGCCAGTGTAGGTACATAGTGAGTTTCAGGCAAGCCATGGTTCTGTAGAGATACTCTGCCTCAAACTAACCAACACAACAACCAGCCAACCAATCAATAACCCTAACCACACAATCAAACTTGCCTCAAAATACATACCCCCAAAACAAACCTGCAGGAGCATATGCAGCCGTTTTGTTTTGTTTTCATTTGTTTTTGATACAGCTTCCTTGTGTTGTCAGACTAGCCTTAAACTGGAGAGCCTCCTGCCTCAGCCTCTGGAGTAAATAGAATTACAGGCCATGTGCCACTGTGCTCAGCTAAAAATAAAACAAAACAATCCATACAATATCTTGCCCCTAATATGTGCCAGGCATTGTGTTTAGTATCTCTCTCCTTCGACCCTTCCTTTCTTCCCCTCTTTGTCTCTTTCCTTCCTTCTTACTGGGCCTCTATTATCTATCTACAAGTAACAGAAAATTCTTTATGTAGAAGTTTTCTAATAAGAGCTGAACTCATGCGTAGCTTCCCTTGGATATTCGGTAGTGATGCTGGTTTGGTGTAGATGCTCAGCGATACCTCCAGACAACTTGGGTCTCCCTAGTTATCAACCTCATATCTTGTGTTTAATTACTTTTTATTTGTTTGTTTAATTTTTTTGAGACACATTCTCTTTCTATAGCCCCGGCTATCTTGGAACTCACTTTGTAGACCAGTTGGCTTTCAACACAAATACATCTACCTGCTTCTTTCTCCCCAGTTATAATATCTTTTTGTTTGATTTTTAAAATTGTATGTATGTATGTATGTATGTATGTATGTATGTATGTATGTATGTATTGTATGTCAGGTACCTGCCATATTGAGCATGCCACTTGCCAGAGTCAGCTCTCTTCCTCCAACATGTAGGTCATGGGAATTAGACTTAGGCTGTCAGGTTTGGCAAGCATGTATGTTTACCTGCTGAGCCATCTATCTAGCCCCTGGGAACCAGGCAGCCAGGATGGCCTTGGACTCAATAAGTAGCTAAAGATGATCTGGATCTTCCAGCTTCCATTTCTTATGCACTGGGATTATAGGGTTGGGTTCGGGATTATTTTGGCAAATGTTTTATTGTATTTATTAATTGTTATAAAATATTTTCAGGAAAAATGAGAAGCTAATACAGGACTTCTCAGTGTCATATATCCCATTTCTCTAGCACACTAATGTGATGACACTTCAGTTTAAATTTCTTGCTGTGACAAAACACTGTGACTCAAAGCAATTTAGTGGGGGAAAGGACTTATTTCACCTTATAGGTTATAGTCTATCATTAAGAGAGGTCTGCATAGGAACTCAGCAATAATTGGAAGTAGAAATCACGGAGGAACACTGCTTGGCTCAAGCTTAGCTGCTTTCTTACACAACCCAGGATCATTTGCCTAGGAATGTCACTGCCCACAGTGGGC
The DNA here is from genome assembly GCF_963924665.1 of Micromys minutus. Taxonomy (NCBI): domain Eukaryota; kingdom Metazoa; phylum Chordata; class Mammalia; order Rodentia; family Muridae; genus Micromys; species Micromys minutus. The sequence goes on along the minus strand of NC_137982.1, from coordinate 10,217,569 downwards.
TGGGCCCTTCCACATAAAGTATCAAGACAGTTCTTCACAGACATGCCCATGGATCAGGCAATTCCTCAATGGAAACTTTTTTTGTTCAGAAGATTCTATGCTGTACCGAGTTACAGTTTATGCTAACTAGAACAGATAGATACCTTTGCTATTAGCTACATTTCATAGTTTACAGTTTCTTAGCTTTAGAAAAAAATCTGATATATTTTCTTATTCCAGATTCCATTCTGTATATGAGCTAAGATCTAGTCCTCAGGTTCCCTTAGACTATTCCTGTTTGTGACAGTTCTCACAACTCTTTGTTTTGGGGGAATTTGACAGCTTCTAGGAGTCTTGGTCAAATCTTTTGTAGGATGTCCTTCACTGGGACTTGTCCAGTGCTTCCTTCATGATCAGATGTGGTTATGAGCTTTAGAAGGAAGAAAAACCATCAGCCGTGTTGATTTTTACCCTTATATGATCATTTCCTTATCACCAGATGGCCCCTGCTGCTATCCAAGAATCAGGGCTGTGGTCACCAGTGGAGAGAAGCAGAAGGCCACGGGCTGATTGTCTGGCTTTATTTCTTTTAAGAAAACCATCTCTCCTTCCAGACAGGCTCAGAAGAATAAGCAGGGCCAGTAGATGACAGGCAAGCAATTGAGAGCATCAGCCCCAGGGCCATCCATGTAAAGAAGAGACAGCAGTGGGCTAATTACAACGAGGAGCCAATGCATATAAATGATGGCTCTCTTCGGCAAAAATTTTCCAGAAATTATGAATCCCAATCAATATCCTCTCTCTGTTTTCTGTCTCTGTCTCACTGTGGAACACAGACTGGCCTCAAGTTCTGGATCCCCCTGCCTCAGCCTCTCTGAAGGGTCTTGTTATAAAAGGTGGATTAATATCCACCGATCCTTTGATTATGGTGCATGTCACAAGCATCCAGTATAAAGGCCAATTCTAGAGATTCATGCGTAAAGTAGTAGAAACAATGGAAGAATCAAACTTTGAGGGATGTTTTAGTTTATTTCCTTCTTTCTGCAATAAGATCAAATTGGAGGAAGAAAGGGTTAAGGTCAGTCACTAAGGGAAGCTAAGGTAGGAGCTCTAGGCAGGACATTGAATTCAGGAACAAAGCAGAGGCCATAAAGGAGCTCTGCTTACTGGCTTGTTTCTCCTGGCTTGCTTAGTGCATTTTTTTCCTTTTGTAAATAAACTCCAGGATCACCTACCCAGGGATATCACTGACCACACTGAGTCCTCTCACATTAATTAGCAAGTAAGACGACATCCCATAAACCTGCCCACAGCCCATTCTAATGGAGGCAGTTCTGCTGTCTAGCCTTCCAGGCTGAAGGCTCTGTTTGTGAAGAACTTACCAGCATAGACAATGAACACTAACATTTCCTAAAATGACAACTAAGAAAATCTAACGTTCTTGGGAGATGGTGTGGTCGGGAAGAGGACCTTAGTTCAATTATCTAGAACTCAGGCAAAAACACTAAGCATGCTTGTGAGAGTTCCTACAGCCATAGTGGTGGTGTGTGTGTGGAGAAAGATCTCTGGAGCTTGCTGGCCATCAGCTTAGGTTCTGTGAGAGGCCCTGTCTAAAAGGGATAAGGGGACAAGAGACAATGTAGGACACATGACCTCCTAGTCTGGACTTTATAAGGGTATATATGGGTATGGGCAGGAATACCCAAAGAAACTTGCTATATATGCACAAAAAACATATTTTTTTTTCTTAGCCAGCTAAGGTCTATTTTTTCCTTAAACCAAACCAGTTACATATTGAAGTCGCATCTTAAAACACCTTGCCCTTAATACCACTTTGTCACTGTTAATGTTACAAAAATGTCCACTTGCCAAAAGTAAATGACATTTTTTCTTGACTTTTAAAGCAATCACCGCGTTAGAAACAGCAAAGAGAGATTCAGGCACTTAGGGAGGGTATATTCTATTAATCTGTGAAGGCATGGCCGTGACTTACATTACTATGCAGAGATAAGGCAACCTCAGATATGAGGGTCTGGCATGTAGCTCCGGTGGCTTGCTTAGCATGCAAGGTTTCATCGCTAACAGAGCACAACCATTAGCATTGTGAAGCAGGACTATCAGAAGAGTTCTCAGTGTGAGAGAAAGGAGAGAGAAAGAGATAGCGATAGATGGATAGATAGATAGATAGATAGATAGATAGATAGAGAGAGAGAGAGAGAGAGGGAGAGAGGATGACTAGAGCAATAGCTCAGTGGTTCAGTCATGGCCGCTCTTCCAAAGGATCCTAGTTTGATTCCCAGGATCTACATGTCATATGAAAACTGCCTTTAATTCCAGTCCCAAGGGAATGTGACACTGTCTTCTGGCCTCCATGGATGCCTGTCTCACATATGGTGTAATAGATGTACATGCAGACAAAACACCTATACACATAAAAATAAAAACAACTTAAAAATATACTTTACCTCAGCCACAATTGCCAGGGAGCCTGTGAAGGAAACCCCTGCTAGGACCTAATGGCTTTTCTCACTTATCATAATAATAATAATAATAACCAAATGGGAAGTCTCCTAAGCAAAAGGTCTGTCTGATCTCACTTACTGCAGAAGTATCAGGTTTCCATACCTCCAAATGACCACAGATTTAGAGGTGTGTGCTGTAACCTAGCTGCAGATGTCAGGCATTTAACAAGTTTGTTTTATTCCTAATTGCTGGCATTTGCTTAAGTGCTTCCTTAATTCTAATTTATGTTTTTATGTTCTAGTTTGTTTACATAGCCCATAGTTCCCAATTGTCTTTATTTGCTTAAGTGTTTCTTTAATTTTATTTACATTTTTATATACGTTGCTTTGCTTACATAACTCATTGTTTGGAGCAGGCTAGGAATAACCATAAATCCCCATTGCTAATTAGCCTCATCCTCATGACTGATTAGTTAAGATTATGAGCCTAGAAGGAGGGCAGGAAGGAGGCCTAATAGTGACTCACAGGATCATTGTATTTCAGAGCTGGAAGAAATCTGAGAGCTTACAGCATCTTTCAGATAAAAATCTATAATTTTTACTCTTCAGCATCGAAGAATTACAAAAAGTTGTCTGCTTGCTCTCACTCCTTTATACCAAAAAGAAGAGAGAGAGAGAGAGAGAGAGAGAGAGAGAGAGAGAGAGAGAGAGAGAGAACTTCGGGACAGTTTGAAGAACAAGTTTAGAGTAGAGAAAATGATGGCTGTAACTCATAATGGGTAGTTGAAGAATCAGCAACTTGACACACACAAGAGCGGAGGATATTAATGAACTCAAAGGAGGTTCTTTGGACTTAAGCGGGGTAGATTGTCTGGAACTCCTTCCTCAGCAGCTGCGCCGTTGGTAAGGCTTGTTGCTTGCCTGGCCTGTGAGTTTTTTGGCTGTTAGCTTTGCAGTGGGGAGTATTTAAAATCACACTCAACATACGAAGGAAAGAACCTGGAACTGAGTAGCCTGCTTTATTCCAAGACTCCATCTGGCATTTAAAGAACTGCTTGTCCTACATTCAACCCTGCAGAGTAACAGCCATTTTTCATCTCCTCACAACTCTATTTTTAGTTTCAGGTAAGACAGCTTATTGAGTTTGAGGAACGAACATTTATAGGCAAGAGCCACCAGTTAAAGACTTAACCTAGGGTGATCTCCATGGATTTAAAATGAGATCACGTTGAATCCTCAGCCTGAGAGATGAGGTCCAGATCAACCTCAAGACTCAGTTGGAGGCGTGGGTGCAGATTCCAACACCATTTAAGCCTTTAGACTCTCATGGGCAGAAATATAAAGGATGAAGAGGTGTTACAGGTATGTTTATCTGTAGCTGAAGGTGACTACTGTGGAAGGGGTAAACTGACAAGCGAAATCCAGTCCATTTCTAAACAAACTTGTGAGACTCGCTCGCCGCAGGTTCCGCACACCTGCCAGAGTAGTCCCGGGATCTCTAGAACTTGTCGAGTGTGCAAAGTGCAGTTAGCTTAGAAATTAGTCCTGGACTTCACTCTCTCCAGCCGACGTGTTTCTCTGTGACCTTTCCATCTGCTGCCTTTTCAGAGAAGGGCTCCGTCCATGCGAAACCACAGGCTCTTACTCTAACTGGTCACTCCTTGAGGGACAGCACAAGGTCCTAGAGCCAGCGCAACCTCCTAGCCCTGACTTCGGGTTACCATAGCGACCGTGGGACGGGCAGAGCTTTTAGATCCTCTTTTCCTGGTCTCAGCCCAGGACTTTCGAACGCTCCAATTGGGACAACCCTTTCTTGGCTCCGTCCCGCCTCGTTCGGCGCTGAGCGCAATGTGATTGGCCCTGGGCTTGCGGCCTTGTGCCCAGAGGGTACCACCTCTTGACTGGAAGAGCGGGAAAGTAGACCGGGCACTGTCCGAGGCGTGAAGCTCATCTCATGCAACGGGGGTCCACGCTGTTGGCTACGGGGAGACTTTATCCGGTCCTATATAACACCCCGAAGTCCCCAACTGCTAATGTTAGGAAAGGAGCAGGAGCCGGGAGCCAACACTTTGCTGCTTGCGCTGTCCATCTGTGGAGCGCGGGCGCGAGTAGCCATAGGGCTCCCGGGCGGGCTATCAGTCGCCCCACAGCAGAGGCCGGAGGGGACCCGCCGCGTCCTAGGGGCGGGGCCAGTGGCGGCGGCGGGAGGCGCAAAGCCCAATGAAAGAAGGCTCCGCCCCAGGAGGCGGGGCATTTGGGGCGCTCCCTCCGCCTTTCAGCTCTCCCCGCCCCTCCCCCCGCGGGCGCCGGGGCCGCAGTGAGTGAGTGGCACTGGCAGCCTGTCAATCCCTCAGCCGAGCGGCCTTCGAGCCCGGTCCACGGCGGCTGCTGACTGGGTGCGCGGCACCGGAGGTGGCGGCGGCGAGTTCTCCCGCCTCATCAATCTGCTGTCCGCCCGGCGTGCGGCCCGCCCGGGCCCTCCACCGGGCTCCGTGTCCCCGCCGCGCCGGCCCGCCCGCTCCCAAACTTTCCTCCTCCGCCCCTCTCGCTCCCCGCGGCCCGCCCGTCGGCCGCCTCCTCCTCCTCCTCCGCCGCCGCCCGCCGCCGCCGCCGCTCCCTCCCCCGGGGCCGCCGGTGCTCGGATCCCGCCCGGTTGAAGCGGCGGCGGCGGCGGTGGCGGTGGCAGGCGGCCGAGGGAGGGGACCGTTCTGGTTGGCGGGGGCAGCGGCGGCCACGGCGTCCCGGCAACTCGGCTGGCGCTGAGGACCAAGTTGTGCGGGGCCGCCCGGCGCGGTGCGGGGCGCTGAGGAGGCAGCGCAGCGGCCGCGTGAGGGCAGCGGGCACCACAGCCTCCGCCTCCGCCGGCGAGCGCGCCGCTTCCGCCCGCCGCTGTCCTCAGTCCGCCGCGGCGGAAGCCCGAGCCGGACGCCGGTCCGCGTCCCCTCAGTCTCGGGCCGCGCCGGGCCAGGCCGCCCCCCTCCCGCGCGGGCGGGGAGCGCGCGGCCGCCTCCCCCTCCCCCTCCCCCTCTTTCTTCTCCTCCCTCGCCGCCGCCGCCGCCTCAGCCTTCGCCTCCGCCGCCGCCGCCGCCCGCTCCCGCCCGCGCGCGGCGGGATGGACGATCAATCCAGGATGCTGCAGACTCTGGCCGGGGTGAACCTGGCCGGCCACTCGGTCCAGGGGGGTATGGCTCTGCCGCCTCCCCCTCACGGCCACGAAGGGGCGGACGGCGACGGCAGGAAGCAGGACATCGGCGACATCCTCCACCAGATCATGACCATCACCGACCAGAGCTTGGACGAGGCGCAAGCAAAGTTGGTGTCGTCTCATTAAGCATCTTTTGTGTGTGTACGGGAGCCGGGCTCCGGTCCCGGGTGGTTCCCGGGACCGGGGCCTCAGTCTCGGGCGGGAACTTTCTCCGCCCGCCGAGCACTTGCCCATCGCGCCGGCAAAGTTGCTCGCCGGGCTCGGGACAAACTCGATCAGTGCTTCGTCCGTGCCCTGTTGCCCGGCCCCCTCCCCGGATTTAAACCTCCCGCCCTGACCCCGGTGCGCTCCGCGCCCCAGCCGGGTCTGGGGCCGCACCGCAGGGAAGTGCAACTTTCTCCGCCCGCCCAGACTCAGGGCATGCACGCCCCTCGGCCCGGTCCGGGGTGACCCGCTGCTTCCCCGCACGTCTGTGTGCCGGAGCGCCAAGTTCTCTAGGAGGGAGGGCCGCTTGGCAAACTTTGCGGAGCTGTCACCCGCTGATTATCAGCCGCCGGCTGGCTGCTGCGCCCGCTCCTCCTGTGGAGCTTGGGCGTCGGGGTTCCCTCCGCGGCGGTCTGGTCCCTTGGGTCCCCGCCTCGGCCCCCGGAGCGGAGCCTCACGCGCGGGTCACTCCTGCGTCTGCCGAAGCTTCTGTCTGTCGGCCCAGCAGATGGGTCACGCTGCTATCGGGCTGGAGCTCCCCGCCAGAGCTTGCCGCCAGTTGGGAACTAGTCAACTTGAGTTTTTGTTGACTTCCCGTGGTTCAAAAGACCTTTCCCAAACGGGGCCGGTTTTAAATCTTGGGTCTAACTTAAAGGAAGGCGCCATATTATTCCAATAGGTGATGCTAATACCTTTGTGTTTTGCTATTTGTTTTTTAGGAAACATGCTCTGAACTGTCACAGAATGAAACCGGCGCTCTTCAGCGTCTTGTGTGAGATCAAAGAGAAAACAGGTAAGACTCTGTTGCCCACAGTGGCCCAGGAGACCCTCAAGGTGGGGTCAGATCTACCCTTTCGACTCTCCAGTTGAGAGCTGCTGCTTTTGGGCACCGCCATCTTTGATCATTCTTTGCTTCCCACCTCCTGATCTTGAGAGAAAACTGCAATAAATCTGGAGTCTTTCTCAATTCTGCTTTGGTACAAAATGAAGTGTATATGAGAATGGAGCTGGGCCGCAGTTCCCAAGGAGGTAGTCCCTGGCTTCAGTCAGGGAGGGGCTCTAGCCAGCCGCCCTCTCCTAGCTCGTTTCGCCTTGTGTAGCAGTTTTTAAAAGGAGCAATGGGAGACTGGATGCCAGGGACCAGTTCCCCTGGAGAGGCATCATCAGAACTTTGCTTTACTTAGATAGTTTTAAGCTTCGGGTCTACCTAAGACACAACCAAACACACCTCAGTAGCACCTTGGACTCGGTGCTTTAGGTGGGAAGATTTTTAGGAATCCAGGAAGGAAAACCATATGCTTAGGCATATACACCACCCTATCATGCCTACTAGTACTTATAGTACAGTCTCTGTTTTACAACTGCTACATTTCAATATATAAAGAAGGATGCCTACAAATGCTGATGAAACATTCTGAAGTTCAGGGCAGGAGAAGAATACGTTTTGCAGAAGTACTAGAATGAAAATTGCTGATACATATTAGAGAAAAATTTGACAGTTCCTTGTAGCTTAACTTTCTTGTCAGACTTTTTCTATTTAAGGTACTTTTACTCTTGACTTAAGGGTAAAGCTAAAGTATATATGTTACATGTTTTAGTTTGTTTAGTTGTCTTTCCTACATATGGTTAAAAAAAAACCCCTCCATCAGTGAAGCTTTACCATTAATTGGTTTATTTGTTGTTGTATGGGTTGGGTTGTATTGCTTTTTAAAGTTGCCCTTTTGTAAATTGAGGCAAAGAAGAAAAAAAAATTAAGTCCAGTATATTCCATTTTTCAACTAACGTTGTTTTAATGTTTGGCAGACTTTGAACTGATTTTACAAATAATACATTGCCTAGGACTGTTATGAAGGAAGTCATGTTATATTCCTTTTTAAACAGGTACTATTTATATCCCTAAGAGTAAGTCAGAGAAGATGATGGTTTATTGCTCTCTCTTAATGTATGTATGCTAAACTATAATTATTGAGAGCTTAAAGAAGTAACCTTATTTGCTTTTCATTCATACCTTGATTTTTTTTTTTTTAATGATAGGTTTTTGTCTTTTGTCTTTTTTTTTTTTTTATTGGTGATACCATTCTGGTAACCAAAGTCATTTTAAATTACTGACTTATTATATGTTGATTTTTAGCTACTTTTTAAGTACCTTATGATTTAAGATGGTAGCTGATTTTAATCTAATTATAAGGACATCCAACATCGAATCTTGAAGGCTTTTAATTTGAGTGAATGAAAGTATAAAACTCTTAGAACATTTATGTTGCTTAATTTCCAAGGGTTTTCTTGCTATCAGGGCTACATTCCAGGTCGTGCTGACAGCTAAGCACTGGAGTATTGACTGTGTTGTGAATATTAAGATTGATTCAATTTTATATGGCACTATATTGCTAAAGAGAGGGAATTGATGCTCTTCTCTAGCAAGAACACCCTTCTTATGATTTGTATTTATTTATTTTTTTATCCCTTTAAAGTTTTGTTCTAACCACACAGAACTATATAGCGTTTCATGTTTGAACACTTATCAGCAGGAGAAATTCAATTAAAAAGTGTTAGTCTTCTAGTTGCCTATTTGCGCAGGACTTAGTTACACCATTCTGAAAGGAAAATGTAGTCAGCGACATGTCAAAGGTGAGTTAGGAAAAGAAACAAGTCTTTTCAGAGTCTGGGATTATATGGTCAGAGAGAGCTTTGGTAGGGTAGGGCTCTTGCTATTTAACAACCAGGAGAGAGCAGACAAAGAAATTTCTGTGTTTTGAAAATTGTTTCTTGGGCTTTTAGTGATAACTTGTAAATTAGATCCTCTTTTTGTGTGTTGACCTGTGACCCAAGTTTGCAGGTTATCTCTTTTATAAAAAGCTCGAAGCCAGACAGGGAAGGCGGCTGTCTGGGCAGAGGCATCCTCTTGCCTGCCTCTCTGAGCTGAGAGGAATGGGATTTAAGTACTGAGTGATTGATGGGGTGAAGCTCGCTCTCTCTTCTCCTTTCTCCCCTACTATCCAGAGCTCTGCTTCATGCTTTAAAACCCAGTCTTAGAAGGAGACAGGATCGCTAGACTCAGCCTTCAATTTGAAATAAAACAGCTGTGTAGACATTAGTGTTACCAAAGCAGAGAAAGCCGGGCAGCACATTCCAGGGCCTATCCCTTGTCTGCTTCTGCAGTCCTGCTTTAGAGACATTATGAACTTAGAAAATAAGTGTTAGGGAATATGTGTATACTACTTAATGCTTTCTCTTTAAATCATTTTATTAATCTATTATCATAATATGTAAGGATTAATTACCTACAGAAAGTTCATCTAGTCATTTGTGAATATAAATCAGGAATACTATGTGATGACTCTATTCTGCATAATGAAGGGGAGGGGGCTGACAAGTTGAGAACTGGAGGGGTGGCTGGGTGGGAAGGGAACTGCCACTTCAGAGGATAGTGTGATTTTGCTTTTCTTTTACGATAGACAAAATTATGTTTAAAAAATCATGTATTTGTAGAACTGCTAGTAGATTTTGAGGTTTCTGATCAGGCGGTGAATACTGCCAGTTTTGATGCACACAAGGGACTTAGTTTGGAAAACATCTTATTTCTCCCCTACCAAATATGAAAAGACACTTTCCCCCTTTTGACAGATAAATGGGCAATCTGCCACAATTATATTATTTTCTTGTTCAGAAGTAAGTTAACTATACTTTTACTATAAGATGATTGCCCTTTTTTAGAAAAATATTCTATTATAAAATTTATTGTACAGTTATTTTGGGGCAGAAAGATTTTTCATTGTTGAGTTGTGACATTTATACATTTTAGAGGCAACTAAAGTTACAGGCTTTAAAATCGAGATATATGTCTGTTTTAAACTATATAAGCAAGAGAGATAGTAGTTGTTGGGCTAGGGTTTTCTTTAGGATGATAACAAAATCTTATGTTACCACCCTTTGCTTATTAAATAAATATCTCTGATGAAATGAGGCTTCTATGCTTCTGTTGGTTTATTCACTGAGCTATTTGTGACTACTTTAATCTTGACTGTGAAGTGTTTCCTTCGTGAAACAATGTATCTTCAAAAATCTGCCTTTTTATAGACCCTTAATTGTGGGAATTCAAATGAAGGAAACATTTTTTTTCAAGGAAAATAATTTTAAAGTGTACCAATATAGCAATTTACTATATGTTCTGAATACTGATACTGTGAAAAAATAGTATATATTAAAAAAATCAACATAACCTTTTTCTTTTACAATGTTAAGTTAAAAACACATTGTTGATAGCTGCCAACCAAACTCTGATTTATTACCACCACAAACCCTAAATAGTGTTCATTTACTAGTAATGTCTAATGGCAGACGTGATGGTTTGCCAGATTTGTAGGCTTTGTGAGGCTTATAAGCAGGACTGACTTGGGAAGATCATAAAACTTAATGAACTTCTCTACTGCAGGAGGTGTCCGCAGGGGAAGAGAAAGGCCTGCTTGGCTGGTTGGGCTGGTTGAAGGATTTTTTATGTTTCAAGAAAGAAAATAACTGTTATAAATGTTGTACTTTTAAAAGGATCCATCTTGAGAAAGTCAAGAATTTTAGATACCAGAACTAAGAAAGAATGTAGTTTATAAATGAGTTTTTACACTCATTTAGAATATAAAATGTTTACACCTTTTATCATTATTGCTAAAAGTGTGAGTAGTTTTCAGAAGGACAGGGTAGTACTCTTAGTTAACCCTTCCATTCCATTCACAACCTACATTTAATATTTCATTTGCATCTTTTTCATTCTGGACTCTTCTTTTTTTTTTTTTAATACTTACATATATAATTTTGCTACCTTTTTTATTATTGTTACAGGGTGTGTTATTCTAATTCTCAATGTGTAAAAATCAGATCAGTCATTGAATAAACATTTAGCAGAAAAATATGAAAATTGTTGTCTCTGAGTCTAAATGGTTCTGTATTTACTACATATTTTAAATTGATCTTGTATTATATCCAATATAGTTATCATTTGCTCCAAAGTTTTGAAAGCAAATACATTATACATATATGTATAATGTTTCTGTTTTGATGAAGGAATTTTACAGCTTTTAAGAGTTTTTATTGTAGACAGTAGCAACAACACCAAATTCCCACATATATACATACAATATGAATATATAACAACAATAGATACACATAAATAAAAGAGAATTTTGAATATTATTTACCTTCAATAATGGCAACAATTGGCCAGTCTTTCTCTATTACTCTTGCTCAGAATTTTTGTGAACTGAACAGCAATGGGCCTTTAATAGCTCAAATTTTATATTAATTTTAGGAATACATTATGGTCTGAGTACTAAATGATTAAACAGGAAAAATATAAAGTTGGTTTATGTTAGGAAGGCCATAAATTATATTGCTTCATCAATGTACTTTTTTTTAAAAGCCATTTAAGAATATTTTGTCAATTTTTTAGATTTGTGTTGCTTATTGGAGATTTTGTAGGAGGTTTTGAAGGATGTAAAAGACTGACATTTGTCTGATTTATTTTTTCCCCTCATCTCTCATTCTTAAACAATAATAATTTCTGTTGGTAGAAAAGCTGGAAAACTTTACCAAGATATCTGGCCTGAAGTGTCATGCAGATAGACCTTTAAAATGGGAGTATTTTTTTTCCTAGCCTTTTTTTCTTCTTTTCAATAAAAATATATTCAATAAAATATGTTTTAATATTAATATTGAAACTGCTGTCAATACTAACTTGATCTGAGTTGGTTATTCTTTTGCACCTTAATTTTAGTGAGCTTCATTACAGGTTTGAATGGTTTTGATATTTTATTTGGAAACTTGACTATGTCGTTCTTATTAATTTATATAAATTTATTCCAAATCATAAGTATATTAATTTACTGGTAATAGAGGTGCCGACTTGCCCCCCAAAACACACAAATCTACCCACTTTTATAATATAAAACTACATCTTTTCATACTGATGACTTTAACTTGTAGTGTTTAGATTTTAGCTTATAAATTTTATAATTTAAAGCAAAGTTTTAGTCACCATCTTATTTACATCTTGTGTTTTGGTCCTATATGAGGCCTGCTGTAGTTTGATATTATATTTTATGAAGTGGGTCTCTGAAAAAATTGAAACTGAATTTTCCGAACCACTTAAGTCATCATTTGTTTTATATGGAGACCGTATAATATTTATTCAAAATAAATTCTTGACACATTAGTACTAACATATCAAGTTAAATAGGATTTAGACCGTTTCCCCCATATGGATTCAAGTACTTGTGAAGAATCTTTAGATACTTTTTATTTCAATCTTGACACTAGGAGAATAATGTTTTATTTGTTTTCTCAGCAGGCTTGTGCTTTAGCCATTTATCAGTGTGATCAGCATGAGTGAAGTAGTAACTGACAAAGCTCCACATCTCCCTCCCATGCTGACCTTTCCAAGTACTTGCTCTACTTTTATAGGCCATTCCAGCCAGGAAGTGTGGAGAGACACTCATTTACATCACAGTATACAGTGAGGCATAAATCAGGGAAGTTTTCCAGGTCTGTTTATCACATTTTCTTTCCTTTACAAAGTTATAGAAGTTAATTAAACAAACTGCTATCACAGCTAGGTGATAGTGCTATATTTAGCAAATAAATTAAAAAGTAATGCTTGAGTGAGCCATTGGGGAAAACATGCCATCTTTTATGCCTTCAGACATAGAACATATTAGAAAACAAATTTCAGTCTTAAAGTCTTGATTTTAACAATGCTCTTTCTAAGCAGTCTTGCAGTTAGAATCCCTTATTACCCTGACATAGACATGACCTAAACATATAATATTCTTACAGTTTTTAGTGCAAAGTGGAGCTCGCTTGCACACTGAATTTCTATAAAGTGTGTAATCTAGCAAAGAAGTCAATTCTAGAATGTGTTAAATTGATTAAGCAGGACAGTTTTTTGACTTAATTATGGATAAATATACTTATTTAGAGTTTTATATCTGTTTTCTCTCAGCTTAAGTATTTTAAAAGTGCTAAGCTATTTTGAGTACTAAGCCCTTTTATGTGGTTATATGAATGAGTATTTGGCATATAGTATAATCCTTTTAATGCTGATGATTTCTCCTGATGTTTAAACCATTATTTAGGAGATGCCAACATATGTTAGTACAAAATGATTTTGTTTTGTTTTGTTTTATGTGGTACATCAGTTTTCAAAGCATATTTCTTAGGCATCAGCTCCAGCAGGTGGCTTTTTACATTCAAAAATTCATAAATTTTAGAATCACATAAAATTTTATTTCAAATTCAAATTAACTGATTTTGAATGTCAACATTTCCACTGTCTCTGTATTAACATTTATAATAGAACAAATGGTCGCATATAGGAATTATCTGCAACATAATCTAAATTAAGATTCTAAACAGGCATTACAGATGCTGGTAACTTTGGCAATTATCATTTTGTTTGGTGAACAGTAGTAAAACAGTGTGCGGTAAAAGTGTTTAGAGAGAGAGGATAAATAAATTGAACAGTTTTGCAATGCAAAGTGGTTTGTGGTGTTTTTGAGGATTTCTTGGCTCTCTCTTAACTGCTATTGTGAGCCTGGAGCAGATTTCCCCATTGCTAATGCCCTAGAAGTATTAATTCACTTTGATATGCTAATTAGAGGGCATTATGCAAGAAATGAGATTAAGTGGCAGCATGAAGCCATTTGCCTGTCAGTGAATTGAGAGCTTTAGCATCGGGAGGAGCTTGTTTTTTTTTTTTCTTCTTCCTTGTATGTGTTTTGTTTTTTCTTTCTTCTTTTTTTATCCCCCCCCCCCCCATTTTCTCTTGGTTTTGCATATAAATAAAATTGATTGAAAGCTTTAGAGAAGGTTCTGGAACATTGAACTCCTTTTCCCCCTACGATTATTTAAATGTTACATGAAATTTTATCATTTTATATTCTGTGTGAAATTAAAAATTTGCTCATTTACTTCCTTCTTCCTGAAATGAATTCTAGAAACATGGCCAGAAAGTGTCTATCAGTTACCTACCTCTCTATACATGTAAATGTTGCTCACCAGAGTCAACACTAAACTGAATTTTGAAAGAATGTTTACTTGGGAGGCAAAAAAAGAAGTTGTTGAGTTGGGCCTCATGAAACTATATTAAATGAGCATTAAGATTTTGACTTGAATTCATGAAAGTTAACCGATAGAACTAATTAGTGGTTAAACTTTGCCCTTTACACAACCTGTGGAATTTACCTTATATCGTGTGCTGACATGTAAGATTACCGTATTTGATTTTCATGCTGAAAATGAAATCTCTTCCTTCTGGTTTTACTGACTTGTGGTTAATGTAAGGCATTTGAATTTAGCTTTCTAAAGTTACTTGGTGATTTTTTCTGCTATTTTGTGAGGAAATGGATGTTTGACTAAAGGGACTTGAGATGTGGAGGACAGACTTTCTCTGGGCGTAAGAAAAAGTTAAAGGTTTCTTCAAACTCAGAGCTTCTACTGGCATAAAGCATTCAAAGAGGTGCAAATTGCTAACTGCAAATCTCGGGTTTGTTAGAGGTTTTGAGAGAGGTATTTGTATTGGCACCTGGTTCTAGTGTCTGGACTCCATCATGTCTAGACCCAGTGAACCATACCATCCCAGAGCTATATGGATTATTTTGTCCCCACAGCTGCCATGGATGTACACTCTGGAGGCTTGCATCTTCTTGGGCATGGTTGGGCATGACTGGGCATGGTTAGGCATGGGATGAGAGTTAGGAATGTGCACACAGTTGAGCCTCTCTTGGGATAGAGTTCTTGTTACATTTCTGTGGGATGGGGGCACTTAGTAGGTAACATTAGTTACTTTTGTGTGTGTGTGTGTGTGTGTGTGTGTTACTTCAGATTTTTGTCTCTTTTCAGACTCCTCATTAGTCTCTTGATTACTTACAAAATTCCCTTTTAAAAATAGTGAAGTTATTTTTTGTTTAAAACAGGGAGAAAAAGAGCTTTGAAATTGCATATTATTATTATTATTTAAACAAAAGATTTCTATGAGCTTTCAGGTAAACAGACCTTGCAAATAAAGCTTTATGGAAACTTGGCATTTGATGGAAAAAAGTCATTTAAAATAAGTTGTAATGGTACCTTTATTATGCAGGTACCTTCAAATGAGGAGGAAGTGGCCTTGACAGTCTTATAACTTTGTTTTTCTTGCTTTCCTCACGCCTCCTAAAAAAAAAAAAAAAAAAAGAAACTACCCATGAAGGTAGTTGGAATTCATAGTCAGATATATCATTTTCAACTTGGAATAGGAACTAGAGCAGGAAATTGATTTTATATTTATTATGAAAGCAAGAACTCTGCCACCAACTGACAGCAGTCCATGTTTTAGTTTTGTGATAATTGTTCACAGACATTACTCTGCAGTTGGTCCAGGTTATTTATAATATTGATTGGGACTGTTGGGCCATTAAAAGATATGTGTATAATGAATATCTTTAATTAAATCAGAAAAAAAAAGAAATATTTTGTTTTTCTTTTCCACCAGATCTTGGGTGCAGGATTAACTGTCAGTACTGCTCAGAACAAGTTGCAGTAGATTGTACAATGATTTCTCTGGCATCATGGATGTATTTATTACCATTTTTGAACAAATTATACTAACATGAAAAGTTGTGTT
>NC_137982.1:10134573-10197073 GCF_963924665.1 Micromys minutus | reverse complement strand
TAATTCATAACAAACCTTGCATTATTCTGCAGTTGCATCGACAGCTCCACTTTGCTGCCTGCCAACAGGCAACCATAAAAACTTAAAAGCAGATGTAAATGTCTGAAACAAGGAGAATGATTAGATCTAAAGCGGTCAAAAAAAAAATCAACAATATTGTGAAAGAATTTGATGGATCTCTGTATTTAGTGATGCAAAAATGATATTAATTAAATTTTCTTGAACAGATTGTTTTTGACTTGGTAGCCTTTTGTAAAGTGTGGTCTTTAAGCAAATGTCAGTAGAGTGTTTGGTTCTAATCTTCTTTAAACTGGACATGAACTGCACTGATTCCGCTGGAGGTATCGGATTTTATCCTTGTGCATATGGACTCTCAGCTAGTGCTGTGCTGACATGGAGCCAGTGGTATAAATTGTTCCGTCTTTCGTTAACTCGGTTTGAGGAAAGCAGTAGCTTTTGGAGCCTGTTTTTGTTTGAAATGCCTGTTAAAAAATGTTGTCCTGGGATTAAAGGAGTGTATGCTTTCGTTTCTGACCCCCAGCTCAGATGATTCTGCAATTACAACGCCGTCTTTCTGGATTACCATCTGGATTATCTGGGGCTTTTGTGTGAGGTTGTGTTGGGCACTACGTCTGGACTTGCAGAATGAACAAAAAGATATTGTTACTGATTCCATGAAAACAGTCTGAATCATTCAGAAAGATGTGGAGAAGAGTATTTCTATAGTGTGAAGCCAGAGAAAATGGCAACCTGCCAAAGCTAGGTGCAAGCTCTTGTTACATGGAAGGGTTGGGCCTGTTCTCATTTCTTCTTGAAATGGCTTAATTGGTGTCAGCACCCCAGGGATAAAGGCCTCTAACACTGAAATCCACACGATTCACCCTGTCTCTGCTCAGTGTAGGGAAACTGGTAACAACTGGTGGTGAATGAGGAGTGAACGGTGCTGTAACAATACTCGATGATGTTTGGGATGACAGAAATTAATACGCACTTGCTTGAAGAAAGCAATGATTAATGGCAGTGAGCACAGGAATGCCGTTCCTCCTTTTACTCCACTTTGATGGGGATTGAAAAGCAAAAGGCTGTTTTCATTCTCTGTAGAAAGCAGAGGTCACACAGAGCACATTATAGCAATTTTTCCTCTCCGGGTTTTTTTTTTATTTCATAAATATTATGATAAGCATAGATTAGATAGATTTTTTTATGAAAGCTTAAAAGAATATTTTATGTCATTTGAACATTGTTGTTTATGCATAAAGAAATCACACATTCTTCTCTTTACTTGTTAGATCATTTCCCTTCATGTCAGAATAATTAGTATAATTAAGAATTAAAAAAGCTCACAAACACACAGTTGTATTAATGCTGCATACCATGTTGCAGTAGGAATTAAAGGGCTTAGTTTTCTGGAGACTTCGGGGACAGGGTGGGACAAGAATGCTGCAGGGGTTTTCACCTTTTCCCTGCACCTCCCCCTGGTTTTCCTCCGTGAATGTTTGACGTAAATATATTTTGCAGGGTACTTGCACTTGTCAGCATCTTTCTTAGCCATTTGATAAAGATTCTTTATTCTACAAGAAAGCCTGAAATAACAGTACTGTACTTTGGATAATGAATTCTTCATCTGTGGAGAACTTTAAAACAAAGTACAGTGTTGGCATTTTTTTTTCTTTTGAGTGAGAAGGCTGATATATCTTTTGGATCCGACAGGAAGACATAAATTAATAGAGTTCTGGAGTTCAGTTTCTCATTAATAATCCATTTTGTCATGGTTCTTGGCATTGTCAGGCTAGTAGCTGGTTCATATTTTGCTGAAGGATAAAAGCAGATTATGTCTTAAGGCACAGAGCAGGAATAAAGAGTTTATCGCCTTTTGGGGGAACTACATGCTATAAGAAAAACATTGTTTTGCAAAAAGTTTCAGTTTTTGCTTAGAGATACACTGCACATTTCCCTGGGTAAAGATTTTAAGATTTGAAAAAGGCTCTGAGAACTTTGGAATATTATAGTTTTACATCACTGCTCAGAGTTGCCTTTGCTGATGGTTTGCACTGCTTTATTTTTTAGGAACAGTTTTGGCAAAGTTACTACTATTTTGTGTTTTATTTTTAGAACTCTGCATGTTATCGTATGGTAGTTCAAAAACAAATGCACAGAAGTCACTGTCTTTTCACTGGTTGTCAAGATAGTGTGTGGTCTCAGCCTGTGTTCTATGCATGGTGTTGGAGGTTGCTTAGTTTTAAATCATCTGGAACCTATTAGTGGATTAATTCCTTGATAATCTAATCTATCTATCTATCTATCTATCTATCTATCTATCTATCTATCTATCTATCTATCCATCTATCGGCAGGGATCTTACTATGTAGTTCTGTATGTAGTTGAAACATACTCTAGACCAGGCAGGCTGGTTTTAAACTCACAAGAGCCTCTTGAGTGCTGGGATTAAAGGGGTGTAGACCATGCTCTGCTAGTCACCTGGTTTTGGTTTTGTTGATTTTTGTTTGTTTTGCATTTTAAAGAGGATTAAAAAACATTCTACATTATCACTGGCCTTGGTCACAGAATTTCTAAATAGTACCATTTAAGCTTGCTTCTGATTATATTTTGTAAAAGATTGAGATACTGTGCCCTTTCTGATACTCAAGGGTGTGTCCACAAGCTGTCTTACGCCCATGTTCCTTGAGTGTAGATGGGTGCAAGTGATCAAGTTATCTTGTCTTCTTGTGTTTCAGAGTATTTTTGTCGTGTATCCTACAACAGGCATGCTTTAGAAATCGACAAATGAAGACTGTTTCATCTTTAAAAGCAGGACCTTATGCTGCTATTCTCAGCTAGACCTATTTTTGTTTGTGTGTTTATTGTTAGCTCCCCAAGTAACACATTCGGGGTGTGCAGAGATAGCAGTGGTCGAGGGAGGGTTTGTCTGGTTATAGGATGGAGGAGAGCGTTGAATTCTGAGCTGATAGAGAGTATAGGAGAGGCTTCACTTGCTCTACTTTAAAGACTTTGTTCTTGTCAATAATTAGTAAATCTTGATGTTTTCTGAGTCATTAAAGTTCATCATTAGATAAAATTGGCCTAAGATAATACTTACAAGTAATATGCAATAAAGATTCATTTAGGGGTTGGAGGGATAGCTCGGTGGTTAAGAGCACTGACTGTTCTTCCAGAGGATCTGAGTTCAATTCCCAGCAACCACATGACAGCTCACAACTGTCTGTAACTCCTGTTCCAGGGGATCCAACACCCTCAGACAAACACACATAGACAAAACACCCATGAACATAAAAAACAGTTAAAATCAGTTTAGTGATAGAAGAATTTTTTTTCCCACTCTGTATTCTCCATTGGACTATAAGCATTTAGAGGCCAGGATCTGTTTATCTTTTCTTTCTTTCTCTGTGCACACACACACACTGCTGCACATGTTGAATCCTCTAGCCCTTTGGTTTTTGTCAACTTGACACAAACCTAAACATATCAGGGAAGACGGAATCTGAACTGAGAAAATTGCTTCATAATATTGGTCTATAGGCTAGTCCATGAGAGCATTTTCTTGATTTGAGTGGGAGAGCCAGCCCACTGGGGACATCCTCCCTGGGTGGGTAGTCCTGGGTGGATAAGAACGCTGGCCAAACAAGCTAGTAAGTGTTCTCCATGGCTTCTGTTCAAGTTTCTGTCTTGATTTCCTGCCTTGACTTCCCTCAGTGATGGATTCTTACCCAGAAGTGTAAGATGAAGTAAACCCTTTCCTCCCTAGGTTGCTTTTGGTTGTAGCATTTTAACACAGCAGTAGAAACCCTAACAAAGACATCTTTCATATAGAAATTTATCATAATTGTATCAGCTACAGTATATATGGGAAAACTGCCATAGCAATTACCTAGATCTTAAGAAATTTATATGTGAATTGTTTATAAAAGTAACTTATATGTATTGTTGTTTCCATTGTTATCATTTGTGGTAATATTCTAAAGGAAAAAATTCTGTGTGGAAAACTGATAACAAGCTTGATGTTGCTTTAATTCACCTTTAAAGTTTTTACTTTAAAACTAGGTATGATAAAGCAATCTATTCAGAGGTAGGAAAAATTTATGTTCCCCAGAAGAAGTTTTGAATTATGATGTAAAACATGTTTCTCTGTAGAGTTGGAAAGGATATTTGTTTTAGTACATGATAATGAAATCTTAAAGAGTAGATTTTGACAAGAGACATTTTGCTGACATAGACTATTTTGTTCATTTTGACTCTCAAATAAGTTCATCTGTCATAATGATTGATTTATATTCATTTTCCACTGTACAGTTTTGTAGCTGAGTTTTCAGTCTATAAACTAGAAATCCCTGTTTAAGTTAATGATAAAATTAAATAATTATCTTCAAGAGTGACTGATTGGTCACATGTATTTGACTAGTCCAAAGATTAGCCTAGGATTAGTTAGATCAAAAAGTACTACGATCATGAGTTATTTAAATGAGTGCTAATTTTAAATAGCATGAACAGGAACACAGCATATAGTAAGGTATCATTTACTTAATTGCTGTAGGATTTTGTTCCTTTGAACTTATGAGTTTATATGTAAAATAGCCTGGTTGAACCATTTGTTTCCTAGTTTGAACTGGCTCCCTGTTGCTTGTCAAGTGAAGAGCATGGGGAATCAGGATTCCTACCTGCCTTATTAGGTGTAACTGTTACAGAAATTCAAAAGAGGTTTTTTTTTTTTTTGTTTTGTTTTGTTTTTTAGCTCAAAAATGAAATAATTGTACTCTAGAGCCACAGAATGTTGGATTCCTGAATGGCTGTACTGAAAACCAGTGCATGTAGCTAGTGTTCATGGTGACTGCTCTGCGGTGACTTACAGCAGCTCTGTGGTTTAGGTGGATGTCAAAGTAGTCAATACTGTTAAACTCATTGCCAAGGATTTTGCTTTGTGGAAACTATTAAGATGTGGAAAGCTCACAACTATTTGATGAATATTTTATTTGTTTTTCTTTATTGCTAAAAATGATGTAATTCAGTTATTCTTGATTTTTTTTCTGTGTTATTATCAATGTCTATCCATCCTGACAGTGTTTGTATTTCTAGAAAAGTGTGTGTACTTAGAAAGGTTTAATTAAATATGGTTTCAGGGAGTTAATCCACACCTAGAAGATTATTAACGAATCTCTTCTGAAGACACTGAAGTTCAGGTTCTCTTCTGGTCTGGTCAGTTTTGACAGTTTTGACATAGTCTCACGTACCCCAGGCTGACCCGGTCTTGAATGGGTACTGTGTACCAAGGAAGGACTTGTACCTCTGATCCTCCTGCCTCTACCTCCTGAAGGCTGAGATTCAGGAGTGCTCATATCTCAGCTGGGAGTTTTTATTTCATGTTAGGGAGGGAACCCAAGGCTTCATGCACCCTAGGCAAGGAGTGTACCAATGGGCCTGTAGTTCCCTCCTTTCCTCTTCCCTCTCCCTTTTCATCCCCACTTTCTTTCTCACTCCCTCAGTCTCACCCTTTCATTTTAAAAATGCGTCCTTTGTCCTAGTTTGTAACGCTCTCTTCTCGAGCCTGTTAGATTCATCTCACAAAGGTCTCCTCATATTCATAGCACCAGTGACCCCTGAACCAAGTGCATGTTTGTCTAATCATATGGAGGACTGTGAGAAAGTGGGGTTGAACTAATGCCTGAGTGGAAGAACAGGCTAGCGGAAGACACCGTGGGATGCAGGGCTCGAATGGAAGCCTTGGGGATGAAGAGGAAATCACAGTGGGCAGGGTGCTTATTTTTTCTTTTCCTCCTTTTTTCTTTTCCTTTTCCCCCCGTTTTTTTGGACAAGGTCTCATTATATAGACCTTACTAGCCTAGAACTTGCTATGTAGACCAAGCAGTCCTCAGACTCAGAGAGATCCACCTGCTTCTGCCTCCAGAGTACTGTAATTAAAGGTGTGTGCCACCATGCCCACTGCCCAGCTACTCTGACTGGATAATGATGATGTTGGCGATGATGAGACTGTTGGTTTCAACCTTGGTAAAAGACACTCCCTGGAGTGAAAATTTGTCATATTTGCAATGCTTCTGTTGTTGGTGATAGATTTAATTCTTAACTGATGGTAGAATTTAAAATACACACATTCCTTGGCTAAAAATCTGTATTTCATTTATTTGTTAAACTATGCTGTATCAACACTTTTGAGGAAATTACTTCAGAGATTCTTAAATTGTGATCTCAGGACCTCTTTATATTCTTAATAGAGTTTTTGTTTATATGGGCTCAATATTGATCAGTATTTAACTGCAGTAGAAATTAAAACAAACTAAAAATATTTTACTTTCTTTGCCAATTGCATACTAGCATAGATAACATTAGCATTATCTGTTCATTATCCCAAACATTATGTGATATCCCAAACGCTACTTTCTGAAATTGAATAAAGCAAAAGAAGATAGCATGAGGACCAGCTGTCTACATTTTTGCAAGTCTCCTTGTTGTCAGTCTTACTAGAAGGCAGCTAGGTTCTTATCTCTACTTCTGTAGTGGGATTTCATGCGGTGATGGTCTCCCTTCATAGTACTGCCTGCCTGCCATGTAGGTCTGTAGGTCAGTCTGGCTTCAGATTTATGAGGAGCTTTCTGCCTCTGCTTCTGAAGTGCTGGCATTATAGGTGCTTGACACCATACCTGGCTAGTTTACACTTTTAAATGTTTTTTCAACCTTTAAGCATCTGAAACATACCCATCTGTGGGCTTCTTTGTCTCCCGAATGTTAGCAATTCATTATTACCTTATCAAAAAGTTACATTTGCCCGTGTTACCATAAAACTCACCAAATCACCACCAAGTTTAAAAACGTTATTTCATTGGTGGGGGGTAAAGTTCAGGGCCTCATGCCTGTGCATATGTCAGCCACCTACTCTCTTAGTGACACAGGGTGTCACTAGGACATTTTTTAAGATTTTGTCACACAGCAATGGATATTTCCAAAATCTAACATTAGCTTGAAAGATTGTGTTTTGTTGTTGGCATCCAAATTATCCCATTTTTCTTGAAATATCAGGCTTAGTTGGTTTAGTTTTGAAAAAAAAAAAAGTCTTCCTGAGTCTCCAGGCTTTAGGAACTGCAGTCTTGTTAGTCATTCCTTCACAGTGAGTGGAACTCGAAAATCACAGGGGTGCTCGTGCCTTTGCCTAAGGCTTTGAGTAGAGTTCTTATTTTGTCACAGAATGTTAGACATGTACTCAAGTCATAGTTGATAATTTTTAGTTTCATCAAGGACATTCCGAAAGGAGCTGCTTTCCCCACCCCCTTTCTGGTTTTAAGTGGCAGTGTTAATAGCATAGACTGTCACTGTGTGAGGTGCCCTGCTTTCTTCACCTCCTGCTAAAGCACCACCTCTTTAGTCCAGTTTTGCTTTGTGCTCCATCAATAGAAATGTTAACACAGTGACAAAAACCCACGACTATCTCAGGACTGAAAATAACCGCTGCTGTGTACCTCCAAAAGGACTGTAAGCTCTGGAAGCCTATGTGTGGTCAGATACATAGATAATTTGTATAATTTGAGTCCTTCATCTTTCCTATGTCTGTTTCACATGACAGGGAGGTTACTTGGGAAGGAAAAGGTATTTAGGATGCTCGTTCTAAAGGCAGCAGTTTTCCTCAAGTCTTCCTTCTGACCTAGGCTGGAGCTGGGGTGGTGCTTGTTATGTGCTTTCCTGAATATGACGCTCTGGTGAATACTCTTTAGTGTTAAGAAAGCCTTTGCTCTTAGAGTGGACTTGTCATCAGTCTTGGCTGCACACACAAAGGAAAGAGGGGACAGATCAACAGATGCACACTCACTGAATCACAGTTCTCCAGTAGAACTTGTGTAAGTTTCCTGGGAGTTGTGGGCAAGTCACTGAGTGATTATTTTGCAAAATGAAGAGGTTGCACTAGATGCTTAGAATCTCAGTCAGCTGCCATGCATAGCCCATGATTATTTTGGTTAGTAGTTATTGTTACCGTTTACTAACTACATTTACTCTTTAATCTGAACATATTAGGGTTTGTGCTTATTATTGTGTTGATTAAGCATTGACTTTTTTGCAGGATGGAAAAATGGAATGGATAGCAGAAGTAAAGGCTTGTCAGGGAGAAGACTTGTAGTCATAAATGGATCTTATGTGCAGAGAAGAAGAAATGTGGCTGTTGAGGGTTGTGCAATTGGAGAAATAGCTAACATAAGCCCAAATTCTGTCTTTTTGTTATTCACTAGCATGGCAGAGAAGTTTGAGTGTGGCTTAACACACAGGTCTATGAGTTGCAAAATCTGTCATTGGTAGATCTCAGTGTTGCCACGAGTTGTATATGAATTACTAAAAGAAATCTGAAAACTAAGGTGTGGATCTGAACATAAGTGCCATTAATTTTGACCTGCTTTCTTTTTGAGAGGGGAACCATCTTTGGATAATTGTTCTCTGACATTTTCAAAGAAGGAATGCAGCTCAGTAGGGAAAGATGGCCTCCAAATCCAGCATCGATGCCTCCTCCATCCCACCCCACTCCCTCCCCCTATTTAGAATGCTAGTGAGAGGGATTTGGTGAATCCTGGAAGGTGCAATTTAGCTTCTTGAAAAGGAGAGAGGGCGCCTGTGATGCAATTTTGTGTTCAGGCAAATCAAATCGGAAAGGTGGAAAAGCTGCCATTGTGGCAGTATTTAAGGAGAAAAGACTCCAGAGACTGTGTGTTTTGGAAATATTTGACAACATTAGCAACGTCAACCACTGACACAAAAAAGAACCACCTCTTTGGCAAATCTTCCACAGCTGTGCCTGGAAAAGCAGCTTCATCGGAATGTTCCCACAAACTGTCATCAGCCGTGCAGCAGCAGCGCCACAAATCAGAAATGATATCTTCAGGCGCTGCTGTCAAGTGTTATTCAAATAATACCAGCCTCACATTTGAATAACAGCAGACATTTTGAATTAATTAATCAGATGAGATAGTCTAGGCCTTTTCTCATTAGTCTCTGGGTCAGGCTGGGGAAGATATATGTGGTGGTGATGATACACTTGCCTTTAATCATGATTTATGAAGATTTAGGATTGTGTGTGATTTGTCAGAGGTTCTGGGAAAAGGCTGGTGCATATTTCATTACCTAATCTGAGATTGATTTTATGATGCTAGCAGAGCTCACACTGTTGTTGAAATGCATGGGAAGTCTAGGGCACCACATGCAGGCTTCTCACTGCCTTGCCTTTGCAACTGGCAGCCAGTGCTGGGAACCTTAGCTGCTTGTAGTTAGCAGTTCTTGCTTTAATTATGGGTAGAGTTTTTACTGTGTCCAGGGAGAAGTTTCAGTGGTTGTTGAGCTAAAATACATACCAGACATCATAACTCTGACCTGGTATGAATCATGGACAGAGTTGGTAAATTTCATGGATTGGCCATGGTAAAGATACATTTCATGGCTTGTCAAAGATTAATAGAAAAATCTTATTAAAATGGAGCAAATACTGGAAGAACAAATCAGTGTACTTTTCCTCATATTATCTTATACTCAGGATTAATTTTAGCACTACTAGATAAAATAATATTTTTTTCTGTTGTTCAAATCATGAATAATTTACTATAAACTAAAATAATTATGCAAAACGTCCAGTTCAGTGCCTGGTGTGCAGCAGGTGCTGATGTTTGCTCATTTCCCTTTCTACCTGCCTTTCACTCTTTCCATTCGACTTAAAGTTCTGTTAGCTTTGTTGAACATCTGCATTCCTAACATTTAAAAACTTCCTGTTGATCTTAATTTCCCCAAGGAATGTTTATTTGAGGAAGAGAGAGGATGTCATCTCAGCAGACCAGAGGATGTGTGTGAGGGTGAGGGGGATAGTCATGGTTATGGTGGGTGAGGGTGACTGTCATGGTGATGATGGGACAAGGGGTAAATACATAAGAAATTGAGTGTAAGTCAGCCTCTTAGCATTTGGGGATTGGACTGACCGGCTCACAGTAGATCTTTCTGTAACACCTGTCTCTGCAGGCAGTACATATTTATAAATTGATGGGGTTTTATTTTTCTTCTCTCATACAAACTAAAATACAAGTTGTGTGAAATATTTAGGAATAATAAGGCTGTTTCAAATATTGTTACACAACTTTAAAGTTACTTTCCCTTTTTTTAAGGGTCATCTGTCAGGTATTGTATTATTGGGGGACTGATTAGTACTGGTTTAGTAATGTCTGGTGCATCTCAATGCATTACAGCCTGACAGTTCTAACTGGTGTTCACTTTGGGGAGGGCGGTTTCCAGATAACGGGATGTGTTGATATTAGGAGAGACTAATATTTAAGGGTAGTTTGGGAGGTGTTTGCTGTAGAACAACCCTACTGTCTGAATGAGGTAGATCTGGAGCCCACTCTTAACTGCTACACATTGATCTGTAACCTTGGCAGGTTACCCACTTTTTCCTGAGGTTTAGTTTTCTTTTCCCTAAAGTGAGGCCATTGATACCCGGCTTTCAGGGTTGTGGTGAAGATTAGAGGAGACTGTGTGTGTACAATACCAGATGAGTTGTCTGCATGTAGCAGGTGCTTCAAAAATGGTAGCTATTGCTGTTATTTTACCTGCTTGTTTATTTCTTAAAGGAACTTTGTGAGGTGCAGGCATGGGGGCACATGCTTTTATCCTACTATTTGGGAGCTAGAGGCCCGAAGGTTGTGAGTTCAAGGTCATCCTCTGTTACATAATGAGTTTGTCTCAAAACCAAATCAAACAACAGAAATAACATTGAGGGCTTGCTGAAACTCAGTGTCACAAGTGAGACCTCAGAGGCACAGCAAATGCTTTCTGTTAAGAACCAGGCTGGCGAGGGCAGCAGGATTACTGAGAATGATGAAGGTGCAGGTAGGGACTCCCTCAGCAGTGTTACTGTGCTCGGTCTGCGTTGGCTAGCTCGGAGCGGTGCTAGCAGGAGAGCAGGACTAGAATTTTCCAGGTTTTGCTTCAGAACTGTTGGAATAAATGGTCAGTAATTATATGCAGTGGCTAATAAATTAGAGGGACTAAAACATGCTTAGCGGTGGTTTAAAAACCTCGAAATGAGAGGGTTTAGACCAGTGCTTCTCAACCTGTGGGCTGCGACCCCTTTGGCAAAACCTCTAGAAATATTTATATTATGATTTATAACATAGTAGCAACAAAAATAATTCTGTGGTGGTGGTGGTGGGGGGGATCACCACAACGTAAGGAACTGTATTAAGGGCCATAGCATTCAGAAGGTTGAGAACCGCTGGTTTAGGTGATTGATTAGAATCATTTTATCTTCACTCATGTGGTGGCTCACTCCTACTTGTCCTTCACATCCTGAGCTGTGTGCCTCTAGAACACGTTTTTTGAACCCTCAATTCTTTTTTTTTTTTTTTAACAAATTACTTTACTTACATCTGTGTGCATGTGTGTGTATATATGGCACAGTGCATGTGTGCTGTTCAGAAAACAACTTTATGGAACTGGTTCTCTCCTTTTACTTCTACATTTGTTCCAAGGATTGAACTTAGGTCACCAGACTTCTTGGCAAGCTCCTCTGAGCCCTTTTGCTGGTCCAACCTCTCAGATCTGTTAGTTACCTGTTTTATGCTCCCAGTAGGATCCTGTTTTTTGCTACTTCGTCATTATGCTCATGATACTGTATTTAAGTTTCTTTCCCTGTTCGTGAACTGTGAACTCTTAATTGGACAGAGAATGTGCTTTGTCCCTTGGTGAATCTTCCTTGTTGACATGAACTCAGTGATGTATATGACGGGGAAAGGAGAAAGTAAAATGCTGGTTAGTTTTGGGTAAAGGCCTCAGGGAAATGCAGGGTGGGATTGCAGGCTGTGTGATATGCTTATTATCACTCTCCTTAGATAGTGCACATCATTTCCTAAGATTTATATCAACTCACGCATACCAGACGTATATGATTGTTTTATCTGCTTAAGGATAGTGTGAAATTAGTCATTTGAACTATACACAGTTCAGTGTCACTTTCTATATAGTCATGGTGTTACATGACCACCATTTTGCTCTTGTTCCAAAATGTCTTCATCATCTTAAAAGATTATTTCTTTACCCATTATTATGTGTTCTTTCCCCATTCTCTGCCAACCACCAGTGTGTTTCCTATCTGTATAAATTTATCCTTTCTGATGCTTCATATTAATGGAATCATTTAATATGTAGTATTTTCACTGGTTTCTTCTAACTAATAGTGTTTAAGGGTTCATTTTATGGCTGAGTAATATTCCATTATGGCTATACTACAATTTATCAATTGATAAAATATAGTTTTCTGAGGTTTTTTTTTTTTTTTTTTTTTTTTTGGCTCTTGTGAATAATGCTGTTATGATCATGTACACACATTTGCTTGTTTATGTTTTCAATTCTTTGGAGTCTATGTGTAGATAGTGTTGGAATCAGTTGGTTTCTATATTTACTTTGTGTGTATATATGTTCCTGTTTCTGGGAATGAGACCTAAGGCTTCAGGCACTGAGTCATCTGTCCTTATTTTAACTAAGGAAATGTCAAACTATTTTCCACAGTGACTCTTGCATTTTATAGTCATACCAGCATCATATGGTCCTAGTTTTTTAGAAATACTTGTTATTTTCTGATTTTCTAATTTCATTGGTCCTGGTTGGCGAGGTGGTATCTTCTTGTGGCTTTAATTGGGGAAGATTTTTTTTTCATTTTTTAAAAACTTTTTATTGGTTCTTTGTAAATTCATTCATCTCACTTCCCCTTCTTTACCTGCCCTTCGCCCTTGCAACACCCTCCTCACTGCAACAGAGGAGTTTACCCTGCTGGTCTTGCTTTGGTCCACCATTCTTCACTATGTCCCCATTTCTCCCTTTTGTAATGGCTATGCAAGTTCTGTGTCATTACATGTTGGAAGTTTGTAATTTGTTGTTTTTGATCTTATACAGTATATAGTTAAGAGGTAGTCTTACATCTTAGAGGAGACCTTGGACTTTTATATTGTTTTGACTGTGAAAGATGATGGGGATTCTTTGGTTGTGTGCAGTGTCTGGAGGCCAATAGAGGAAGACAGATGGCGGTGAACTGTCAAGTGTGGATGCTGGGATCCAAACCTGGGCCCTCAGCAAGAACCGTTTTCTTTCTTAACCACAGGCCTTTTCTCTAGCCCCCAAACTGATCGTTGTGTGCTGACCTGCTTTGTATTTGCTGACATTTTATCGACTCTGGTGGGCTTTTGTGTTGGGGGGTGGTTCATGCCATCTAAAGGCAGAGTTTTACTTATATTTCTTGCTTTATTGACCTGGCAAACTTTTTGTTTGTTTTGTTTTTTGTTTTTTGAGACAGGGCTTCTTTGTTATTATTATTTTTGGGTGTTTTAAAACAGGGTTTATTTGTGTAGCCCTGGCTGTCCTGGACTTGTTTTATAGACCAGGCTGGCTTCAAACCCACATAGACTCTGCCTCCTCAAGTGCTGGGATCAAAGGGGTGCACTATCACACCTGGGCTGACCTGGAGAACTTCTATGCAAAGTTGACTAGTGGTGGAGGATGTGTGTGTGTGTGTGTGTGTGTGTGTCTGTGTATGAATGTTTTGCCTGTATACATGTATGTATACCACATGTGTGATTGTGCCATTGGAGTTATGGATGGTTGTTATACACCATCTTGGCTTTCCTGTTTTGATTGCAAATTCAGGCTTTCTTAGAGGTTATCTTAAATTAAGAATTTTTTTCTTAGTTAGTGTAGGTAATTTGAGTGCTTTCAAGAAATAGTCCATTTCTTCCAAGTGGTGGTGGTAATACAACATTCATAGCATTCTTGTTTGCTTGTTTCTGCAGTGTTGGTACGTAGACTTTGGTGTTCACTGTTGATAGTGTTCTTTTAGAATCCTTGATTTTTGTAGGTTAGTAGTAATATCTCCACTTTCATTTCTGGGTTTGATTTTAGTGCATCTTTTTTTCTATCATAGCTATGGTGTGCTCATTTTGACTTCTGATTCTATATATTTTTATTCTGTTTTGGCAGTTTCTACTTCAGTGTACATTATATTCTTTCTCTTGCTAGCTTTAGATTTATTTTGTTCTTTCTTTAAGGTATGAAGTTATGTTATTGACTTGATTTTTTTTTTCTTGTACTATCTTTCCATGTTGTCCAGACTGGTCTTAACTCCTGATGCTCAGATGATCTTCCTGTTTTTCAGCCTCTTAGATAGCTTGGTCCAAAGGTATGGACCTTTAACGATATCTTTAAAGAAGCCATTTACAGCCTCCCCAAGTAGTTCAGATTACAGATTTGTACCAAGAAGCCCAATTCCCTCCTTCTCTTAAAGAGTAATTTTAATTTATGTTAAACTAATTTTAATGGACACATTTCCTGTTCAGTATTTTAAATACATTACCTCACATCCTTCTTACTAGCATGGGTACTGAGGTCCCTCTGTGTATGATGTGGTGCTTTTCTTGTTATATGTGTATTTTGCATTTACCTCTGGAGCTCAGTGAAACTTTCAGATGTCTTTAGATAATTTAAAAGTTCTTAGCCATATGCCAGGAATGTCTTTCCCTCCTCTTCTGTTTTTCCTTCCTTTTGGCACTCCTAGAGTGAACACATAAGTTCTTGCAGGTTCTGTAAGTCTTTGCAGCCTCTTTTTGTAGCTTTTTGTGTTCAGCTTTGTGAGTGTGTGCTTGCACGGGTGCCCTGTTATTTTACCGCACCCTCAGCCAGTGTTTCTATAGAGATTTCCTCGAATTCTAGAAACCTAAATAAAGCAATAAATAAATAAATAAATAAATAAATAAATAAAGAGAAATAGAAAAATAATAAATGAGAGCGAATTTTGTCTTCATAAATTGTCTCCCCAGGGGTAATTTATTGTTTAGCTTGGCTAAGCAGTGTGTGTGCTCTAGTATTTGTTTCTCTGCTTGTGCTTAGCTCCTCAGCAGTCAGAAGTGAGACCTCAGAGCATTCTCGAGTCTTTCAAATGGCTGATGTGCCTTTAGCAAGCATGATGCTTTCTAAGTTCTAAAGTGTGGGCAGTGCTTGGAAAGTCCTTTTTCCCTGGGCCTAGTCTTTGCTGTTTTGTGAGCTTGTGCTATAGGTAGCTTGCCCAGTTTAATTTTTTAAAAAAACATATTTTGGAGGAATGTCCCATTTTCCTGTTTGAGTGACTTCTGCATTAGGTGAAATAAACCAGAACCTTCTTTTTGTTTTTCAGACAGCTCCCAGAAGGTCAGAACAAACAAGCTCTTTGTAATAAGGTCTAGTCTGCTCTTTCGGTACTAGGGGTCAGCATCCCACCTAACTCAGTAAGGTTGGTAGATTGGGAAGGAATGTATGCATGCTAATAATGTACACATTCCTGTTTTGTGTAGCCCTAGTTCTTTACATATTTATTTCAGGATTTGGTTGCTTTAAAGCTTTATTTTCCAGAGTTCTGGATTTGATTTAGCCAGTTTAATTTGACTTTTCGAAGTTAACTGAGGAAGGTCTGACCCTTTGGCCCTGCTTCCTGTATTTCTTGCTGTTCTGGAAATGGGTTCAGTTTTGAATATGTTGACCTGAAGTCCTGTGGGTGGCTCTGTGGATTTTCCAACAATACTTTCACCTATTTCTTTCTCAGAGAAGAAATCAGAACTGTAGAGAAAGTGTGGAAAAGACACAAGGAGTTTAAATTAAATTGATCTCTGAGAGTACTAGAAATTCCACCATTGAATCCACCATGGAGATGAAGGGCTAATAGTCATGCAGTACAAACAGGAAGCCCATGGCAGAGTGAATGCTAGGAAGTAGAGTGTCAGACATTAGAGGGTGGCTTCAGTCATTGTGAAATTCGTCAGGCAGCCACTGAGAGAGGGAAGTAAACCATGTGCTCCTTATCCTAAGCTGTTTCTGTAGGATATGACATTTGAATGAGAGGAGGAAAGGAATTGGTAATGACTTGCAGGTGACTTAGAATGAAATCATTTTCTTCCTTATGTTGACAGAGACATCATATTTGTGATCAGGAAAGTCAGTGTAGATAGCAAAAGATGTGTCAGATTAAGGTGGAAGACTAGAGTTAAGATTATAGAAGAGGTGGATGCTGGACATCATTTTCTAAGGAATTTACAAACAACATGTAAGCCAGGCATACCTGTAAAGCTAGTCTGGTCTATAGAGAGTTCCAGGACAGCCAGGGATACCTAGAGAGACCCTGTCTCAAAAAAAAAAAAAAAAAAAAAAAAAGTAAAAACAACATGTAACTTTGTACGTATTTGTAGGCCACACTCAGACAATTAGCGTATATTTATAATATATAACAAACAAATAAACAAAACCTGCCATAAAGTGAAGGAAGAGTAAGGCTGTGGATAAGTTTGTAAGTATGAGCTGGAAAACGGAGAGAGTGTGCTGCTATGTGAAGATTCTTTGTTTAGAATGGGTAATCTGTTGATTAGGAGTTAGACTGGGGTGAAAGTCCTGAAAGGAGTGGAAGACGACCTGACCATGGGTAAGAGAGATGATTGTTAGACTGCAGATTCAGGCGAGGTTGCAGACTGGAACTGAAATTGTTCTAGCATGACCAGTTGGGATTTCTCTAGTAAGTCAATATTGATTTCAAATTTCACAGGAACTTGGATGTGCCTTGAAGATGAGAAGGAGTAGAGATGTAATAGGTTTTAGGCTTTGTTGTAAAGGAGTTAGGATGTTCTTTCATGTGCTCCCGTGTGCTTAGGTGCCAGAGGGAAGGGTTGAGAGACAGAGAAGACAGAGGAATGTGAGGATTGTTTTGTGTGAGGACTGGCAGAATAAGATCCTGGGTAGAGAGTGAGGCATTTGAGTTTTGTTGCAAAGGTGCAAAGTGAAGCAGTTCAGGTGAAGGATGACATATGTGGAATGTGGCTGTGGGGACTGTGTGAAAGTAGCCCTAGCAGTCATTGATTTTTTTTTTTCCTTATAGGCAGTCATATAGGCTAGGGCAGTGGCCAAATTTCTTATATGCTTCTGGAGGCCACAGACTAATGAACAACTTGAGATAGAGAAGACTGAGTCTTATGCCTACATTTAAAAAAGAGACTTATTTAATTTATTTATATAATAAGCACACTGTAGTTGTCTTCAAACACAACAGAAGAGGGCATCTGATCCCATTAGAGATGGTTGTGAGCCACCTTGTGATTGCTGGGAATCAAACTCAGGGTCTCTGGAAGAGCAGTCAGTGCTCTTAACCACTGAGCCATCTCTCCTTAGGCCTACATTTTTAACGAATGTGCTTGAATATTAATATTAGTTAAGGACCAGTGGTGGATGTTCCCTTACTAAGTTAATTTTTCTCAGCTAATTAGTTATTTCCAATGAAGGTCAAGCTATGGCCATTATATTTGGAAATTAACAGATATTAATTTAGGAAAATAAATCCTGTGTAAGCACTGTTCATACTTTGTGTTCATTCCGCAGCATGTACTGAATGCCTGTTCTGGGTTGCCACTGTCTAGGGGAAAAGACAGACAAGCAGGTACAGTGAGCTTAGTGCTGGAGCAGCACTCTCATGAGATGGCTCTTCACAGTCATGGGATATGCCCGTTTGTGTGTGTGTGTGTGTGTGTGTGTGTGTGTGTGTGTGTATGGTTTATTTATTTTTTGTGCATGAAAGTGTTTTGTTTCCTTCTATGTTTTATACCACATACGTGTGGTACCTGTAGAGGCCAGAAGAGGAATTGAACCCAGGTCTTCTGGAAGAGCAGGTATTTCTGTTAACAACCTTTCCAACACACACACACACACACACACATCAGACAACATAAAAGAACAGATCAAATAGAAGCACCCATATGTAAATATGGTATGTAAATTAAGAAAGAGTTCTATGGATAAAATTGAAGGTTTTCTGTTTATCTTTCCCTTATCCCACTCTATATTTTTTTCTCCTTTCTCTTACATTGAATTTATTGTTCCTAATTCCCATGATTATATTTTAAATTGAGGGTCATCCCTCATGTTACATTATTCAATCATATATAATTATTTTGTAATTGTGACCAAAATAACTGTTGAAAACAATTTAAGGATAAAAGGCTGATTTGCGCTCACCATTCTAGAGAGTTTCAGCACATGGAAGGAGAGTGGAGCTGTTTACTTCATGGCAGGGGGACCTTGCGGCACAGGCTGTTCGTATCAGCATAGAGCAGATGCAGAGAGAGTGCGACAGCTACCAGGGCCTGGCATAATTTTCAAGGTCCCACAGCTAGTGACCAGCTTGCCAGCTAGGCCTTGCCTTCTAAAAGTTTCAACAGCTTCCTTCAAATGGCACATTCAATTGGAAGGAAAACAAATATTAAAGCATAAGCTTGCAGGGGCTGTTCAATATTTAAATTATAACAGTAGTAGTTTTAACTTTGTAATTTACTTTTTTCTTTAAATATTGGTTTTTACAAGTTTTCTAAAACTTGTTTTTAACCAAAGTTTGTTAATTTTTCCTGCTATGTGTAGTGTTCCTCTAAGTATTCTTTAGCTTTTTTAAAAAAAGGTTCTTATGATGGTGGACATACTCCTATAGTTTTAATATTATAATCTAAAAATGCTTTGGTACATTTTTTTCTATGCTGTGGTCAAACTCAGGATTTCATATGTGCTTCAGTCAAACTTATACATGGAAAAGGCAAACAGAGGACCTTGTATATATTTAGGTCAAACTGTCCGTCCGTCCATTCGTCTGTCTGTCTACCTGAGACATGGTCTCACTGTGTAGATCAGGCAGACCTTGAACTCACAGAGATCTGCCTGCCTCTGCTTCTGAAGTCCTTGAATTAAAGGTATGAGTCATCATTCCTGTCCCCTATTCATTGCATCATAGCATATCATTCTCACATTTAGCATTTAGCAGTTTTAAAATAGTAGACATTTATTATCACGGAGATCTTTGTTTTTTTTTTTTGTGTGATCTAATTGTATAGGTATAGTTTAAGTGTCTTTGTGTTGGGTGTAGTTATGTTAATGCTTAGTTAGGGTAGGATTGCTTTTGCTCATTCATGTTACTAGGACCCAGGTTCTTGCTGATAGCCAGAGACAGCTGCCTTTTCCTAGATATAAAGTAGTCTATGTACCTTATGTGCAGTAGCCATGACTACTGGCTTCCCTCACCGTGAAAGTAAGCCTCTAGGTAGATGCCAAGATGTTATGTACCCTAATTTTGGAATCCTATTACTGTTGCCATATTCTCTTTCTGTAGACTTGAACCATTGAGTCAGATTGTATATGAGTGAGACTAGCAGGGGCTGGCATTATTTGGCAGCTGCATACTGTTTTAGGTAGGTGATGGGTTTTATATTTGCCACGTGACTAGATGTTGTGCAGTCTCTTCCTATGGTGGCTATTCCAGGATATGCTTTATTAAAAACTTGGCTACAGTGGAAATGGACTCAGTGGTGTCTGTCTTGGGGGCTTGTAAGAGCACTGAGGATAGTTGAAGATCTAGGTTTGTTTGTATTGCCTGTTAGTGTGCCTGTGAGAACTTGATAGACTGCTTTAAGATTTTTGGTTTTGTGCTGCTGGGATTCAAACCTAGGGCCTCATGCATGCTAAACAAGCTCTCTACCACTGAGCTATATATATTCTCAACTCTTTGTTTTAAGATGCCTGCAAAGCAAAACATATTAAAATAAGGGGTGATGCAGGTGTATGTTTAAAAAATATGAGAATTGTTTTTTTTTTTAGCTTTGTGTGTGAGAGAGATAGGGTCTTATTATGTAGATCAGGATAACCTTGAGCTACTTCTGCCTCCAATGCGCTGGATTGAAGGTGTTTGCCACTTAAGTTTTTGCTTGAGAATTGATTCTTACTGGTATAAACTCTCATCTGTGTATGAAGGAAAATAACTATGATCTATACTGTCTGACCAAAAGAGAAAACCAACTAACGTATAGTAGCTATTTTAACAATTTATATATTTATGTGATTTTTACACCTAGAGCATTTTCAGCATTTTTCAACACTTTTTGTTGTTTTTTGACATAGGCAAAGAAAGTCATGACATACATGAAATTCATGACAGTTCTCCTGCCTTAGTCTCCTGAGTGTTCAGTTATAGGTTTGAATCACCATATCTGAAATTTAACTTCAAAGTTGTCTGTACTGAGAATGCCACTTTACATGAATTTATAGTATAAATTGCAGAAGATTTTTTTTGGGTTAATTCAGAAATTGTTGGAGATTTTGTTCTCATCCCACGTCAGAATTTATATAAGGAGGTTTTTTTTTTTTTTTTTTTTTTTTTTTTTTTTAAATAAAAACAACAGACCAGAACAGTAATTTTAAAAACAAAACATTCCAGAACAATTCAACATAACCGTAGAGTAATTTGATATTTACATTGTGAGAAGTAACAGCAGGAAATTAGCTAGTCTTTGTTTTTTATAATAAGCAAGAACGTTCTGTTTCTATAAGGGCAGAAAATCCTGTACAGTAGTAACTTTGTAGCATATAACACCCAGTACCTTAAAATCTGAGCCCAGGGATTTGAGGCCATGTTTGTTGACATTATGTCATATGACATTATGTCATATGCATGTGCAGGACAAAGAGCACAAGTTGTATGTTCAGAACCATGGCTACAGTGAAGTCACAGACCTGGAATTCATTGTGCATTGTATTTTAAATTTAAATTTGATTATCACATGTTCAGAACCCTTTTCTGCTTGTTGCTAAAGTTTTCATAGTCCCCACTTTTGTTATATTACCACACATGCATGGCAGACTTACAGCTTAAGAAGCTGTACCCTACTTAGTTCATGGATTGGAGACTTGGCTGGCTGGTTCGTCTCCAGGGTTCCCTCCCTCAGGAGGCGGCCTCCCTGCCAGCCTCAGCTTCTGGCTTCACATTAGGAAGCACTGGCTTCTTTTGCTTTTCACTCTATTGTTTTTGCTCTTTTGTGAATACAGGACTGGGGATGTGTAATTTTAATTTTTGTTATTTAAACAGCTTTATTGAGGCACATTTCATCTATAATAAACTGCACATACTTAATTTGTAATTTGGTTAAGTTTTGACATATGTGTATACCTGTGATGCTATTACTGCAGTCAAGATAATGAACATATCCATCAGCCTTGAGTTTCTTTGTACCCATTGCATGAATTTTTAAAATACAATACATTATGCTAAAATAAATGTATGTAATAAAACCATTCTTGCAGGGAATTTAGTGAGTGATCACATTTTAAAAGTTTTCTCGTATGAAGATCTTTAAGATGTGCACAATTAGAGAACAATACTATAACCCCCATGTATTTAGTCACCACAGGAACATGCTAGAGAACCATATCTGTAGCCTGACATTCATTAACCTGAGCACGGAAGAGCACAATAGTGTAGCCCTGTGCTTCCCACACTGGCGCAAACATGGCAGAGCGCAGCACTGTAGCCCACGTATTCAGTCACCAGCATGAGCATGCGAAAGCATTTTAATCACACGGCCACAGAGCTTATACATTTTGTTTCTTGCATGTGTACTGCTGCATTTCTGTTTTTTTTTTTAAAGACCATGTCATGTGTAGTCTTTGTTTTATAAATGAGGACCTTAAAGCATGTAGATAAAGATTCACTGACAAGCTGTCTGAGATACAGGACTGTGGGAGGAAAACTGTTCTCTCCTTCTGTGTTTGGTGGAGCCTTTCCACTTAACTGCCATGCTGAGCATCTGGTCATCACTTGGAACTTACTAGAACTGTAGACTCTCTTGCTCTGTCCCAGATCCTGAATCAGAAGTTGTGCTTTAAGTAATTTCTCTGACAGCCATGTGCATCTTATATTTAGGCAACAGTGAAATCTTAGAATAAAAACAAAAAAACCTTCAAGTGAAGTGAATGAATTGAAGATTAGAAGTCACAGTCAGTTATGGCTCAGGTTCTGCAGCTGAACGAGAAGTGAGGCTTTGAGCTTTCCCTATGTCATTGTTCCTAATTTATTAAAGTATCTAAGAATACAACAACAAATAGATTATAATTACCTGTTTAATCCCTTTAGCCAAGATTATATATGGTCTGTGAAGAGGAAAGTAGATAGAGCCTTGTGGTTGTTGTTATTATTGTTGTTATTTTTAGTAGCTCTGTAAGTTCACACATTCTATTCTTATTCCTACCTCAATCCCAAAAGCTAAGCAACCAAGGGCAGAATTAAACATTTCTCAGTGTGTACACCAAGGGAGGACCTCATGTGTTCTATCCATCCGGCCAGGAAATGCTTCCATTAGCTTCTTCCCAATGTTTTCACTGAATGAGCCATTACATTCTGACGGCAGCTCTGACTGAATCCAGTATTGATGCATTCACTTACCAACCTCTTTGCCTCTGGCAGAACTGCCTTTACTAATGGTAGAGTGAAGTAGCAGCCACTGGCTTCACCCCTACTCACCGAGAAGCTGTGTGTACTGCTCCTCTTGCCATAACCCTTATTTGTAGGGCCCCATTCTAATTCTATTCTCTGTGCCCACACTCCAGATTGTTTTTCAGATGATTGTAACTGGTTAATGGAAACCTTTTGTGGATGTTTGCAGGTAGAATCCTATCTAGGTTCAAACCACATCCGATATGCTTTGTAGTAGAGTAAGATTTTAGTATCTTAAAGAGCGTACTAGTATAGTTCTTTTAATTTGTGATATTTTCATGTAATACTTGGATGATATATTTCACACCTTTCTAGAAGGCACAAAAATTTTTTTTGATTTTTTTTTTTTTTTTTTTTTTTTTTTTGCTTTTAAACATTTTCATTTTTTAAAAATGAAACGTGCTCTAGAGTTAAATGGCAGGTTACTTTTAGCAGTTCTAGCTTTACAGCATCCGTGGATCTTTGGGTTCGGCCATCTATTCACATATAACATGTGAATCATAGCTCCTCCAATGGTGCCTCATGGACCTAAGGAAGGCCATATGTCAGATCCCATGGTATGTTAGTATAGGGCTCAGTGCAGCACTTTCATTGACACTGACATTGTGAGGTTCAGCCACTGCTATTCATATAATTTCCATTTAGATGGCTATGTAACCTTTCAAAATAAAATAAGCCTTTAATATTTGAACTAATTATGGGATGTTCTGTCAAAGTGCTATCTTTTTGAGAGTAGCATTTAGAGCTCATCAATGAGAGACATGTGAACCTGGCAGTGGTCAGCTCAAGGGTTCTGTCATTACTCTGAGCCTCTTCTGGTGGTCTGCTCACAGTATTGTGGGTTGTCTTTTACTGATTTCAGTTTGATTCTTAGTAGCCAAGTCTAGCTTGTCCTTTACAAGCTTCTGCATACCCATCTTACAATTCTGGATTATACAGTTAGTTATGTAGTGAAAATATGGCTAGTGTGGGAATAACTCAAATTAAAATGGGAAACTGGACTTGGCATGTGTTCAGTTTACTTCCTGGGGTTAAGTCCAAGGCCACACAGTAGATCTTTACCTTTCTCTCCTGTACGTTAGCTTTGCTGTTGATTTGAAACCATAACAGTTAATATGCTTTAGCCTTTGCTTTTACAGGCGAGAAATGGATCTTATACTTATATCACAAGGTTCCAAACTGTCCCCACTAAGTGGGATGGTTCACTACCTCAGGGGTAGTGCATTAAGCCTATTGCTCTTGAGAATCCATTTTCATCTCTTCTCACCAATTGATGGGACAGATATGACAAGCCTTTAAAGTGGAGTAGAAATTTTCTGTGGGGTGGGCTGTTGTATTAAATTGTTCCTTACCACCGCCATGGATGTTGTAAAGACTGTGAGTGGGTAGCCTATGGCTAGGAAAAGAGATATATTGTCTGCAGTCCAAAGACTGTAAGGTCTGAAATATAGGGAATAGTTTTCTTTCTATCTGCAGACTGTTTTGTCTCATTCTTTAAATTACGTGCTGAGTCCATGCACTCCAAAGAGCTTTCTTGAAAAAGCATCATCAGAAAGCATTATTTAAGTTCTTAATTGTTTATGATGCTGTGATAGATGTGGCTTAAAGATAACTCTAAGAAGTTGTTACATTCTTAATTTGAATCAGTATAATTTTACATAGGAAGAAATAGATTTGGAGTATTTTTGTCCATTGTCTGTTATAAGAGTTGTGATTATCTAATTAATGTGGTTACTACATCTGTCCTTCTTGGTTCTAAACCTTCTGACCATTATGTTAATGGCCATTCATTTGCCTCTTACTCTTATTCATATTTATTCATATTCATTTTTATAGAATTATAATATCAAGGATGAATGTTATGGATATTCATATATAATGTCAAGAAAAACACAGGAAAGTTTTGCAACAGGAGAATCACCACCTTGAAGAGCCTGGGTTCTTTTCTAGGAAATTCTTTAAATGACAAGCAGATATTTAAAATGCTGTAGATGTTTTAATCACATTTAAATTACTAGTCAAATATTTTAAGTGGTTTCCATTGGCTGTACTTAGTCATTTGCCCCAAGAGTGCACTGAACACACAGGGTTCTCTTTGGCTCTGCTTTGTTCTTTATAATTTACCTTTATTTATTTATTTATTTTTAAATCAGCTTTCTTTTTTGATTCTTTGTGAATGCCATATCATGTACCTCAATCCCACTGATCTTCCCACCACTCCACAGCCACCCTCCACTCTTGCAACCTCTTTTCCAAAAGAAAACAAAAATAAATGTAATAAAATGAATTTGGTTTTTGTTTGGTTTCTATTCAAGGTGAATTATTTAATTCTTAGAAAACCAGACCAACTCTCAAGTATTGCTATGATTAGAAAGTTAAAAAAAAATCAAACAAATTTACCCTCTGTATTTAAAGTATCCAGCTACGTATAGTAAATACACGTAAATGGTTAAATTATTATTGGCACACATTAGCATATTTATTATCTTACATAGTTAGCCATTCCTCTGCCTTGTGAGAGCAGTGGTAATTTCCTCATTTAACAAAATCCCTGAATGTAGTATTAGTAACTATAGTCATTATGTTGGCTTCTTTCTTTTATGGTGCTGACTTTGACCTAGATCTTGATGAAAGGTTAGTGTTCTGCTACTGAGCTTTGTCCTTAGCCACAGACTCTTTGTGTTGTACACACAATTTACACATTACTGTGTCTTACTTATCTACTGATAGAGGTTCTTAAGGAAAATCTAAAATACTTTCTGCTCCAGGTGTAAAGTCATAAGCAAAGCATCAACAGAAAGAAAAGCATCCAAGTTTACAGATCAGGCAGTACTGTGTGAAGCTAGACATGAAGCTGGTTTTATTTATCAGATATACTGAGAGAAACAGCTGCAACTTTTATTTTTGTGGCTCTGCTGCTGATTCACAGCATTGTGTGGCTTTGCACAATATATTTCTGGGGAACAAAGTTCACTGTACTCTTGAAGCAAATACATGCTCCCATTTTTAAACCAAGCATTTTACTACATTAATATTACTTGAGCTAATAACACATAGTCCTCTGTCAATGAACTAAGAAGGTACAAAGTTCACAGTAATTCCCAGATAGCTTCATAATTACCCAGACAGCTTGTTGTTAGAAAAGCTGTTAAAATCCAGGATTATGAAATATACTGATGGTTATTTTACTCCCATGGAGTTTCTGAAGATTGTTAGTACATTTGTCTATAATTATGAACAAAATCTCAGAGTCTTCATTAATGAAATTTATAGTCTAAGCCAGAATGATTGCATGTAAACGGTACTTGTTCTCCCATTCTTTGTCTCAACCCCTTGAATCTTAGTTGTGAAACTTACACTAAGGACTCTTCTTTTTATTCCCTACCCCCATTTGCTTGTTTTTTTTTTATTAGTTTATTTATTATTTATGTGTTTGTGTGTTTCTCATTTGTTTGGGAAAAGAGATAGAAAGTATATCAGTGATTACATTTACTGAATTTTCTTTTTGTATGTTTTAGCTTTTCAACAAAGTCTCATGTAGCTTAGGGTGTTACAAAACTCTATGCGATGTGACCGAGGATGACCTTGAACTTCCGATCCTATCTCTGAGGTGCTGGGACCAGCTTGCACCGACACACATTTGGTGCTTGATTAAACCCAGTGTTTCATGCACGCAAGGCAAGCACACTATCAACTAAGTTACATCTCTAGCCATTTCTTTTTATTGCAATTTTAAAAATAAATCCCAAATAAAGGAATTTCTTCAGGTTCTGAGAATTTCTGAAAGGGAAGAGGAGGCTGATTAAGGTACTTAACTCCACAAATAAGAATCCTCAATGTGTTCTCTTTAATACATCTGTCACTGCCTTTAGGTGGTCTCCTGGCCACATACGCAAAGACATATATAGACAGGGAACTCATTCATGGCCTATTTCAGTATAAGAGCTAATCTGTATGTGTGTGATGAAATTACTTTAACTCCCATTTTAACAAAGAAAACTCCTAATTTGCTTAATTATATATAGTTTTTGTGTTCAATGCTAAATGACATATATACACACTCAAAATTTGGGAAAATGTCATAAATGGTGATAATTTAATGATTTTATTTATATTAATAGATACTTAGTATATTTATCTTTAGCTTTTAAATTTCTGATTATTTGGAGTCGTTTAGAAGTTCACTAGTAATTGCCGTGGCTTAAACATTTCCAGGTTTTCGTTTGTTCTTTTCATGCTGAGGTGGTGTTTAAGTCCTGAGCCAGTGTATGGACGGTGAACAGAGTGGTGATAATTAAAGCAAAGGGAGTCTCTCTATGTTAGGAGCCTTGTTGACTTAAGTGTGAATATTTTCTTTCCTTTCTAAACTATTGCATCATATCTACAATTCGTATTTTTTACTGGGGTGTCCTGCCCATGATAGGGAAAGCAATACTTTGATTAGAATGGAGTGGAGAGTAGAGCAGATGATTAGCAGACGACTGTCCTGAAAGAACAAGTTTACAGAATGGGATGCAAGTGTTAGGAGCCAGAGTTGCTCATCACTGTCTATGTGCTTATAGCATCTTTGACTTGCAGTTTTTGTGTTTTAACGTTTTAGACCAGGGACTCCTATGCATTAAATTCAGTCCTGTCTAGACTTCGGTACTTCATTTCCCATGATTTATACATTCCATGTATGATTACTTCATGGAGGCAGAAGTCAGGATACCAACCATTTCAGTAGTGTTTATTATTATCATTATGAACTCAAAATTATCATTAGGATAGAAACAATAATTATAGTAATAAATGCTGCAGGGTATCTGAGGTTAAAGTAGTAATAATAGTCTTCCATGTTTGCCCGTGTTTGGTTATTGTTTGAACTGTGGACGCAGTGATACGCATTGATGGAGGTGTGCTATTACAAAGAGGCATTGCAGAAATTTATATCACAAAGACAAGTTGGGCTGTAATGGCATGAAAGTGACATGTGGATAGGATGGAAAGCCAAATTTAAGCTGGTTATAGACTTTCATCTCAAGGTTTTTGTGGAATCAAGTAGGTATATGTTTTTTCAGTGGGTACTTCAGTGGGATGTCTTCTAAGAATTTCTTGGGGATTCTTAAGTAGTGCATTGATATATTCTTATACCTTAAATTTGTGTTTCAGCAGCAAGTTATTGTGCCAGCAAAGCTGTATTAGTATACCTATTCAGTCCCACGGGCCTGGCAAATTCTAGATGTCAGCAACTCGACCATTGCTTAAAGATTATCTCTTATCAGCATCCTAACACCTCAGTGAAACAAACTGCTTAGAATGGCTACTGACATGGGATACTTTTTAAAGCCTTATGGGATGTCTGTATCCCATACAAAGTTGATCTTTTCATTTGAAGGTTTTTGGAGAAATACTAATCTGAGCACTAGGAATTAATTTTATCTAATGTTTTTCTGTTTTTCTCTACTATAGTTAAACAACTAGGTACTTAATGAATGTGTGCTGAATTGAAGTGCAGCTCCATCTCCTTCCTTATGGGCTGCATAAAATACATTTTGAATGTATTAATATTAAGTTAGTGTGGACAATTAGTGACTTGCATGTGGTGTTGGTGTTAAATGCCCTTTGTTTCCCCCATTCCAATTCTTCTTAGATTTTAGTCTGTAGAATCAGGCTTCAGGTATTTTATTCAGCAAAACTTTAATCAGTGTTTGTTACCTTTGTGTTTTGTTTTGTTTTGTTTTGTTTTTTTTCCAGAGCTAAATCCCCAACCTCTTCATTGGTGTTTGAATCTAGCGAGAAGCTGTAGTATTCTATGAAGGAGCATATTCATGTCATTATTTTGTTTTCCTTCTCTTCATTTCATGCAGCTTCAGAAATGACCAGTGAAGTGATTTTCTTTGGAAATTTGAGTATGATTTCTAAGTGCACTGATATATTTGTTACCACATTTTTTTTCTATTATTAGCAAAAGGCCATAAAATTTCAGTCACAAACACTGTTGTTGGTAAAGGTTTGATGCAATAACTTTTTTTCTTTCTCTCACAATAAAATTAATGATATATATTATTGTGTGATGTTCCCTCACATTCTGATCTCTGTTTGAGGTTGGGAAACCATGAGCATTTCCTTTGTCGCCTGTACATGTTCTTTACAATGCTCTTTCTCTTACAGCTCCGTGTATTACACGTGCACACATACGCATGCATGTTGCATCTTTTTCTGAGCCATTTATAGGTTGCAGGAATGACATGTAATTAATGTCAAAAACTTCAGTGCCTCTTTACGAAGGACAGAGAAATTTCTTCTAACAAAACAGAATTAGTGAAGTGCTGTTGGCTAATTTGTACTTCTCCTTACAGCAAGCTTTTTACTAATGTATTTTAGAGAAAAATGGAAAATTATCTAGGATTCAAAGTATGGATGTGAATTATATTTAGTTAGTTTTCATTACACTTTGTTTCTCTTGATTGAACAGTTCTTTCTTCTATTTTTATGGTATTGGCATTCTGAAAGGATACACTGTGTCTTGTAGGAGAGATACTCTTCCAATTCAGGAATTGCTGATGTTTTCTAGTGAGGTTACACTGTTCTGACAGGACTGTCAGAGTTGTGATATCTTGTAATTTATTACTTAAAGATATCTCTATGTGTGTATATTGTGCTAACCACTGAACTCAGCACTATGTGCAACTAGGAAAGTGCTCTATGACTGAGCTACACTGTCAGCTTATTTGCAGTCTGTTTTATTTCTAGTGATATTATCTTTGTCCACTACCCTCTAGCTTGTTTAGTTTTCCAGGTTTATCAAGGTGTAATTGACATGGAATGTGCTGTACTTATATACTCTAGGTTTTAGGTTTTTATATAGCTGATAAATTAAAGTTAGTGATCTTAGATTGAAGACTTGACAGACTTAGAATGACCAAGTCTGTATACAATCTTGTATCTTATGTTTCAATTCTGTTTGTTTTAGTGAATAGAGTAATATAGATTGTGTGTGTGTGTGCATGTGTGTACCTGTGTGTGCATGCATGTATGTCCACAAAATGTTTAGAAGCTGTGCCTGGCGGCACAGGCCTGTATCGCCAGGCTAAAGCAAGAACAAGCTCAATGCCTGACTGGGCAACTGTCAAAATAAGTTTTTTAAAAGAGTTT
The DNA here is from genome assembly GCF_963924665.1 of Micromys minutus. Taxonomy (NCBI): domain Eukaryota; kingdom Metazoa; phylum Chordata; class Mammalia; order Rodentia; family Muridae; genus Micromys; species Micromys minutus. The sequence goes on along the minus strand of NC_137982.1, from coordinate 10,167,591 downwards.
GGTGTGAGCATTTGTCTACTATGCATATGACCCTAAGTTAACCCCAATACAGACAGAAAGATGTCCGGAAAAATATAAAGCCAGAAAAGGCTTAGAAAGTAGTAGGGAGGGATGTAGTTAAAATTTTAGGATGTTTAGATAGGTGGCCGGAGACTGGCCCTTACGTGAGTTAACACATCTGAAGAAGGTTATAAAGTGGCCACACAGATATCTGGGGAGGAACAGTCCAGGTGATAGCAAAGGCAAATGGGAAGAGTTCCTGTAGTGGGAGCATGTCTGGCATGTTAGTGCTACAGTAAAAAGGCCACAAAGGAGTTGAGGAGGAAATGAGGACCACTTGCTGTTTTAACAAAATGATTGAGCAATATATAAACAACAAATCTATTTCTTACAGTTTTGGAGAGTAGGAAATACAGTATGCAAGCAGGTTTGCTGTGTGGCCAGTGCTTTGTCTCTGCTGGTGAGTGCTGTCATCAAACGGCAGAAGGGCAACAAAGCAAAGGGAGCCTTGCTGATTCCTTCAGCCTGTGTCTAAGGGTGTTAACCAATCACAACATTAGAGGTTGTCCGTTGCATCCCAACAGCCATACTTATTACTGTTGCCTTGAGGACTAGGCTTCAACATGGATTTTGAAAGGGTATAGACATGCAAACCATAGCACATGTAGACAGAGAAACTGTAGATCTCTGGACTCATCTGTTTCTTGTTCAGTATCTCCATTTGTGTGTCTCGTAACCATCCATATCAGAACATTCAAAATGGCAATCCTGATATTCCTTGTCAAATCCTCTTCTCTTTCATTACACCTAGTGTTACTCATCTGGTATTTGAGAATAGATAGAACCCTTGGAGTCAACTCCCCTGCCTCCTGACAGCCTACCCAAGTAAAATATTTTTCTTTAAAATAGAATCAGTGGAGGCATAGAGATTTCCCTGTAGCAATAAACACCATGAGCACACAGATCTCGACCTCTAAGGCCATTTCCCTCTAAAACAGTATGCTTTGGAGAAAAAGTAATGCCAAGGTTGGTACAGAGTGTGAATCTACCAGAGCATCTATCTCACAGTGTGGGTGTGTTGGGAAGCTCAGAGCAATGTTGGGAACATGTCACAAGGAATCAGGAGCCAGTTTGAAGAGCTCCCACTGGCAGTTCTTGGATAATTTGAATTTTCAAATATATATGGTGACAAATTTTAAATAGCAATTCACGAGTTCTTACTGATGATAAATAAATAATTTAGAGAGTAAGTGGGACTCAGTGGAATGCTGAGGCCAGCTGGAAAATGGGTGTCAAAAATCACCAATTTGCAGTTACCATAGTGAAGATCTAGACAGGTCCTTAAATAGTCTAAATTGAGGAAGAATTTTGATTAGGAATAGGCTAGGTGGTTTGAAAGCATATTCTCAGAGTTGCTTATTAGTGGCAGGGATGGGGTGGGGTGGGGAGAACAGAGACAGTACAGAGAAGTTAGATTTCAGGACCATGTGACTAATAGCAGCAGAGGGGACAGACAGGTAAACCTCCTGTATCTCTAACTGTGATGCCTTGAGAGGACCACGGCACCCCTTGTACATCACAGTGGGTACAGAACCCAAATTTAACCACAAGTAAACGTAAGAAATCCAAAATGGAAGGGAGGATATTATTTTTCAAAATGTTAATGTTATAAATTTACTAAAAGTTTTCCGGATTAATGGTGTCTAAAGAGATTGCCAGTTAGATGCAGTGTATGTTCTTAGACTGGATTCCTGACATGAAAGGCATACGTGCTAGAACATTACTGGGCCAATTGACAAGAGTACAAATAAAGGCTATGATAAAAGTACAGTGTCGTATTATATTTACCAAGGCTTATAACCTACAGCAATGAAGAAAATCACCACATTTTAAGGATATACTAAAGTGTTCAGGGAAAAAGAACCATGATATAACTTACACATTATTTTTCACACAAGTTTAATGTACATTTGTATACTTACACCTATCCACTGTGTATACTTATATGCTTTGTAGCTGAGTAGCAGGCAGACAACATGTAGAATATGCATAGGATGCTTCTAGCACTATATTATTTTGCTAATTTAAAAATAAATTAAAATTATTAAAATAGAACCAGAAGTTAGATGTGATAGTGCTTGTCTGTTCCAGGATTCAGGAGGCAGAGATAATAGGATCATGACTTTCAGGTTAGCCTGGATTACATACAAGACTCTGAGACAAACCCCACAATTCTGTTACCAGTCCTTTCTCACCTTGCTAAGGAACAGTTATGCCTCTCTCAGGTCACTCGGTAGGCTCCCACAATGAACTATAGTAATTTCTTTATATATTGCTAAGTCTCAATCTCAATCTCTCCCTCCCCCCACCCCACTCTCCAGAATTTTCCTGTGGAGTAGTCCTTGCTGTCCCAGACTTAATCTGTAGACCAGGCTGACTTCAGACTCAGAGATTTGCCTGCCTCCCGAGTGCTGGGATTAAAGGTGTGCGGCACCACTACCCTGCCAAATAAATTCTGTTACTATATGATATATGATTAATATGTAATAGATGATGTCATTGTTCTTGTGGCTGTGTATTCGTCTAGGATGCACCAGGCCCATGTGCTTTAGTCCACTTCAGCCTCTGACATTACCTTCCCTTCCCTCTGCTTTGCCTTTACTCCTTTTGACAAGTCTCTATGTTGCTGCAGAAGTCTAAGGTACCTTGACGGTACCATGGGTGTGTTCTCCCTGGCTCCTACTGCCTGAACAGTGTTTGCCCAGGTTTCTGAGGAGCTCCCTTTTTTTTTCTTTCATGCATTTGCTAAAATCTGTCATGAGAGGCTGTTGTTTACTCTCCTCCCCTTCCTCATATACCTCATCTCCTTTCCTATTTTATGTCTATTTTTTTTCTAACTCTAATTCTTAGAATGCAAGTTTTGTTCACTGCTGCATTCCCACTGCTTAGACACATCAGCCTCTTGGGAAATGCTTGTGAATGGGAGAACTTTTAAGTTTGAGGCACTTAAAAACCCAGTGGAATTTATACAGAAATATATAATATATAATAATTTGAATATTGTATAACATATAATTACAGATTATGTTACATACATATTATGTATTATATAATTATGTATATATGTACATACACATAAACACACATGAACAGAAAGTTTTGTTGGTTTTGATAGACTTGGCTGTACAATGATGTAGACAGTCCACCCAGTGGGCTGGCATGGGAGATATTTGGCTATCAGATCTCTGTCTCTAGTCAGGTTATTGTCCCTGAGAGCTGTCTACCATTTTATTGTCTCGAGCAGGAGGGCAGGTTCCTTCTAATGTTCTGAAATGGAGAGGTGATGTTGACTGTTGTCATGGCCCTGGTTCTAGCATCTTCTGTGCTCTCTTCCCTGCTTCACTGGTTTTGTAGGTTAGTTTCACCGAGGAGTAGAGGCAAACAAGTGAGCTCATTCCACCAATCCAGTTGGCTCTCTTAACAGAAGTGAAAGACTGATAACTAAGAAGATGACTGCTTGGTCCTCACAGTAGTAGGGAATTAATGGGAACTAAGTCCTTTGTCCAGTAAGCCATATCTATCATTGGGAAGATTCCTCAAATCAGTTTGATCATTACCTGCATATATCCATTGCATACTTAAATGTGACATGTTGGAATTGAAGTTGTCAATATAAAATATATGTCTTTAAATGTTACAGTGTAAGAACACTAAACATTTTGAAGACCACAGGAAGAATGTACACTATCCCCTTAAAAATCTTCTAATTACTGTTAAAATGGTGTTTTGAGTATATTGCATTAAAATATATTAAAATTCATTTTATTTATTTATCATTTTGATTCTTAAAATTTGACTACTTGAAATCTAGATTAACTAGTTTATATGTGGCTTGTCTCATGGTTGTTTGAACAGCACTGTTAGAGATTCCAGCAACTGAGGCAAATGTGTCTGTCAGTAATGGACCCTGGAAATTCATGAAGAATGTCCTCTGTTTCTAAACACTTCCATGTTTTCCAAGTTATGATGTTTTTGAGGTATTTACTATTGTTAACTTTTACGTTTATATATGTCAGTTTGTCAGTTTTTCACCTACATTTTGTTTTGAGTGTTATTCAAAGTCTAGAGTGGAAACAGACATTCCCTAATCTGTGGTGAGTCCTGTAACTCATGTAGATCCAAAGATTGTGTTCTATGAGTTATTTGGAGGATTGAAATGGTCTGAAGATGTTGCCCTTTCATAAACAGAGGTGTCTCTAATAGCCTGAGGTAATTTAGAGAATAGCTTACTAGCTGGAACAGAAGTGGAAGCTTCAGCCTTTAGACAGTCAGTAGGCAACATTCATAATTATTGAACATTGAACAGTCCCAGATCAAAATCTAACAGATCACACTGATTACACTGATTTTTTAGAGCTACGGTGTTTTTTTTTTTTTTTTTTTTTTTCTTTTAATACCTCTCTCTACAGAGGCCTGAATGGCCATCAGGTTGGCTTTTTTTTTTTTTTTTTTTTTTTTTTTTAAATTTTATTAGGAACATTTCAAATTGGAACCTATCGAATCACTCACCCTCCTCAGAGACATTAATGTGGTCTGTGTATAATTAAGCCATCCACCTTCACAGCGATTAACAACTTCCAGAATAGGAGTCTGAGGTGGAAATGCCATTCTTCAGCCTGAGGGGCTAGGAAATTATAGCCCCTCTTTGATAACTAATCTTTCATCAGAACACTGAAAGGCATAGCTTCCTTAGTTTTCACTTTCGTTCCTGTGTGCTCAGGAAGATGACTTCCTCTCTGTCTGAAGAATTGTGTAGATTTTTTGAAAAGCCAAAGGATCTCAGACTAAGTAGTAAGATTTTATGTAACTCAGGTGAACTTTCTGGGTCAATATATTCTAAAAAGAACCTTTTCAACTAGTTATGAAAATATTTCCCTTTCACAAATGGAAAAATAAAATTTTGTAGCCTTCTTGCTGTCCCTCTTGCCCCTAGCCTTTTTCTCCTTCCTGTAGACTCCTGCTATAACTCCTTCCTCTAATCTTTGCAAGGGATACTGCATTTCATCTCTCAGCTTTAACTTTTCTGCTAGCCTTTCCCTGAATTTCAGTAATTGTAAGGCTTCAATGTATATGGTTTTTCATGGTGTTTTGTTTATTCATGGGCTCTTGCTTTCTTTTTCTTTTTTCTTCTTAAAGATTTATTTGTTATGTATACAGTATTCTGCCTATATGTCAAGGCAGAAGAAGGTATAGGTGGTTGTGAGCCACCACCTGGTTACTGGGAATTGAACTCAGGACCTCTGGAAGAGCAGTCAGTGCTCTTAACCTCTGAGCCACTTCTCCAGCCTGGGCTCTTGCTTTCTATGTCTCCTTTAGTCTTTTATTGTATTATCTCCAGTTGTGCAATAGGATAGGTGAGCTTTTCGTTTTGATTCCACCAAACACTGCATTTTTTTCTGTTTCAGTTTCATTATGAAGTATCGTTTATACTTCTAATCTTGTATTTTATTTTTGAAGCATCCTTATCTTTATCCTGGGGGCAAACGATAGTCTTTGCAGCAAGTGGGTTGTGTGTGGAAGGTGTAGGATTCCGGCAAATGGCTCTGGTGTTGATCAGACTTTCTTTTAATTTTTGGTTCTTCTTGCTACTCTGTTCAAGCCTTTCTTGGTCTTTGCTGGAAAAAGGCCCTATCTCTATGACAATCCTTTGTCATGAATTTCAGTCTTCTGTACAGAGACATACTTGTAGATGTAGAGTATCTCTTTTGCTATTTGTGTTCTGGAAATGTGTGAGAATATCATGTCTTGCAACCACTTCTTAATTGGTTTAAGCTCTTTATTGTCTTACCCATGAGGATTTGGGAGATAGGGAGGGAGTGAAGTACCATTTGCTCCTGAACCTGAAGATCCAGAGGTAACACTTGGTTTTCAGCTATTTTAAAATCTTGAACATTTGTACAGTCCTTTTTTTCTTCCTTTCTTCTTTTCTTCCTTTCTTCCTTTCTTCCTTCCTTCCTTCCTTCCTTCCTTCCTTGCTTCCTTCCTTCCTTCCTTATATTTAAAAAATTTAATTATGTGTCTGTGCATGTGGGTGGGTGTAGGAGAGAGTGGCTGCCCCGGTGTGTCTCCTCCCTGCCCCTGACCTGGAGTAAGGTAAGGTGGCTGAGAGCTGCCTGATGTGAGCACAGATAAGTGAACTCAGGTTCTTTGAAAGAACAGCTACTGCTCTTACCCACTGGCCCCACCTCAACCCCTGTACGGTGCTTTTGCATCCTTGAATCAAGCCCCATAACAGCCTTTAGTGTTGGTGGGACTTTTTTTTTTAAAGACATGGTTTCATTATGTGGTCTTGACTGTCCTGGATTTCACTGTCTAGACCGAGCTGGCTTCAGACTCAGAGACCTGCCTGTGTTTGCCTCCCGAGTGCTGGGATTAAAGACTTGCACCTCTAGGCCTGGCTTAGGTGGGACGTATATTATTCTTGCTTTATGCATCAGGAAACTAGGGTTTAGAAAATGAAGGGATTTCTTGAAGGTTACTGTTTATGTTATGGATTTGAGACAGACACCCAGGCCCAAATCTTCTAGTTCTAGTCCAGATTGAGCCTCCACCTGCATCATATTGTTTTGATTGGACACAAGATTTCTATTGTCCTGATTCTTATTCTCCAAAGTTCGAACTGTATCTATAGTATTTCTATGGCAAGGAGCTTTGTTTTTTATTCCCACCTTCTTTATTCTCCATTTTTATTAGTATTTTTACTTTATTGTAGGTTATTTCATAATAAAAGTTAAATGTTTATAGTTAGGACATAATATATACATATGCATATATACACACATAGACATATTTGGCTAGATATGGTCATGACATTTTTTTCATAGAGTTTTTGACTTTTAAGCCAGTTTCATGATTTTTGTTCAGTATCTTTTTTGATAACCCCAGTTTAATGTTTTTATTCTTTGGTTGACTTATGTCTCATATTTTAAAATATTAGGTGGTTGAGCTTTTGCAGCTAATTTTGGAGAAAACTGGGCTCTCAGTGTATTTTCATTAAGCATGTATAGTTTTTGTTGTTGTTTTGGTTTGTTTTAGTTTTTGGCAGCCTTGTCATGTAGTCCAGGGTGGCCTCATAAGTTCATGGATCACTATGGCTAGCCCTGAAACAATTTTAATTTTTGAGATGAGATTTCATGTTACCCAGATTGACCTCAAATGCTGTGTAACTCAAGCTAACATTATAATTTCTGATCTTAGGCTGGAAGATGACTCAGTGTTTAAGGGCACTCATTGGTCTTTTGAAGGTCCTGCGTTTAATTCTCAGCACACACATGGCAGCTAATACCTGTATGATGCCACCTTATGGTGGGTAGATATACAGACACACAAAGAACCCATGTTTGTAGAAAATACATAAATCACTCTTTAACAAAAACCCTCCTTATCTTTCTGCTTCCATCTCCTATGTGCTAGGATTATGGTGTACACCATTGTGATTGCCTGTGTGATTGTTTGGATCCATACTTTTCTCTTTCTCCTCATTCTTGCTCCTTATTTCAACAATCAGTTACAAAATGAGGATTAAGAATTATTCTGGGGGTTGTAAGCTGGTACAACCACTCTGGAAATCAGTCTAGCAGTTCTTCAGAAAATTGGACATAGTACTAAGGACCCAGCTATTCCACTCTGGGCATATACCCTAAAGATGCTCCAACATCTAACAAGGACACATGCTCCACCATGTTCATAGCAGCCTTATTTATAGTAGCCAGAAGCTGGAAAGAACCCAGATGTCCTTCAACAGAGAAGTGGTTACAGAAAATGAGGTACATTTACACAATGGAGTACTACTCAGCTATTACAATGACTTTACGAAATTCCTAGGCAAATGGATGGAACTAGAGAATATCATCCTGAGTGAGGTAACCCAGTCACAAAAGAGCATGCATGATATGCAGTCACTGATAATTGAATACTAGTCCCAGAAAGCTCTGAATACCCAAGAAACAACTTTCAGGCCTTATGAAGCTCAGAAAGAAGGAAGGGCAAAATGTGGAAGCCTCAGTCCTTTTTAGAAAAAAGAAAAAGGAAAAAAAAATGTATTCATCATATTATGTAACAAATTTTGTGAGCTATAATATTTTATAAAATAAATAAATTAATTAAAAAAAGAATTATTCTGTATTGGCTTCTGTATTCATGTTACTATTATTTTTTAGTAGTGCCAATCCACAGAGGCAGCATGTAGGTAATTCGATAACAGCATTTGTTTCTTTCCCTCCCCGCCTCTTCCTTTTGTTTTGATGTTGATATTAAACCCAGGGCTTTTTGTATACAAAGCATATACTGTAGCACAAAGGCACATCTTATCCGGTGAGACTTTCCCTTTCCGGTGTGTGTGCTGCACAGTTTGCACATAGTACATGTAAGCACACATCTGTTTGCTTGTCGCATTCACTACAGAAAAATCAAATTGCTACACAGTCTGTATCAGGTGCAGATGTCTCATTCCCACGTCATTCAAAGCTCTTATCCAGAGATCTTGGCTGGGTTGAAAGATAGCGTAATGTGTATTAAGAGGCCTCTACTTATGGATGAATAGATGAAGCCTTGTCATGTGTTTTGGGGAAGGAACACACACATGGTCACATAATAGAGTAATTTTATTATGGCTCTCTTTAAATACAGATTTGTTGTGTTATATAACCTCTACGTCGATTCATGTCTCCTCTGTTTTATGCATGGCACTTGGCAGAATTGTGCAAAATGGCTGTCCTGCTTAATTTAAGAATTCACAACATTTAATTTAATGGAATCGTTTCAGTTTGGGAGATATTGTTCAGCTTCTGTTTCAGCTTTAGTAAAATCCTATATCTTTCTTTCTTTCTTTTTTTTTTTTAATTTTGCAGAACAAGAACGACAAAAATCCACCATCTGCTTTACTACTCACTTGCCTCACAGAGATGATGTAAAGATCGTTAGATTAAAAAAATTATAGTGGAACTCCTTGGAGATAAGTTCTGATGATCAAAACTGCACCAGCTGTTGATAGTAAATATTACTGGAGTCTCTAGTCATGTGCACAGTTACTTATGGTCATGAAGTTAGAGCTTTGTGCATTAGCTGTGGTTGTGCATTAGCTGTTGCTTTGAGTTGACACTTAAGAGTTTACTTTCTACAAAGAACATTGTGTTATTTGGACCTATGGCATATACTTCTCATGCATTTATGTATTATCCATTTGTCAAGAATTATGTTTAATCTTATTTTCTGATATAATTCCAAATCTAAAATAATCTTTTAGTTTAAGTCTTTTTCAAGATGACATTTCATCTTTGTTTAAGGATCCTTGACTTTAGGGGGTAATAGAGTAACCATGGAAATAGGAATAGTGGAAGCACTGTCAGTGTTCTAATTGTAGGAGAGAGATAGATGTAAAGATGGGTGTCAGAGTGGTTCTGCACAGTAACCCCTGCATTTGTGTTTATGTGCATATACTGTTTTATTACTACTGTCTACTTACATTGACTTTAGATCAAAACTCTTACTATAAAAGCAATATTATATAGAAAAACATTACAAGATTTAAGTCCTTGCGCTCTAGCTGTTGTTTTGGTTCAGACAGGGTCTCGTTATGTAGCCTAGTCTGGCTTTCAGTTTGCAGTGTTCATGCCTTAGTTTCCTGAGGTGGGTTTACAGGTGTGTGCTAAAACACCTGGTTAATTAGCTGTGTTTATGTTTCATATTCTTGCAGGAAGTTCTATAGGTTTCTAGAAAATGGATTTTAAAAAATTGACTTTCTTTTATTATCTCAATTGCTTGCACTCTTGATGCCAGCATGTATATTTTGGTACAAAATAGATGTCTCCAGCAGGCCTACGTGAGGCTTTACTGTAGATTGGAACTAAGCACTGTGAAGCAGTGGAGGATTGGCCAGCCTCACTGGTCAGCACCTTGAGCTGTTAGCGTCTCACAGTGCTTACTGTGTTAAGGTGCTGTGGGATCAGGGGATGTCTCAGGGCATTCTGCTCTGCTTCTTCTCAGCACTCTCCTCCACTTCTAAATCCACTGCTTAGGGCACCATTGAAAGGCTTTTTAAAAGTCTCCAGGATGCTTCTGCTTCTTATCTCACTTACTGATTATCTCATTTAAAGATTAATTTCACATTATAGCCAATTATTGCTCTGTTTCTTTTCTCTGTGAAAAGCTTAAGAGAAAGAATATAAACTTCACTCTTTCCATTTACTAAACCTGTAGCATCTGGTAGTAGAAAAAAGTGTAGTAGGACTTATTGGCACCTTGGTGCAGAGCATCGAAGAATTCCATATTGTGACAACACATCAAAATAAATTGCTGTCAACAGACCAAAACAGCAAGTGCTGTGATTCTGTCTGACGTGTGAAGATTCAGACAGGCTGTCTTGACAAGTTGTGGTGGAGCACCTGCATTTGACAGAAGACAGTGATATAAATCTGATCTGCTTGATACAAGACACCTAGGTACAGTTAATGCTGGTGACAGTCTGCATAAAATTGCCCAAATATGAGTCTGGCTTTACTTTGCCTCTATTATGTGTTATTATTATTGGGAGGGGCACATTTTTTATTGTCACCTGGTTTCTATTGCATATTTAGTTTGACTTTGAAATACAATTGTGAATAATAACTAAGAAATTGAACAAATTGGATCTGAGTTCAGTCCTTTTTTAGTATTGCCAAAAGAAAAGAAAAAAGACTACAACCTCAGTTTCTCCTGAGAACACAGGTGAAATTTTATTTGATACTAATCCATAAAAAGTAACCACAGTTGAAGTTGTATTAATTTTGTAACTTACAGAGGAAATATTGGAAATAGTGGGTTAAAAGTCATGAGTCACTATAAATCTCACAAGCTGCATTCCATTTTAAAGCCTTCTGAAGAGGTGAAAATCATTGAATAGGTGGTTAATTTTTACTTTTCATTACCAATAAATGATAACTTTTTATAGTGCCACTATATATCACAGCTCATTTTAGAATGTGTAAAACATGTAGCTCCAGAGTTTAATTATCGAGCTCCCTACTGCTCTTCCTCCTCAGGTTTTCTGCATCTGCAGACTCTGGGTCCTGCATTCTGACAGTAGCAGGCTAGTGGGAGCTACATAGTTACATTGCAAACATGTTTCTCTAAATACAGCTTAGAAGCTTGGGAACTATGAAAACAGAATCTTCCTAAGGAGAAATCATTTAGACAGGGTTTGGAGCATAACAGGAGTAATTAGGATAATTTTTAAAAATGGAAATAAGGCAAGATAGTATTAATTGTGTATTTTCACTTTTGTCAACTTAATTTTTTTAACATTTTATGTTAAGAATTGTCTTTGTTCAAATATAGAAATTTATTCAGTTTCCTCTGGTCTCAGAGATGCTTCCTTTTTTTAAATCTAATTTATTGGTTATCTCATTTGAAGATTAGTTTCAAATTATAGCCAATTGTTGTTCTGGTGTTTTCTTCTATGATAAACGTAAGAGAGAGAATTCAAAGATTCTTTAGAGTTGAGAAAAATTGAAAGTTACTCTGTCCACTGTATAGTTTTAAAAAGTATAAATTATTTTTTAAAAAGTTACTATTCACTCTTGACTGTATTGTTATTTTATCCCTTAAAGGCTGCTAATGAGAAATAGAGCCTCATTATGATTTTAAGGATGAGAGAGGAAGGCTTTTAATTAATGATATGTAAATGGTCTTGAATTGATTATGTTAGAATATCAAGAGAGATGGGTAGAAGCTGTGGTGTAATATATTTTAATTAAGAATTAATTAAAAATGATGGCAATTTCATAAAGCCTCACAGAAAATAGTGGAATTTACTTTCTGTCAGGAGTAAATTAGCCTGTGATTAAATAAAGGGCTTGCGTTAATAGTGGAGTTATTTTTAAACTCTGCTATGAAGAGTTATGTAATTTTTCCTAAATAAGTAAAATTAAAATTCAATATTTAAAGGTGAACAGTGACAGAGAACAAACTCTTTTTTTGTTGTTACTGCATTATATCATTTCTGTGTTAGAAAGATTTTGGGTAAAATTTAACCTTAGCATGTTTGTCATATGTATCTTTGAGAAATGAGCTTTGTCCTTTTTTGTTGTACTAGCTCAGATAAGGAGCCTGAACAAGTTACCTTCACAGAGACATTTCTCCTGTTCTACACAGAAGAGAGGGACATTCTCCTCTCTTTATAGCATCGAACACTATCTTATGTAGGTATATAGTTTTTAGTTGTAAATAATTCTTCAAATGAAAAGGATAGCATCCTTTTAAAAAGTATAAAATTTTTGTATATTTCTTTAGCCCCACACCTAGAACTTCTCTAAGTTTACTTCATATTCAGTTCATACCAGTCACATTATTTTTATGTACAGCAGACTGTCCATGAACTCACAAGAGGTCCTCCTGCCTCTGTCTTCTGAATGCTGGTCTTGAACCCCTGATCTTCCTTCCTTCACCTTCACTTCCTCACCAAGTAACTGTCCTTATAGGCATACACCATATTGGCCAGTTATTTAGTCTGGGCATGTATGTGTAGAAAAGCACACATTTCTGTTTGTGTTCTGTCATTCCTGACTTCTGCCCTACCACCTGTTGTAGTCCATAGCAATTGTTCACCTTATTTGTGTAGTTTGGCAGTGTGTGGTGTTTGAACTCAGCAATGTAGCATCGGGAGGAGTAGGAATGAACATTTCTTTGTCCTAGCAGCAAAATAATGAATGTTGCTGCTGATGATAAATATTTACAAATTTACCCAGCCACCAAGCTTTATAAATACATCACTAAGGAACTGTCATAACGGGCTGGTGAAACTGTTGTTGATGCATTATTTGGCTTTCTCTTCTCTGTAGATGTGCAGAAAACAGATTCAATGTAATATTCTGTGTTTTCTCCTCATTAACACATTACCATAGTAACAGTTTCTTTTGCTTTCATATGAATTCTGGAACAAAAATTCTTTTAAAAAGACCCAGCTTTACATTTATAATGTTCATAGGGACTTTTTAAAGGAGAGATTACATTTTCTTCTGGTGATATTGTTAATGTCTTCTGTGCTGAGGAAGAATTTGGCATCAGATTATTTCTGAGAATGTGTTTGAAGGTCCAATAATCCAGCAGTGCCTCAGCGAACATTCTGGGGTACCTACTTTGGGTACAGTGTCTTTTAAAAAGAAATACATTTTAAAAAATATTCAGTGGGGTTCAAAATGTTTTTATTTTGATGTTTATAATTTAGAAACTAACTATGAAGAGAACAAACAGTTGTTCTAAGAGGAAGCATTTAAATTTTTTGATGTTAACTTGATTAGAGAGATGAAGGTCAAGGATTTTGATGAGATTTAAGGAGGCCAAGGCAAGGAAGCAGGCAAGTGTGGAATGAGTGTGGAGCACCAGTGTGAAAGCTGCAGCACAGTCTGTCCTGTCTTGTATTTGCTGGTGTGTGCTCAGTGTCTGTGAGTTATGCTGGATTTATGGTCTTGATTGCTCAAGACCCTTGCCATTCTGTTGTTCCACCATGCTTCATCCATTCTTTATTTCAGAGGGCATATGCCCGGTTAAGAATGGAGAGCAGCTATTATAATGAAAGGGTTGTACCTGGGGCACTTGGGTTTCTGATGCTGCAAGGCTCAGAGAACTTTAGTGGCCTCCTGGGTGTATGTAAGTCTACTCCTAGGCCTTCTCAGTTTGTAAGAAGTTCACCATTTCTTTCTAGGTAATGTAAGGATCTATTATATTAGACGCGTATATGATATATTCAGTTTGACTAATGATTTTTGTCTCTCCACCATTCCATTTATTGCTTAGTACAAAATGAAAATCCCTCCAAATGCCTGGCCTCAGCATTGCTTCTGGTGACCCAACTGTAGTTATGTAACTACAGTGGTAACTCTCATTGTCTGAGCCTGCTGTGGGCACAGTGAAGAGTGCAGGGGATTAGTCATTCAGTTTTCACTGTCAGTTCAGTGATTTAGGTCACTGGTCCTCAAACTTTTTGTTTAATGCACTCTGCATGGGACCCTTGAGTATTACTGAGGACCCCAGAGATCCTTTGTGAACACTCATATCTGTTTCTATTTGCTACGTTAGAAATAAGTTTCAAAGCAATAGTAGTAAAACAATTGCATGTTGATAAATAACATTTAAAAATGGAAAACTGTATTTTCTAAAATATAAATTTAGTTAGAAGATTTTTTTTCTTGCAAATCACTTTTATGCCTGGTTTCCATAACTTGATTCTCTCATCTCTCTACTTTTTGTTCTATGATGACATTGTAGTTCATATCATTACAGCGTTCATGTACTCACGTGTACTTGAGAGCAAAAGGGCAATCTGACTCTTCGCAATACTATGAAGTACACCTCAGGTGGACCTCGAGGATCTGAACTGGCCTTTAGGAGGTGGTCCTTGGGAGGTGGCACCTGGAGACTGTTGGTCACACTTAAAAATCACTGGTTTCAAAAGTGTCCACATACCACTGTTCCTTCTGCTAGACAGTGCTGGTAGCGGCTTTCTGCTCTACCTGCTCTCAGTGCTGGTGTTCCACATCACCATCCGTGGCTGTGACAGGCTGAGCTTAATGTAGCTTCCCTTACTTTTGGCATCTAATTTGGAGATTTTCCTAGAAGATCCTGGAAATGTATTTAATTTTGAGTTGAAAAATACTTTCTAAATTTAGCTATGTGTGGCAGTTTCAGTCAGTTAAGGTTTTGCACAACATCTTTGAATGAGAAAGGCAAATGACATTAATATTAATTCATTTTCAAAGTTACAACATTATTTCCAGCAGAAAGGTTTTGGAATTGAATATAGTACAGAGAATGCAGCATAGTTATTTACAGTTTTTATTGTTCACCTTCTTTACATACATAGGATTTTTCATTCATAAAAACAAATTTCCTATTTTAGAATGAAAATTATTTAAAGTGAATAGTGATGGACTGTTGAGGTGGCTCACTGTGTAAAGGTGCTGGCTGTCAAGCCCTGAAGTTCTGAGTTCAGTTCCCCAGACCCACATTATATAAAATTTACTCCTATAAGTTATCTACACACACACACACACACACACAGACACACACACACACACACACACACACACACACACAGAAACACATACACACACAGACACTGTAAATGTAAAAAAATAAACTTGAAATAAACAATAACTGTAAGCTTGTCTGGAATATTGACCAATTAGTATTGGGTTATTAGAGATTAGGGGAATTTCTTACATTGAAAATTATGAGTGTTGTGGAAACATAATGATACTGATGTCAGCACTAAATCCTTAGGCAATTCAACTTCCCGTGTGAAGACCTGACTAGAAGAGATTATTCTGTCCTTCAGAAATTATGAGCACAATTCCACAGCATAACAAAATTATACTGTGCACAAAAATGTATTTGAATGAGATATTGATTGGTCACTCTGAAATGAGGTCGTTTGGGCATATGAAACTTTTTTTATTTTTATTTTTGATTGTGAAGTATTTCAAGCACAGTTACCCATATTCCTGTTAAATTTAATGAATATTGATATTTTGCTATATTTGCTTTATATATTTATTTAATACTTTGTTATAAGCTGGACTGCAGGCTTCAATCTGTAATTCCAAGTATTTGGGAGGCTGAGGTAGTAGTAGGCTTGCAGGCTCAAAGCCTGCCTGGGCAACTTAGATATCACCTCAAAAGTAAACATTAGAAAAAAGGAAAGAAAAAGGCCGGGACCAGTTCATCTTTAGAGTGCTTGCCTGGCATTCTTAAGGCTATAAGCTCAATTTCTAATACTGTAAACAAAAAAGAGAAGCTAACAAGAATGATAATCAAAGTCAAAAGTAGCAAAGACTCAAAATATATGTGGTTGGTTATTCCCTTCTGATCACTAGCTTTCCTGCTCATACAACATGAGTACCTGTCCTATAGTATGTATGTAATCTTTTCATGTGCACTTCAAGTAGTTCCACATGTACTTATATAGCATTTTATCTCTGAAATAAAATATTATATAAAGACACATTGTATAAATCATTTTACAGCCCATTCTTTGTACTCACCATTTTCCCCAAATGTATTCAGTTCGACACCTGTGGATTTATTTCATTTGTTTTAACTGCTTTATAGCATTCCACTGTGTAGATGGGCTGCATAGTCACTATACGGTTAAGAAAGTATAATTCTTTCAGACATTTTGCTATAATAAATATATTGGGGGCTCACAGTCATCTACCAGTTCCAGGGTATTTGATATATTCTTCTGACCTCTGCAGGCACCAGGCACACACATGGTGACATACATACATGCAGGCAAAACACTCATACACAAAAAACAAATTAAATCTTAAAAACAAAGCAAACCTCACAAAGTACCCTCCAACAAACAAAATAAAACATTCCTATACTACATTTGACTTCTTTAAATTTTTTTATTTTAACACAAAAAGAACCTCAGTTCAGAAATGCCTCTGTAACACTGATCCATAGGTAAGTGTATGTGGCATTTTCTTGATTGATGATTGATATGATTGGTCCCAGCTCACTGTGGGTGGAGCCACCTCCAAGCAGGTGGCCCTTGCTTATGTAAAAGCAAGCTGAGAGTGTCGTGAGGAGCAAGCTAGTAAGAAGCACTCCTCTATGGCCTCTGCTTGTGTTCCTGTCTTCAGATTCCTGTCTTGACTTCCTGCCCTGATTTCCTTCATAATGGACTGCAATGCCAGGCTGAAAGAAACCCTTTACTCTTGAAGCTGCTTTGGTCACAGTGTTTATCACAATATTCTTGTCAGCATAGGACCCTTTCTCCAAGAGGTATAAGTATAGATAGTTATGCAGTATAATCTCCAGCTTTTCTTGGTGTCCCCAGGTTGCTTTTCAGAGTGGTTAGACATTGACATTGGCACTAATTTTGCTTGGTACAGAACATGGTTTTGAAATTACTTATTTTTCAAGAACCAGAAGCATAATCCATCTCCTTTCCTATATCCTAATTCTACAATCACCCCCTATATCTTAAGTGCTAGATGTAGTTGTCAAGAGTTCACATTTTCAACTTTGCAGACTATAAGCAACTTGTATTTTGTTAAAAAAAATTTTTTTTTGGTAGGAAAGTGCTTTTGATGTTAGAATTTCTTGGGGGATATTAATAAACTGACAAGATTGATACAAAAGTAATTTTGTTAAATAGATTTACATATATTCACTGGGCAAAGATTTTAGTTTTTGACTTTCCAGATATATGTTGTGTAAAGAGTGTCTTGCCTTTTGACACTGAGGCATATCATCATCACTGCTTGTTGTGGTAAATATTAAAAAGTGGAAACCTTTTATCCCGCACTAGTGCTGGCTCCCGTGGGGCTACATGGCACTCAGGGTATCTCTAACTTAGTGGCTCCATGCCACCTCTAAGAACTCATGCGTGGTTCACTCCACCGCCCCTCTGTGCTGTTTTCACTCATTTTTTCCCACTGCCTGGTATAAACCTGACTTCATAATCATTAACTTATCAAATAGGTTTATATGTTAAATTCTCAATCCACAATCTCTCTACACAATAAGCTTACAACCAGTTGACAAAGGTATAAGTTGCCTACCCAGATAAGATAAACTGACCTATAGAAACCCTTAGAAATAATCATAACTGTTAGGAGAAGGATGAAGAGAGTGGGGGGCATATGGCCCATGGAGGTGCAGCAAGGCCTGGGGGTAAGGGGGATGCCTCTGGGGGGAGGGTCCATGTTGGGAATCCCTTCCCCTTGAGGGACCAGCCACACAATGGTATAGTACAGGATAGAGTTTATTCAGGTCATGGGAGAGTTAAGAAGGTGGTAGAGGTAGAGAGAGAGAGAGAGAGAGAGAGAGAGAGAGAGAGAGAGAGAGAGAGTAGAGTAGAGGAGTAGAGGCCGGCCATGAGCACGTGGAGGGAGAGGGGGGAAGGGATGGGAAGAGGAGGGGTAGGGGTGGGAGAGCAAGGCTGCAAGAGCACAAGAGCAAGAGAGAGAGGAGGGGTCAAGCAGCTCCTTTTATAGTGTCAGGTCACTTGGGCAGAGCATACCTGGCTACTGCTGGGTAATTGAGGGGTGGGGTATACCTGGCTGTTGCTGGGTAACTGAGGGGTGGGGTTTACAGAATCCTAACAATAACAACCTCATCAATCTAGATCTGCACCAAAAGAAACATCCATGTCTGCTTCCATCTTGTTTCTTCTTCCAGTCTCCTACTTTCCCTTCTCTTCTGTCTTCCCACCCCCCACTCAACTTTCCAATCATGTTTCACCTTGTTGATATCATCGTACACTGCTCACTTGAGAAACAACAGCAAAAAATTACAAAAGTCTTTTCAACTCAGTTTATAGTTTTGTTCTGGGTATATCCATAACTGGCTTGGGGTGCATGTGGCTCATATATTGTATTACCTAGTCAAAGTCTTCCAAATTTCAGAGTAATTAGTAGTTTATGTAGAAGTCATTTTAGACACATACATGCATGTTTATTGCTTGCTTATTTATAAGGATCAGTAATTTATTAAGTGCCTCTGTAGTTCAAAAACTACTTTTAATCTATTACTAATTTGTGAGCAATTAAAACTGTTTTATGTTTAGGATAAGACTAAACCTCAGTCAGTGGAGACAGTCATAAGAAAACCTGTAGTAGGATAAGTGTGTGAATACTGCAGAGGTCATCACCATCTTTAGTGTATGTATTCTAAGCCAGTTAGAAATTTTACTGGCTGGTCATTTAAATACAAGATTGGAAATAAATTTGATCTATGGCCAGTCAACTGTAAAAATGGCTCAAACCCTGATTAGCATTAAGTTGTATGAGACCAGCCAGTGACTTTGGGTGCAGTGGAGCAACTTATTCATAACCCCAAGACCTCTCCACCCCAATTTAAAGTGTTTGATATGTTTAAAATATTCAATGTATTCAGCTTATTAGAAAGTAAAAGGAAGGACAAAATTCTAAACACACAGATTGATTTGTTTTCCTGTATTTCTATTAAAGTATTTTCAAACCTTTGATTGGTGGTGAAAATGAGAAAGGTAAGTCACCTTCTTTGTTCTAGGGTAAATAGATCACATGCTTCCTGCAGTCCCCTTGATCAGTGAGAAATGCCTTATATCAAAACCACATGGCAAGCATGCAGCTGTAGGTGATCCCCTGAGAACTGTTTTTGATTGGAGCAGGGAGTTGGGTACTGCAAGAAGAGGGAGACAGACAGGTTGTTTTAAAGAATTCCCATCAGACCAAATGCTTATGTTGGAGTTGTGCTACAACATTTTCCATGTAGGAAATGCAGCTTTGTCAATTCTAAAGGTTTGAGGCCATACATTGCATGACTATAATGATGTATTTTCACTTTCGTGTGCATCTTTTTTTTTATTTCATTATTTTATGGATCAGAAATTTTGTTTTATACACTTGCTTATTAGTTTTCTTTCTCATGATTGTGTTCTGAAAATAGGTCATTTCAGAATTCATCTAGTTTTTAATGTCCATGCAGCTGGCATAGCCTGTGACGAACAGCTGTCAAGCATGTAGACAGGAACAGGAGAGAAAGGAAACTTGATGACCTAACTTAAAATTATTTTTGATAGATGTACTATGTTGATTCTTTTTAGGAAATCAGGTCTATGTGAGCAACTCAACATTTACTTTTCTAGTCAAGGGGCGTTTAAATTTTTGTTCATATTGAGGTTTTAGTGTAATTTAGTTAAAGGTCTCATTATGGTAGATGAGTATGCACTAAATTTTAATATTCTCTGAATATTACTGTAGAAAACCAAAAGTCTTTATGTTTAAAACATGAGCAGCACAGCAGAAATATTTGTATTATTTTGAGAGGAGTACAATAATAGTTTAGCAAAGATCTAAAGGGAGGATTACAGTGCCCTGGTTTGAGGAATAGTTTGGTCCTGGCCCTGCTCTGTGGCAGTGGAGCCCCAGATGCCTGGCCAAGCATCCCTTTCCGACATCTGGAACCAGTTGCAATACATCACTGTCAAAACTGCTTTCTATACGTATCTGCATTTACACATTAGTTACCCACGCAGCACTCATCAAAAAAGCTGAACAATCCTGACATGGTGTCCCTTGTGGAACTGCAAAGGTGAACCGAAGTTGGGAGGCAGTGTCTCGCGTCACTGTCTGCTGAGCTCTTACAACAAGAAGCCTGATTAAAAGTGAAAGGAAAAATTTATCAGTTGCCTCAGCTTTCTAGACTTCAGTATAATTTTTACTCACAAAAGGGATGTTTTGTATAGCATAAACTGTGAAATATAATATGAACATTTCCTTGATTTTGTTTAGAAACTAGAGAAATACATCTTAACTTTTAAGTTGAAAAGAAAAAGATTGCTCTGAATGTCTATTAGATTTTTCTGTTAGCTGTATAATTTCTTCCATCTTTCTTTCTTTTTATTGAAGTGCTGGGAAATGAACCTAGGATTTTAGGCATTTTAGGCAAGTGCTCTGTTGGTCATCTGTATCTTTGGCTCTTTATTTTAAAAGAAAACTTAAATTTAGAACCAGTTATGAAGAATTTTAGATAAAACATTGGTAATACTAGGTAATATGTTTTTAAATATGTTTTACTTAATTTTTTGTGTATGAATGCTTTGCATGCATGTGTATGCACCTCATTCATACATGGTGTCTGGAGGTCAGAAGGGAGCATTGGATCTTGGAACTGTAGTTACAGAAGGTTGTGAGCTGCCTTTGGCTGCTGGGAATTAAACCCAGGTCCCTCCCCTGGAACGGCAACCAGTTCTCTTACCCTCTGAGCCATTTTTCTAGCCCCGTGATTAGTGAAGTTTAATTACAGAACAGTACAAAATTTCAAACATGTGGCTATTTTGTGTTCATTGGAGGGTAGTAGGGTTTGTGCTTAATCATTTTCAAAGAATTGAATGATAGGAAAAGAAGTATTTATTTAAGGTAGTTTGTATAAATATGAATTTGAATATAAGATGTGTTTTGACAGAAAATACAACTTTCATGTGAACTATTCAGGTGCCTTTGCTGTCATCTTAAACTATTTAGTACTAATCATGTTTTTTTTCCTTTTTTGCTTTGGTTCTCGTGTCCTACACCCTGTCTGTCCCATGCGTGTCATCCCAGACAGACTGAATACATGGAGGGTTTCTTTCCGCATCTGACAGAAAGAGACCTGCATGAAGAAGTCAAACCTTGTTCAAATTCATTGTACTAGTATTCTAGACTAGAAACTGGACTTTTAGAGCTCAGTGTTTTGTTTTCTTTATTGGTTTATGTTAAACCTTTTATTATAAATCTTTTCAAAGCAAAGAATACTGTGACATCCTCATCCTCATCACCAGCTTAAACATCTGTATTTTATATTTGCTTCATTATCTCACATTTAATTTTTTTTGCATGAATATTTTAAAGCAATTCCTAGATGCCAAGCCATTTCATCATTAAATATTTAAATCTGTATCACAAACAAGACATTCTTTTTTGAAAGATTTATTCATTTTATGTATATGAGTGTACACTTGCTCTCTTCAGACAAACCAGAAGAGGATAACGGATCCCATTACTGGTGGTTGTGAGACACCATGTGGTTGCTGGGAATTGAACTCAGGACTTCTGGAAGAGCAGGCGGTACTCTTAATCACTGAGCCATATCTCCAACCCCAAATAAGATATTCTTTAAGCCACTTTGACTACCATACCTTACCAGGAAAACAAAACTTTAATTAGCAACACCTCAATTTCTAATATGTGATCTCTGTTTAGATTTGTTGATTGTCTAAAATATATTTTTTTCTGGGGCTATTGTGAATTGTTTAAACTAGGTTCCATGCAGGTTCCTGTATTTGTTGTAATAAATGCTGAAGAACACTTCTACCTCCTTCTTACTACCCAACCATTTCCACACATCATTAAAAAACTTAGAATAACTATCCTATTGAATAATTGCTGATTATTTTACTATGGTATTATTTTTTCTAGGTCTGGATTAGATTTAGGTTGTATCAAATCACCTACAATGTTTGTTTGTCCTTCCTTCCTTCCTTCCTTCCTTCCTTCCTTCCTTCCTTCCTTCCTTCCTTCCTTCCTTCCTTCCTTCCTTTCTTTTGTAAAAGCAATACTTTAACCTATTTCTTAAAATTGAGAATGTTTGCTTGGTAGTAAATTTGTGCTTTAGTTTCCCGTCTCCGAGTTTTATCATATCTGGATATTCAGTGCTGGAATTAACTGAATTTCTTAGGAGTTTAAATATGGCAATTGCCAATTTTTTGCTGCATTTATTAGCCAGCAAACACCCCCTAACCCCCGCCTCATAGCAGACTCTTATTGTGTATCACTCACTGGTTGGCCTAGATCTCAGTGCTGACTAGGATGGTCTTGTTCTCACAGAAATCAGATTTCTTCTGCCTCCTAAGTGCTGAGTTTAAAGGAATGCATCACCATGTCAACCTTGACAGAGTTAAAACAATTTTTTATTTAAGAATTTCACCACAGCTCCCAGGGACTAAAACACCAACCAATGAGTTTTTATGTAGAAACCCATGGCTCCAGATGCATATGCAGCAGAGGCTAGCATTGTCTGGCATCAATGAGAGGAGAGGACTGTGATCCAGTGAAGGCTCCTTTACCCAATGTAGAGGAACGCCAAGGTGCTGAGGTGGGAGAGGGATGTTGGGAGAGAGAGCACCTTCATGGAGGCAATGGGAGGGGGACGGGGAGGAGATTCGCAGAAAGGGAATAACAGCTGAAATGTAAATACAGAGAATATCCAATTTAAAAAAAAAGGAGGGAGAAAAGAATGTATACAGTATACATGTATACAGTATGCTTCTATCATAACAGTTGTTTACTCCCTGCCTCTAACTATTCATATTGCCAGTGTCTTTATTCTATCTTCTAAGACTGTCTGGTTATGCTGAAATACAGTTCACTGTTATAGAATGTTTGCCTTTAATTGTCAGTCTTCAGAGTGATGAAGTAGTGCCTTAGTAGTCTCCAGTGATGCACGTAACAGTTAACTTGTTTCCCATTTTTATTTTCCTTTTGATTGGAGCCTTCATTTTAGTCTGTCTCTGTGTATCTCTGTGTGTGTGTCTTTCTCTGTGTGGTATATTTAGTCAGATATGGGAGTTTTGTTTCTGAAATTATGCATGATTGTCTAGTGGGGTTCCTTTCACTCTGGCTCTTGTATGCCATTGACGAGATTCTATTATTAGCTTTTATAGTTGATTGCTGTCTGCTATAACAAACAGTTCCAGGTTCATCTTGAAGATTGCCTGTACAAGACCTGAGCCTAGACCTGAGAACCACAGAAAGCTTGGTTCTTTTTATTGAGGAAAGATATATAAAGTCCATACTACCGGCCCTAAAGGTAGTATGGACTTTATATATCTTATAAATAACTTATCATTATTACCATAATTCCTGCAATATAAAAAAGATACTAGACTGGGTGGCAGTGGTGTCACCTCCCAGGACTTGGGAGGCAGAAGCAGACAGATCTCTGAGTTTGAGGCCAGCCTGGTCTACAGAGCTAGTTGCAGGACATCCAGAGCTATACAAAGAAACCATGTCTTAATAAAAACAAACAACAAAAAGATTATTGCCATTTTTATTTCCTGAAAAAAAACAGATATAGTTCACATTGATAATTATAATTCTGAGTTAAGATTGCAGTTTGTTCATTAGATTTTATACTTTTGTTTCTTTTATGTTAAAAATTGATTCCTAACAAAATGAATGTTTATTTACTTTGTAGTACATTATATTCTGTCTCGCCATTTCATGTTGATACATTCATATAGTGTGTGCTTTTTTTTTTTTGATGGCTTCCTTTGCTTAGTACAGTGTTTTCATAGTTCTTCATGTTATGCTTTCTGTTCATCACATAGTAATTTTCCATTGGTTGATATTTATTTTATTACTAGATGGATAATTAGATCAAAATTTATGAATACATTTTTGTGTGAACACATTTTTAGTTTCATAGATTGAATTGGTAGGCCCTACAAAGGCTTTATAGGTTTAATCCTCAGTAGATTGACACACACATTTTCCAAGGTCACTGTGCCAATTTATATTTCTATCTGTACCACATGAAGGTTCTTGTTTCAAATTTCAGTTTAACTGGAACTGTATCATCAGATAAATAAATATTGCTTGCTTTTTCTAAGTCAGATCTATTGTGTGTGCAGCAGTGTGCCTGGTTGGCAAGTGTGCCATCTTCAAAGACCATACAGTTAAATGCCAAGGCAGTCAGTAAATATATTAGCATCATCATGGAAAATGTGAGAGGCTAAATAGGCCATAGGAGCTGGAGAGACAGTGTTCTGGGAAGGCTTCTCTGGGCAAAGGAAAGGTTTGCCTGAAACTAAGAACTACAGCTGGATAGGTTGGAGTAAAACCTCTTATAAAGTTTAACTTTCCTATCCTTACTTTTATCTTTAATTATGTGTATCTTTGTGTATGTTGGTGCAGTGCCTGCAGGTGTCAGAAGAGGGTGTCAGACCTGTTGGAACTGTAGCTATAGGTTGTGAGCTACTTGATATGTTTGCTGGGAAGTATACTTTGTTCCCCTGAATAAGCAGTATGTGTTCTTAACTGTTGAGCCACCTTCACAGCTATTTTCACACATTTAAAAAATATATTGTTTAGATGAATGGATACAAAAATTGTGGTACATTTACACAATGGAGTACTATTCAGCTATCAGAAACAATGGCCTAACGAAATTCTCAAGAAAATGGATGCATCTAGAGAATATCATCCTGAGTGAGATAACCCAGTCACAAAAGAACAGACATAATATGCAGTCACTGATAATGGGATACTAACCCCAGAAAGCTCTGAACACCCCAGAAACAACCCACAGACTGTGTGAAGATCAAGAAAAAAAGGAAAAAAAGAATATATTTTAATTAAAATAGAACTGTATCACATCCCCCTTTCCTTCCTACAGCCCCTCTCAGTTTCTCTCCTATCTCCTCAAACTAATAACCTCTTTTCCTATATTATTGTTACATATATACATATGTGTATGTATATGTACCCACAAATACTTAATTACAACCTTATAAAATGTATTTGTTTACTTTAATGCAAAAATGCTTAAAAATCTGTACATTTATCTTTGTTTTTTAAAAATAAAGTTAAAAAAAATAAAAAATATAAAAAATATATTGTTGGTGAGATTCTAAGACCTACTTTTAACACAATTGCTTTTACTTAAATTAAAAGAAGTTGTATATATGGCAGTTTTTTATATGCGTGCATTATGTGTACGCACCTAGGTTGAAAGAGAGTATCAGATTCCCTGGAAAGTCAGATAGTTTTGAGGTGCCATGTGGGTGCTGGGAATCAATTCTGGGTATTCCACAAGAGCAATAAGTGCTCCTAACTGCTGAGTGCATTCCTCCCTGTTTTGTTTTGTTTCTTAAACTTTATTGTGTGTGTGTGTGTGTGTGTGTGTGTGTGTGTGTGTGTGTGTGTGTGTGTGTAATAGTTGAGTCTGTTTTCTTTTAGGATTTTTGTTAATAATTTATAGTAGTCTATATATTCCAGATTCAATAAAGCACTGGTGGAGGATATAAAACATAGTCAAAGGTGATACAAACAACCTTGACTTGTGTGTGAAAGGTTCAGCCTTACTTAAAAATCAGATAAAAATCAGCACTATTTATGGAATGATTGCTGTATACCTGCCACAATTCTAGGCACTTCATATATATCAATTTATTAAATTTAATAATTATTTCAGTGACATGATTTCATTATTCATCACTGACTAGCCTGGACCTTACTATGTAGATCAGGCTAGCTTTGAACTCACAGAGACTGGCCTGCCTCTATGCCTTCGTGTGCTGGGATTCAAGATCTCTACTGTCACAGGCTCATGTAATTTTGACAAGAATATTTGACATTCAAGTAGAAGTTTTCTTAAGTTTGACTTAGGAAGAAGTAGAGCTAGAGAAGTTAAATGATTTCCCAACACAGCCCCATGCGAAAGGGCAGGAACGTTCAGAGCTGTGGCTCTTG
Organism: Micromys minutus; assembly: GCF_963924665.1. NCBI lineage: Eukaryota > Metazoa > Chordata > Mammalia > Rodentia > Muridae > Micromys > Micromys minutus. The sequence goes on along the minus strand of NC_137982.1, from coordinate 10,141,552 downwards.
ATCACTAGGTACTGCTGACTTTCAAGAATCAAAAGGAAACAGGAGACTGACTTTAAACAATGTCAGTCAAATCAACAAATACCAAAAGGTGTAACAGTACACTGTTCTACCTCTGTAATACCAACACTTAGGAGACTGATGCAGGAAGATCACAAGGCTCAAGCCAGCTTGGGCTATACAGGAACACCTTCTCTTAAACCGACAGAAGGTAACGATATGAAAATATTTGCTGGTGGGAATGTAAATTGGTAAGGCCTTTCTTTTAGGGAAGTTTTGCAATATTTTAATTTCTATAGCCTTTGATCACTTTCTGAAATTTAGCTTTTATATCTATTGCACTTGAAAGTGTTAAGTATTTTAGCGATATTTATAGCATTGGTTATAATAGTGTATGATTGGCAGTGTTTTAAATGGTCTCTAGCTGGGGGAGGGGCTAAATAAATTATGGTGTTCTTAATCATTAAGATGGTGACCTATGGAAGGAGGCATTTCATGCACTAGTACACAGCCAGGTTCCAGGATATGCTTAGTCAGAAAGACACAGGATAGCACACGCAACATATACATGTTCATTAGGAACTACGTCCCCACCCTCATTAGGAACATGGGGGTGGGGACTGGAGGTAAACATCAATAAAGAAAGAACTTTCAGAAGGATGTGCACTCCGTGTTTGGGTGCAGGAATAAGAAATTATTATCTTTTGTAGGCTGAGCTGTGTAACTGTATTAGGAATGTTAGAATGAAACTGTACGTTAAAGAGGAATCTAAATGGTGATAACTGAAGTTAGTGAAGAACATTTGAACTCTTCTTTATTTTCCCAAACAGTTAGAGCTCAAGAGTCTTCACTGTCTTTGTTTTGGTATATTTTTCCCCGAAGATGGCTGCTAACAGTTGATTATAGGTTGGCACTGCCTCATTCAAACAGTAGATGAACACGTGTTAATACCCAATGCCATGTATTTGGTACTGTAAGGAACCCCTTTCCTGTTACTTCTAAGATCACTTTAGACAGGATTCTTTTTCTGTTTTGTTTTATTTTTTTATGAGACAGGTTTTCTCTTTGTAACCCTGGCTGTCCTTGAACTGACTCTGTAGACCAGGCTGGTCTTGAACTTAGAGAAATGCCTGCCTCTGGCTCTTGAGGGCCGAGATTAAAGATGAGTGCCATCTAGTTAGCCCTCACATATTAAATAAAAACCTTTGCAAATAAAGACACACTACTACACCAAAGTACAAACTACCTCTTCTTTATAGTCATTTAATTTGTAGTTCCTTGATATCAGCAGGAACTCAGGGACACAAGAGCGTTTGGATTGTGAATGGGCAATTATAGGAGACTGTATAGTGATATGAAAAAGCCCTCCTGCTTATAAGGGTCTTAGGATCTGACCAGATTATCTCTCTAGAAATGTCAGTTGATTGCTATGTGCCATCTTGTTCATTGCTTTGCACCAGATTAAACTTGTTTCTATTAATATCAAGTGACAAAAACACACAGAGATGATGCTAGACAGCAGTACAATGCATTTGGAGAGAGCACAGGCCAGGGATGGTGGCTGAGACTTTCTCAGTCTTGAGTGGAACGAGTGGTGCTCATCTTGGAAAGTTTATAGAACAAGAAGAATCAACTAGAATTTTATAGAACTGAAGAGGATAGAGTAGAAATTTAAAGGTAGAAAGGCAATGTTTTGTTTTTTTTGTTAAAATTTAGAAAGTTGTTGAAATTTCTAGGGAAATCTATCTCTTTATACACACACATTATTTGTTTTTAAGAAGGGAGATGGGGAAAAGTGAAGTGAAATAACTGTTAAGATGTTATTTTTAACAAAATTAACATTCAGAGCTGTTCAGCATATGAGTTTGGATTTGGATATCACCTACTCTATTTTTTGGATAGGATGCTTTGAGGGAGTAATTTAAGTAACCTTCCTTTGTCTTAGTTGGACTTTTTAAAATGGATATAATTAGAATGTTTGCCTTATTCAGTAACTGTGTGGATTGAATGAAAGCATGCACTGAAGTGCATAGCTAAGCTGCACATGGAGAAGCTGAGTTGGGCAGCTTAAGGAGAGTTGAGGTGGACATTTGTTGAGTCCCATGCATTGCTTCAAGAATCTAGTGGCAAAATGGCAATCAAAAAGTACTTTACTAGGGCTGGAGAGATGATTCAGTAGTTAAGAGCACTTGCTGTTATTGAGGACATTGTTCCCAGCACCCACGTGATGTCTCACAATTATCTGTTAACTTAAGTTCCAGGGGATCCGACAAGCTATTCTGGTCTTTCTTTGCTGGTACTTGCATGCTGTAGACAAGCAGGCTCACACAATTTAGAAAAGTGGATTGTACTCAAATTCAGAAAATCTGTGACTCAAGTCAATAGAGTGAATAAATTAAAGTCTTTTATATGTCACTTCAATTAAAATGAGATTTTAATGAAAGAGAGCTGTGTATAGTGGCAAATACCAGTATCTCAGCACTTAGGAGGTTGAAACAGGAAGAACTGCAGTTCGAAGTCTGTGCTGCATAACAAGGACTTATCTCAACAAAAGAACATATACAAACAAACTAAATGCTATGTTTGGCCAGAGGATAATCTGTATTTCCACTTTCCTTTTACCTTCATATCTAACTTCAGTATGGATGAATGCATTGATGAGAATTATACACTGGGCATTCTTGAAATAAAGCAGGTGCTCAGCAAGTGCAAACTTTATTGTTAATTCTTTGTTTGCCAAAAGATGAGATGGAAAATAATTCTTGGGAAATGAGACCCTAGAATGAAGAAAGGATTGGGGTAGGAGGAAAGCACTACTTACCACTTAGGGGGAATAGCAGTGTGCTGAATGAATTGTAGTAAATGCAAGCAAGATTTAATGTGGCCAAGGAGAGACAAAACCCAAGATTTATGGGGAGATTGAAAGCTCAAAAGTCTAAGAGCATATACATTCTGCTGAGTAGATGAAATGTTAGAATAGGTTAGTCTTGAATGACGGTAGAATATCAAAATGTACACACACACACACACACACAAACACACACACAAACTGTATAGACAATAAGAAATGAAGGAATAAGAACAGGGAGAAAAAGAGATAGAATTGGTGTGTGACCTTAGGTGTTACACTAAGACCTTCCCAGTGGCCTTCTTGTGTTTGGAATGGAGCTAATAAACTCTTGACATCTCCTGCATTCACACTCCATTTTGAAGTATTTTGCTAGCATAAAATTCCTAGTATAAAGCAAAGGCTTTACAGTTTTCTGTAATCTGTCAATTGTGTGGTGCTCATTTCTGGGCTGTGGGGAGCAGTTTGGACAGTAGGCCATTTAGATGACTCTTTGTAAATATGAGCGTCAGCAGACGGATTGTTTTTATGCTTTCTGTGTTCATAGGTCTGGCCTTTGGTCTTTTATCTTAAGTAGTTAAGAAAATACTGAAGATAAATAATTGACACTTGTTTTCTATTAGGCTGGTTTTAAACCATCTTCAAGGAAAATTTTCTGTAGATGGAGACAACTTTGCAATAAAAAAAGAGAATGTATAAGCATGTGTGTATATGTTAAGTGTGTGTATAAATGTGTCTGTGCTTAAATGTGTGTTCATGTATATGCAGTAGTTCTGAACCTCTGAGTTGTGATTCTTTTGGAGATTGCATATCAGATACTATAAATATTAGATATTTACATTACTACTCATAACAGTGGCGACTTTACAGTTAGGAAGTAGCAACCACATAATTTTAATGGCTAGGGGCCACTACAACATGGACTGTATTAAAAGAGTCACTGGATTAGCAAAGTTGAGAAATACTGATGTGAATGTGGGTGTGCATGCTATGAATGTGGGTGGGCATGGATGTATATTTCTGTGTGTGCATGCCTATGCATATGCATGCCCACATGTATGCTTACATGACCTTTGTTTGCATGTTTTGCATTGGCAGCGCATTTGTTTTGCCTCTTGTGCTACTCCCTATGGCTTTGTTTAGTAGTACTCTGGCCAAATGCAAATATTGCTCTCCTTCATATGTTAGCTTTTCAGCAACTGTAGTGTGAACAGCAGATAACATCTTTTTCCTGACCTTTCCTGTGTGGTTTTTATATTATGACTTGTGTTTGCTATCAGGGGTTTGTTAGTACTTCTAATATGCATACAATTTCTTAGTAATGGATATAAACCTTTAAATGACAGACAGACAGACAGGCATGCACTCATACATTTTTAATAGCTATTTTCTTTAACTCTTTGATATTCTTAGTGCATTGCTATTTTGTATGACTAATAGTCTGTATCTTTCCATGTTGAGATTTCTTTTTACTTAAAGCATGTATAGAAAAATTGTATTTTTGTAACTCTTTGGGAGGTTATATGTATGTGTGAATTTATGGGTAGAGGCTGGAAATATTTATATCACAGCTCTATTTCTTTGTCCTTCCTCTTTCTTTTATATCTCATTCTGATTGAATTGCTATGAAGGGGACATTTTGAATGGACTTTGAGTAAGCTTTGAACCAGTCTATCTTCTATGTGGAATTTCTGCTGAGCTTGTTCAGAGTGTTTCTATTTTGTTTTGTATCCAGAGAGTTGCACAGACTTGATTTTTTTCATCCAGCCATGCCACTGGCTTCTAACATACTGTCATTGCTTAGGGACTGCACTAACCCTTTGTATGCATTCACAAAAGGAAGTTAATTTTGTTTTTCACACAAAGAAACTAATGTCTAGAGAGGTCTAATAAATTGGCCGAGATCACTGAGTCATTGAGCAGTTGGGCTTAGACCAAGTTCCCTCCAACTCATAAACCCATAGTTTAAGATCTTTAATTATCAAAATAATTAGGTGAATGCAGATCAATTATTCTCCTGTAACAAGGATTTGAAAATGAACCATGGTAGTGCTTGGGTTTGAGGAGAGAGGAGAGCAACTGTGCTGATCCAGCACATTCTAAGTCTGTGCTTCTTTATCTGGGAGTCACTAGAGGCATGACCAGGTTTATATATGTAACTGTTAGAAGAGAACATTTGTATACACTGTACTTTTCTTCTTCTTTGCTGTTTCAAGCCTTACCTTCACTTGTTTCATGACAGGAAATACAGAAAAAGAAATTTCTAGCATTTGTCTCTACTGTTGCATGTTGGGCCTGTGGATCCTGATGAACCTAGAAGCAGCTTTTGTTCGGAATGCTATCAAAAGCACTTGCTCACTAAACTGTAGGCAAATTGCTTGACCTGCTTATAGAAACCAGTAAGGGTTGGAGAGATCGCTTTGCAGTTAAAAGCACTGACTGCTCTTCCAGAGGTCCTGAGTTCAATTCCCAGCAACTACATGGTGGCTCACAACCATCTGTAATGGGATCCAATGCCCTCTTTTGGAGTGTCAGTGATAGCATACTCATATACATAAAATAAATAAAGGGGAGGGGCATCTGAGATGGGCAAGAGACCCCAGCTAGAAGAACTCAGGGAAAATAATTAGCTCTCTTAACTGTTTTTGATATTGAAGTTAATTTCAGAAGCATGCTGTAGTAACATATAGCTTTTCAGCCAGGAGAAGTAGGATTAGTTTAACCTTATGGCCTTAAAAAAAAAATCAATCAACTAAATTTTTTGAAACAAGCGCTTATTCTACAGATCAAGGTAGCCTTGAACATGGGGTGTCCGTTCTGTCTGCTACGTTCAGGCTGCTCTTTCGTACATGGCAACTTCTTCGTTCGTTCGTGAATTTTTTGTTGCATTCCTCACAGAGATGTAAATGAAGAATATTAAATGGGATGATCTTGTGAGATGTTGATAATTCATGGAGCATGCATTTTCTTAGAGTATATCTCTTATTTTGAAGACCTTCATTTATATCTTTGTGTTTTAATGATGTGTAATTTATCTTTTGCCTTTAAATGATGGAGTAACCGGTCAGTTAAGATGGGAGTTAGAAATATGAGCCAATATTTTACTTCAAAAGTTGTTTCAGTGAGTTTTCATCTTGGTAGCTCTTTTCTTTCAGGCCTTAATACTGAAGCTAAACATCAGTTCACTTGACAACTTTACTCAATTCTAGGAAACAGTGGCTGTGCTCTGGCCTGTAGAGACAGTGAGTCCATTCTGGCTCTGACAGCCGATTTTATTGTAAAACATTCATGTTGACATTGTATCAGTTTTCTGAACTATTACATATATAAAAGAATCCACCCTTTTGCATTCAGTCTCTCTCAACCTTCCAGTAAGGAAAGATCCATACACAAGTGTTTTCATTTTACATTTAATGTTGTCTAGTAAAAAAAAAATTAGTCTCTTCAGTTCTCCTAAAAAAATCTCTTTCTAGAGGCACTTAGCAGAGCTTATCAACGTAATGGTACTCACTGGAAGGAGGACCAGTATTTGGCTAGAGCAGTTGAAGTTTACGGTACAAGAGGCCAATATTACCCAACATCATGGCATTAGTTGTCCCAAGGTCTTTTGCATGCAAACTGCCATTTGGAGCCTGCCTGCCTGCCTGCCGCATCCTTAGGATTTTGTAGACTGTCTCCCACTTGACCTTGTGCTTGGGTTGTTTTTGTGAAGACCTATTACTGCTGATGTCTTGTTTTTTGTTTTATATATATCAGATCCTGATAGATTTTTTTTTTTTTGTTTTATATATATCAGAACCTGATAGATTTTTATTTAGAATTTGTTTCAAAATTGATACAAATATTCATCTTTGGTTTATAGGGAAAAGTGTTTATTTTATCTTGTGCACAAAACCCAGCCCTTTCAATTTTATGTCAACTCTAGCTTTGTACTGAGTTTTATTGAGGCCATCGTTGGCTTTTATGATAAAGCAGTTTGACATTTTCACTTTTGGGTTGTGTTTGATTAACTTATTTGTTTTCCCAAAACTAAATATTAAGACCCACATCCCTCTTCTCTGTGAATTCTGGCCTTAAAGTTCTGCAGACCTAGCTGAGGGATTTAATAAGGTTTCCTTGTTGTTTAGTCTTACT